>NC_087476.1:5879337-6182272 GCF_036417665.1 Passer domesticus
AACTGTCCTGTTCAACATTCCTGAAGATAAAATAATCCTTCCTCGTGTCTTTGTGCATTACTTTTACTGAAGATCTTACATGAAAGCAGTAAACAAGCACAACTTTCTCATTGACTTAGCAAGGAAAGGAGAGTCACTAAAGCAAACTCAGATTAAAATAAAACCTTCTGACTCCACTGTGTGCAACAACTGCTGTGCTTTACTCAAAATGACTCTGCATGTCCTCATATTTGAAGCTACTATTTGTCCATCCCCATGTTAGACATGACAGTTACTTAAAACTTCTTCTGAACCAGACCACAGAATGGTCTGGACTGCTGAAAGAATACTAATGCACACATGTGACTGTTTTATTTGAGACTGGGAAATACAGAGAAGAATTTTACATGAGAGCTCTGCCTTCCCATCTGGAGGTGTTTACAAACACTTCTCAGAGTTTCCAGCTCCAGTCTCATCAGAGCTCTGTCCTTCTCCAGAAGTGATACATTTGTTTTTAACAAGGAAGCAGGCAAAATGAATCTAATATATACACCCACCTCCCTCTGAACCGAATGTGCACACTTTTTTGCAGAGCTTTGTGACACATTGGCAGTTAATAGCACTGCAAATTAAGCACAAATGACTTTTTCCTTCCTTCCTAAAAATGCTTTAAGAAAACCATGTAAAGACCAAAAAACCTGAAACTAACAGCCAAGTTCTCACAGCTTCCAGAATCTGACTCCTATAACCCTGAATTTATTTCAACTAGCAGTTGTTTTTTCTTAATACACTGGTGTTGCAAACCTTCTATATGAATGATTTAATAATTGTACAGAGATGCAATTCAGTGGTCGTGACCTCCCCATGGGAACCACTGACCATCTTCAGTGAAGAAAACACAAGGTGTGCTCACAGGTCTGGTGATAATAAAGCTTCCAAGGCATCAAGGATTTGCATACTTGATTTCAGCATGCAAGGATGAACAAGGCCCAATTATGACTTGCTCAGTATTTTGCTTTTTCTGACAAGTAAAGCATTCCTGTATTAATATGCAGAGGTCAGGTTAGCCCTGTCAATATATTTTACTGCTCATTGGCCAGCAAGCAACTCCTTTAGTGAGCATGGGTTCCCGTCTGTCTCTAGTTCCATTTAAAGTAAATTAAAAATTAAGGGTTTACTAACAGAGGTGGATTTTCTGCGAAGCATAACCAAGTTATCATTACCTTTAAACTGTATTTTTCTTGGTATAACTTTTCTGTCTAAACCTTCACCTCCTTTCAAAATGGCATCTTCCCAACCTATCACACTGATTACATCGACCCTTCTCCTCTCATATCACCCTGAGCTGTGTTTGATTCACTATGTGATATACAATTAAAATCATTTCATAATATAGTTCCACCCTGACCTTAATTGAACATTCTAGCATATCAGGAATATGATCAAGTTATGGCATCAACATATGTATCCAAAATTCCTCATCAAGAATGAGCAGCCAAATCTATAGCTAAGATTATTTTTTGCAATTTCCAATTCTTGTTGTGGGGCTGTTCCTGTTGCAGAAATCAGTGCTTGCCACCGTATGTATAAATTCTCTGGAGGAGAAAACATTTACTCCCATTGTTGTTCATCTATTCAACATCTAATTCAAGTAAAACTACAGGAAAAACAGCCATGGCTTTAATATAAGGTCAAAGCATGAAAATTAGATCTTTAGAAGTTGGTCTAACAACGTGTCAGTAACACTGAGGTCACCCAACCCCTTTCAGAGATCTCCTAGTCACACATGATATCCAGTAAGGTCCTGCTAAAATGCATTCTTGTTTACTCAAAACTGAACATTTCTCCCAGGTATACCTCACTACTGGGCTTAATCAGAAGAATTATCAATAGAGCTCTTCATTGTTAAGTGCTTTTAAAAATCATATGTTTGAGTGACATTTCAGGTAACAAAACCTACATTTCAGCAAAAGTCTATGGGAAATCACATCTTCCAAACAAGCTCCTGGCCCCTTTTTTCCATTACTGTACTTCTGTGATGGCTTAAGGAGCTGTGTGAACTAGAAACTTTGCAGCTGACTCTGTGAAAGTCTGATTGTAATCAAACACAATACTTCAAACATATGCAAAACACAGGGGTAGAGAAAAGCCAAAGATTATTTATAAATAGAAATTTCACCTGTGACAGCTTGCAAGAGAACACTTATTAAGATTACTTAAAATTAATAACGACTCCATGTAGCACTACAAATGCCAAGTACCTGAAACACAGATAGCAGATCAAATCAATACCATTTTCAGTACCTTTGACAGGCAGATTCTTTTGATCAGCTCCAGATAAGCTTGTAACTGAGTCACCACTGCATGGTTCCATGAGAACATAGGCCTAACTAATTTCCTTTCCCTTCCATGCTTATGTATCTACACATTTGGGTATTTCACAACTGCAACAAGAGCATCAACTCAGTTATTTTCTACGGTATAATTAGGCTGCCTGGGTTTGGCCTCGTGCCTTAGAACACCCTTGCAGTGATGACCTAGAAAGACACTGTCTAGCTGGTCTCACAGCTCCAGGGCACCACAGCAGAACAGCACCCACGACCTGAACAAAGCTGCTCTACGTAGGCAATTTTTAAAACACTTGTAGCTTGCTAAATTACAGCTTGCTTATGCTGACAAGTTACTAATTGACTAATCAACTCTCAAACAGCTCCGTTCTGTGCTACCCAGAACTGAGCCCAGGAGAGTAATTCAGCTGGTTATGACAGTCAGAGGCTCTAAAGGCCACAGAATCCTGTGAAACCTTAAGAAAGGTCTTCAAATCCATAGATTTGAAAATCACAAGTTAAATGCTACTAAAAGGATTTCTTGTCTACTTCTCAGAGACACAACTTTGAGCTTTTCCTCCTGCAGTTTCAATATATGCTGGTTAGACCTCAAGCTTTTCTTCAGAACCACCATAACTAAGAACCTCTTCATCTAACAGAAAACCAACTTTTTTAAACTTCCACAGGCAAAGATAGGACTTTCAAAAAAACCTTAATTTTATCCTGTTACAGTTGGAAATGCTACTTCTGGTCATCAACATTCCCACCTACAGAGCAACAATACACAGGATAAAATAGAACCAAACTAAAACCAAATATGATTTGTATATTAGTAACATGCAAACAGGAGCCTGTGTAAAATCCACCAGAGTTAACAAAAGGACTGGCACTGCCTTCCACACCACTAGGATCTGGCCAACAGTGAAGAAAGATATGCAAAAAGGGAGAGAGGGTGGCTGCACTGCATCCTGCCAAGTAAGCACTGCTGCCCTAAGCCAAAGGGAAAGCAAGGCCTGTACCAAGAAAGAGATTGATGTGGGAGTTACATAAAAGACTTCAAAAGAAAAATTTAGCAAAACACCAACACGGCTGCAAATCTTGAAACAGATTCACTTGTAGGAAATCAAGTGTCTCATAATAAATCACTAACACTAACGCCATACAGCAAACTTGCACTGTCTGCAAGACCAGGTTCCTGCTCCCATTTGACAAACACAGTAATGTATATTTTGCATGTATATGTGCTTTGCAGTCATTGACTGCAAATTATCATTTGTATAATTTCTAGAAACTTAGAAGCAGTTGATTGGTAAACAGAAAATATAAAAATACTCTAAAGTGGAAAAATCACTTATAACTAACACAGAGAAATATTCTTCTGGACTGTCTAGTCCCAGGCTTTTAACATTTACCAGTAACTTCTGTAAGGACTAGTACTTTCTATAAGGAACACTACAGATCTTATGAGAACATTCTGGCATATCAGGAATACCATTAAATTATGGCATCAATGTATGCATCCAAAATTTCTCATCAAGAATGAGCAGCCAAACGCATAGGATTCATAATAAGAAATAACACTTCAGTTAGGGAATCACCCCACCTGTTCAGGCAAAATAAATAAAATCCCTTTCCTCCAGATGAAATGTACAAGCTAGTCACATTTCACAACATCAGGGACACGAAGAAATTAACAACACCCAGCAGTACACAGTGCACTGCAGGCCAAAGCTTGGCCGCTGTCACATAATTTTAAAGAGTATTTTTAAAAAAAAAAAAAAAAGTATATTTAAAAAGAAGTCCTAGGAACACCTCCTAGATTAGCTGCAAGACGACAAAACGAACAGGACGGGGCAGGGTCCACCAGAAAACGCCGCGCCCCCGGGCCCCCCGCGCCCCCGCCCCGCAGGTACCGCGGGCAGGAACCGCCCCGTTAATGCTCCTGAAGGCCCCAACAACGAGCAGCCTCACTAAGTTAATTAATAGCAACACACTCTCTAATTGCGTGCTCTCTCTGGTGACTCACTCAAAGGCTCACCCCTGGGGATGGATGGATGGATGGATGAGGAGGCTGAGATGTGCAGGGGAGGAAGGATGGAAGGAAGGTGGGAGCAGCTTGTGGTGCCCGGTCCCCCCACCCCGTGTGCGGACAGCCGAGAGGGGAAAGCGAGGGGCAGGCACTGAACCTCGGTCCTTCCCCTCCACGCGCCGCCTGGACCGAGGCGAGAAACGAGGGGGACGGAAAAGCGGCGACGGCTTCGCGCTGTTCCCCCCGCCCGCCACCGCCGCCACCGCCGCCACGGCCGCTGAGGGAGGGGGGGTAAAATGGCGCCGCCCGCGCCGGGGAGGAGCCGGTTCCGCCACAGCGGCCGCCCCGCAGATGGAGGCGGGGGCGGCGGCGCCTCCCAGGGCGCGGGGAGGAGCCGGGGCGAGGCGGGGCTGCCGCCGCTTCCTCCCGCCCCCGCCGCCGCCGTGCCCCTCACCCGATCGCCAGGGATTAGTGCGTGTGAATATCGCAAGGGCGGGAGCCGGGAGGATGGTGCCAGGCTCTTCACAGTGGTGCCCAGCGCCAGGATGAGGAGAAGTGGCTGTAAAATGAAACACAAGTTCCACCTAGACATGAGTAAGAACTTATTTACGTTGAGGGTGATAGAGCACTGGAACGGGCTGCCCGGGGATTTTGTGCATTGTCCCTCTCTGGAGACATTCCAAACCGTTCGTGTGTCACCTGCTCCAGGTGATCCTGCCTGGGCAGGGGTGTTGTCTTGATGGTCTCCAGAGGTCTCTCCTAACCTTCTAACCCTAACAGTGTTGTGGTTCTGTGAATGACACAATGAGTTCTGTTGGAAAAGACCTCTGAGACTGTTAAGTCCAACCTATGAACCAATCACCACCTTTTGAGCCAGACCATTTCCCTCATGGCCGTGTCCAGTCTTCCCTTAAACACCTCCAGGGCTGATGTTGTGTGGGCTGCCTGAGAGGCCATGACCACCTTTTCCTTCCCCTTCAGCACCAGGAGGGCAACAGGAAAGGGCTTCAGGTCTGGTGTGAGTCCAAAAACCCAGGGGATTTTTGGGAGACACAGCTGGGTCTCTGTGCAGCAGAGAGGTGTGGGCGTACACAGGTGTCTGGGCTCCGCGCAGGTGCCAGCACACCCTCGTCTCTGCAGCCACAGCCTTGTACAGGTGTTCAAAAATAGCAGCGCAAACAACAGCCACCTATTTTCATCTTTACCCTTGGAAACACCAGTGGATCCTGCTACAGCAATGCCCAGTTGTGCTATTTCACCCATGACATTAACAATTCAAAGCTGAGCCAGGGAGATTTATAGTGGACATTAGGAAGCATCCCTTCACTGAGAGGGAGGTCAGACACTGGGACAGGCTTATGGAGAGGTGGTTGTTGGTCTGCTTCTCTCAGTGTATAAGAGGCATTAGGACAATATCATGACGCTTTAACTTTGGGTTAAAGTTTAACATGGTCAGGCAGTCAGACTGGATGATTGTTGTAGGTCTGTCCCAGCTGAAATATTCAAAATATTCTGTTCTTTGTTGCGCTGATTCAGTGCATTGGTTACATACCCATGTTTTCCTCTTGATTCCTGGAAGTGGTGGCTTTCCTCTTCCTATATCCTCTGCAACTATAACAGGTTGGTGGGGAAGGGCTTGGCTAGATGAGCTGGAGCATTAGGCTACCTTTCCTTTCTTCCTTTCAACCTTTTCATCCTTGGACACCTCCTAATAGTAGGTTTCTGTGAGTTTGGTCATTCTGCTCGTCACATGCATTTGTTGGGAGACAGGCTGATGTGTGCCATGGTATAAAGTGGAACTAATAAATGGGACCAACAGAGGTAAATGGAGTCACCATTAGTGCTTTGAAAAAAAATCTTTACTTTTCTCAAATGTTTGTGGGATGCATAACTTCAAAAGTTACACTTTTATTTTGCCCTCCTTAGTCCCTTTTAAATTCAAATTCCTGCCTGCACACCAAGCAGTGTTCATATCATTTTACTAGAATTCATTGTAAGAAACTGACAGCTTAGAAACTTTGTAATTTTATGTAAATCTCAGCATTTTACTTCTTTGGGGGTCTGGATAAGAAAAGGAGGAAGAAGAAAACTTTGGCAACCACTGCAGTGATCTTAACACTCTAGGGATTATCTGAATTCCAGTTTAGTAGAAAGTAATCTTACTTTCTTTTTCCCTTAGCTGACTTCTGCTGCCCTTACTTTTTTTTTTTTTTTTTTTTTTTTAGCTACCACTCACTCCCCGTCCTTCTTGCTACTTCATATAAACATTCTGTCAGTCCCCTCTGCATTGCTTCCTCCCTGTTCCCACCTCCCACATCAGCCTCAGAAAGACGAGGTGATTCTGCAACTCGCTGCCGAGTGCTGCCAGCCCCTCTCCCTTCTGCTGCTGCTGCTTACCATTATAGAAGTAAAGCTGATACCAGCCTGAGCTCTGACAGCAACAGGGCAAAACACCAAGATATTATCCTGGAGAATGAGAGGCCTCACTCTGCTGATTCTTGCCTGCACAGCAAAGTTTTAAGTCGTTGCTGTGAGGAGGATGGCCTGAACAGTTCCTTCCTGTTATACATTTTAAAAGATCTGGGCAACCCCAGCCAAAGAGGGATTATCAATAAGCATTTTCCTGGCAAAAAGGAGAATCAAAACATTCTGTCAGGTTATGAAAAGTACTGCAGAAAAACTCAAGGCAATTTGAGTTTTTAGCCAAATTCTGTGATTTGTCAGAACCTTACATTAAACTGAGGGAGGCAAGGCAGCATATTACTGACATTTCTATGCATATCTTTATATATGTCAGAATTGCTAGGACAGAATAATATAAGAACATAGAAAAAATAGAGAAATTACTACACCAGTTCCATATGGTAATTTTAATACAGAAATTACTGGGATAATATGGTTGAGCATGTCCAGTGTGAGCTACATAACTTCCAGGAGCTTGGATAGAGGCAGTGTGACTTGGTGAAGTGCCTGAAAAAGCACTGACAGAAACATTTCCTGACAAATTGTGTTGCTGTGCAGAACCCTTTCGCCTGCAGTGAGAGGTTACCTGTTCATGAGGGATTGAAGCTCCTGCCCATGATGATCTGGGCTGATGAGAGAACATTCCTCCTCTTGCCACTTCTATAGATAATAACTCCTGGCAGAATAATTGAACAAGACAGATACCTACTGGCTACAAAATCCGAAGTCAATACAAGAAAATCTGCTGGAAGACAGGAGGAAAGAGCACTGGGGTGTCCCTTATAGTACTGTGCCTTTTTGTCTAGCTGGCAAGAGTGCAGAGGCTGTTCCCTGCTCAAGTCTGAATTCTTACAATACTTGCAAAGAGGGGAAAAAAAATGATCAAGTTTTTGTTATGTATTATACAGAACCGAAAAAGGGCACATACAAAATTGTTTCCCCCTTCTCAGGTCACCTTTCAGATCATGAGGTCATTATGAACTGTCTCAGCACTTTCACAAACTGGAGTCTGCTCAAACCATAATGCTTACAAAGTTTCACTTTGAATAGGCCTGATTTTCTCTGTCATTTGTTTTCACTTTTTATTTCTCTGCAGAACATAAAAAGTCAGAAAAAGATTTTATTTTCCCCCTACATAGCATATAATTTACATCAATCATCCCAGGAGGTCAGTACCACTGGGGTGTCATTTAAATACAATGAATATAAAGTAATGAAGCTCTTGCTGGAGTGGATGGCCACAATTCTCGGAGAGAGAGAGAGTTTCCAAAGCATGTGGAGAAAACACAACGGGAGACCGAGTGAATTCATCACACCACAAAAATGTCTCCATCCTGTCGACAAAGTCATTAAAGGAAAATGAACCATTGTTACTCTAGACGCATGCATTCCTTCAGCATAATAACCTCAGTATAGAAGCATTGGGGCAAAGAGAATTTGCACACACAGGAGAAAAAAAAATTCAATCTATTTTAAAAAAAATAAAAATTCCAGATTATGTAATGAAAGAAATCCTCCATGCTCCAGAGAGGAGACGGAGCCTCTGCAGAAGCCACAACTAATAAGGAACCTTATGCAGTGGTACAGGGCGGTTTCTTTCCCTCCTGCCAACAAGTCAAAGTAAATGCCAACCCGGACAATTTTTTTTTTTCAGATAACCCACAAATTATGTTCTCCTTCAATTACACGAATGTTTCTACCCTTTGCTGATCCATAGCCATCCTGGTTTTTAAGATCCCTTGTTGAGATTTCTCCAGTACCATTTCCCTTTTCATATTCATTTACTTCCAATATTTTTTTCAGTTGCCACTAAAGCAATCCATGAGGAATGCAGGGATTAGAAAAGTTTACCGTGTTCATTTTTATTTACTTTTTGGCAAAGGATGTCCAAATAAGAGAAACTGTCATATGTCTACAGTAAATCATAGCATATACCAGTTTATTAAAATAGATTGTACTTCTGTGGATCCCCTTCAAGGAAATACCACTTTAAAGCCAACCACCGTGCAACCCCTGGTCAAAAAAAGTAGCCTTAGAGAGCTGCAGCAGAAATCCCTCCTTTATTGTAAATTATTCCACGGTGTGGCAAAGACTTCTTTACCATAATAATTAAAGAAGAAATATGCTAATTAAATTATTGCCTTTAATTGTCAATGCCATATAGCAATGTAATGGATAGATTACTTTTTTAAATTTAAAATACAAAAGAACTACCTTGATTTAAGCAAATACTGAAAGGGAAATCTGTTATTTATTTTTAGTAACTGCATGGAACAGGGAGCCTGCTAAAAAGGGAGCAACTTACTGAGGAAACACATGCCAGAAAAGACCAACTCCTACCTGTTAATTACAATTAATATGCTCACAGACAACAGCAAGAATGCTATTTATCCATCATTTACAGCCACTGAAGCTCAGGGAAAGGAATTGGTTTGCTGGCAAATATCCCAATTAATTGGGCGTGCTATTTATTAGGGTGCTGATTAAAGTGTACTCTGCAATGTAATAGCTGAGTATAAAGTTGCCAACTCTTGTTCACTCCTGGCTCGTAGGGATGAAAGCAGGAGAGTAGACTAGCACAATATGAAAATAATTATGTATTCCGTGCCAAAATGGATTTGAGGCAATTCCAATGGCTGGAAGTTAAAGACCTGGAGAGACAGAATTAGGTAGCACCGTGATCTTGAGGACAGAGCTTTGTTTTGTGTAATCCAGTTGTGACCAAGACCTTCAATCTGCAGTAGCCATTTGGGACATGTGTTAACACTTCTCTCAGAAGCCAACCCCATAGGCACGCCCTAAAGTAAGCAGCATAGGAATTAAACATAAAACAAGATAAAAGCAGAGGTTTTTTCCCAACTGATCTGAATCAATGCACTTGAAGAAAAACTACTTGAGGGGGGCCCTTTCCTCAGCCACTGACTCCTCCAGCCTGTCCAGTCAGCTGCCATAACTAAGACTATACCTTAAATAATACTTGTTTGCCGTGCCCTTTTCAAAACCATGTCTTCCACAAATGGGGCTGGGAGTTGCCACACACAATCAAGGAAGCATATGCTAATAGTTGTGTGTTATCTGAAGTAATGCTTGAGGTTTGATCTCAACCAAGATAACCACCAGAGCAAACCTAAAATATGATTTGTAGCAGTGAAGAATTTCTCGCTCCTGCAACACTTTTAACTCACCTTGTTAGTATTGAGGCAAGACCTGGGTAGAAGGCCCAACTGGCCATGATTATTAATGAGTTTAACATGCTTTTGGTCTTACCACAGAGGTCACAACATTTTGGTAACATCATGCGTTGCACCTCTATAGCCGGAGATACTCAAGTATGACCTCTATGGTTAGAGAGCACCAGAAAAAGACTCTAAAAGCAGAAAGTGAGATTTGGTGAAGAGTCTTTCTTATGAAACTGACTGTGCCCAAAAAAACATGCAGCTTTGAAAAGAGATCTCCAGCAGTATACTGGTTATCCTTGTCACCTAAAAATGAGAGCAGTAAAAGCAGATGAAGTGCCAATTATCCCAAGCAGTGTGAAGAGCCAAAGTAAATGCCAATTGCCCTAAGCAATGTAAAGAGCCACTTAGCAGCCAGAGACATCTCTAGCTAAGGGGCAGGTAGCAGGGTTGGCTAAATGTCCAGGAGCTCCCTGAAGCACAACATCAAGAGAGACTCATCACACCTGGCCATCACTCTGGCTGTCCTGCCTGCCAGCATTTCACTGGAACCACTGTACTGCACAAAATGCACAACCAAGGTAGCTCAGGCTGGACTGAACCGGCAGGGTACTGATTACCCTAAAATCAGGATGTATTCTGGCAACTACCGTATCAGGAGTAGGTTTCAATGGAAACCCAGTCCCCATGGTCAATGCAGGCATGAAACCAGTTACTCCAAAAGCAGACCTCTTTTTTTGGCCATTAGATTTGCTCTGTTAAAGCCACTGACTGCATTTGTGAGGGCTGAGCTCAGCTATCCTATGTCAAGTCCTCTGGGCTATATTGTCTCCCTCCACCTCTCTTTCCAAAGCACCTCACACAGATCCTGACTCAGATGTGCCAGCTCCATGGTGATTTTTTAGGTAGCCCAAGGCAGCTGTAATGGCATTGGAAGCTTAATTTTAGGCAAAGGAATTGAGCCTTAGGTCACTATTGAGTATCATAGTAGCTTAAATAGCTAGCATAAATATAAACAGTTACTTTTAGTCAACCAAATTTAGGTGTCTGAACCTGGAACTCAGCTCTCCTCTAGCTGTCATTTGTCCAAGGAAAATAGCAGTTATATATAGTTACTTTTCACTTTAACATGAGATATACAAATTGGAGTATTATATTGCTTGAGGAAAATTTGCAGGTTTCTGAATCCTTTGTATCCTTAGCAAAAACACATCTCGGTCATTTACCAGGGAGAGCAGGTGGGATTCTCAGGTTAACCATTTCCATATGACAAGGTTAGATTATTATGGACTCCAATCATAAGCCTTTGGAAGGTAATAATTAGCCAGAACACTGAGCTTTCTTCTGCAGAAAAAAATACAAGCAGAGGACTTCAGTTCCTTCTGTATTGCATATACCTATAATGAAAGTTTCCAGAATCGGTCCATTCAAAACAGTAATTTCTTGAGATGTAGGAATAGTGCCAGCAATTTGCATCAAATTACTTACTGGACTGCAGAATAAATAACATCAGCCACAGGTTGCTAAAGATTTAATTTCCTTAATGTTCTGAAACAAATTCATGTTATTTGACCATGCAGAGCGGGTAGAATGCTGAGTTTATGGTTCTTTAACACTTCTTACTTCTCAGGGTGGGTGCCCAGTGGTGGTAATCTGTGTACATTAGATATGAGATACAAATATATCAGAGAAACTTTTTTTTTCCCTCTGAATAAATATTTAAATATTTAGGGCCAAATTCCATTGCTAAACATATGAACACAGCTCTCTTTGAGCTCATTGGACTGGTGCATGTGTATCTAAGGGCAGAACTTGGCCCTTAGGTTTTAGATTTTAGCACCAAGCTTCCAATGTAAAATAATGTGTGATCTGTAACACACACAGGAAAAATCAGCAAGACCTGGTTTTAAAGGAAGGGTACAATTACGTATTTCCATCTTTCTTTTGGATAAAAAGTACTGCTTTTAACAGAGATCCTGAGAATATCCTTACCTCTTGCCCAGACAGTCTTCCTTTTGTATAAGGTGCTTCTCTGGCAGCTTTGGTCATTCCTCTAGCTGAGAAGCAGAGCAGAATACTTTTTTATTTCAATTTCCATTCTGCCAGCTTCAGCTTAGTATCATGATGGAAAATACAGAGCCATTTTAAAATACACTTACACTAATGATTTAGATACGGTTTTTAAATTATGAAAAAGTCAGGATGTTGATTTTAAACTATACACAGTGTGTTCAGATCAGCCAAAGGACATACCCAGTCGACCTTTCCAATGAGCCAGTATTACAGCTGGGATCAGCTAAAGCATTTTTACTGGGAAACGTCTACAGAGTGCCAAACAGAGCTCTTGAATCAGGAGAGATTCTTTCCCTATGCTTGCTACCTCTTTTATCCCTCCTTTTTAAAAGTATTTTTAAAGTATTTAGATTTTTGAGTGGGGGTTTTTTGTTGTTTTTTGGTGTTGGTTGGTTGGTTGGTTGGTTGGTTGGTTGGTTGGTTTTTTAAGGCTTACATTCATCTACCATCCAGGGCCAGGAAAGATATTAAATGGCTGCATGGTACTCATGCAATATTGTGTGACAGGACATACAGTGTGACAGAAACTCTACCAATGCCATAAAAAGCGAGACAATGCCAAAAAAAAAAAAAAAGTGACAATGACAAAAAACCCCTCAACTCAAAAGAAAAAAAAAATCCCTCAAGTATAAGTGTAGTGCAGGTTTTTCCTCAGAAATTTATCCAGGATTTTCAAAATTCTTCAAAAATTGCTCCCTCTAATCTAATATAGCTTTGTATTTTATCATTATCACAAAATACTCAGACTGTTATCAACTCTGTGAGCCTACTGAACAGTTCATCTGTTTTGGTGGGTTTTGTAACAGTCAGGATCTTGTTGGGAATTCAAGTTTTTGAGGGATAGAGGGCTTTTGGAAGATTTCTTATAAATTTCACTGCCTACCTTTGATTCCTTTTCTGTGGTAATATGCTAATGCTAATGGCATCCAGCACAGCAGAGAAAGATCTTGCACAGTTTTAAAGTTTTACAGATGCAATTATAAGTGAAAGTAGACTGATAGCTTACTCCAGCCTTTTTAAAATCCTCTACAGATAGACAGACAGACAGACAGATTAAACATTAATCCTTCTAAAAATGTTGCTCCATTTGTGGCCAAAATAGTATTTTATTGCATTTATTGCAAAGGTCAACTAGAAGTTGTTCTGTACAAAATAGCATCTTCTTTTATCCACTTGAAAAATAATTTCTGCTTCAGTTTCCTTCCTCATATGCCAGTTTATACTTTCCATAATTGCAAAAATAAGTACCATGGAAAAGGAAAATCCCTTGTACAATCCAATTCTTATGCATTATATTATGGTGCTTCCACTGGTCAATTACTTATGAACATCTAAGAAATAGAGATACCCGACCCAGTCTAGTTTGGCAAAATAGTTTCTTTTGTTTTTTCACATGGGCTCGGAAGTGTGCATGGTGTGTGAAGAGCCTGAAAGACTCAGCATTATTTATTCTGTCAGCAGCCTCACGTAGTGAGAGCTCTGATCACTATACTTACAGCATGGGTATTTTCTTCGACTAACTGTTCTTTAAATTAGTATCATCTTTGGCAATTGGTTTGTGGCCTTTAATTCTGTATTGATGTAGATGATAAGGGACTTGTACATTGAAAATCCTGCTCATCATCTGACATCCTGCACAGAAATTCTCAGGCCATGCTGTCAGAGAGGACTTTGCACTATCCCAGGTTAACTGATGTGGGCCTTTTAGAGCATGGATATTTTGGTAGGCATGTACCTGCCCCTGAGAAACCACGTGTTTTTGACAACTGCTGTCAAAATGCCCACCCACTCTCTAAACATCTTGGAGCAGGGTTGAAAATAACTGCTCATCCACTGTGGACAAAATCAGTGAGTTCAACACCTATTGTAACAAATTCTTGTGCACATTCCAAGGTAAATCCCATGCAGCCCTCAACAGGGATATGGTAAGCAATAAACTTACCTGACCTTATCCACACCAGTGAGGCAGCTACTTTTACTAGTACTTGAGTGGATCTGAGGGGGAAAACTATTTTTGACACCCCTCATCAAAAATAGGTCATTCTTTTAGAGAAGGCAGAGCCCCAGTAACATTACAGGCCCCACATGCTGAAGTACAGTGGGGTGAGTAAGCACAAACAATCATCACTCAAAAAGGTACTTATTCATTTTAAATTCAGAATACTTTTGTTGTGAAATGTGGAATTAATGGAGTTTGTATTGATAATTTAACACATGATAGAAGAAGATAAGCAAACATATTGTGTGCATCTATTAAATCAGATAATAACAGCCCAGTTCCCCTTTCACACCAAGGTGAATCAAGAGGGGTAGAGCTGGAAGCCACTGAGTTACTTGTACATGAGAAACACATATTTCTGTAAACATGGTAAACCCTGTTCTTACTTCTTATTCTCACTTCTTCTTCTCACTTAGTTTTCATGACTGCCTTAAATAGTCATAATAAATACTCTCTATTGGATGCAGAACATAAAATGGGAAGAGGAAGGGGAGCATGGAAGGAGCATGATGATGGGATTACAGGATGAGCAACCAGGAGAAACAGTGTCTGTCCCATTCTCATTTACCCTGAGATACAGAGCAAACAGCATTCAGACTTACTAAACATTCTGAACACACTGAGAGCTCTCTGTTTATTTCAGATGTGTAAAATGCCATAACTTGCCAGTAAATGGAGCTGGGCATGCAAGTGCATGCATGAAGATAACATATTAGTTACAAGAATTATAATTGTCCTATCATTATCTTTTCTTTCTTTCCTGAACCAGAGTAAATGTGCCATAATCTAGCAAGAATCTCATGATAAGTAATGTTAGAAATAGCTTTTTTTTTTCATTTTTAGCTGCCAACTCTCTATTTTAGACATAACATCACCCTTTACTGTAGGCTTCCACATAAAACAACACTAACAGTAATGTCTCTAAGCAAGCATGAATGATTTGCTGCAGATTCTTTACCAAAAAGGGAGTTTATTTACTCCACACAGGTCATAAATTTCTTTAGAAAAATGATCAGTGGTAATCTACATGTGGTGTTTAGTAAATAGAGCTTCTCTGCTTCCCTCAGTCCATGTTCTTCAATTGTCCAAAACAGTGGAAGATGGTTTTTTGGTGCCTAAAAATACAAATTATTCCAGCTCTCTAAAATGTAGTGGAAATAATGAGCTGAAAGACTTAACATGTTGTTCACCAAGATGGACATTGGGACATGGAAATACAAAAGAATAATGTGATTAACTAGAAGCAGCAAGTTAGCTGAAGTCTTGCCTCTGCTTCTCTTACGTGAAGCAGTACCTTATTCCATGGAGGCTCCCATTGAAATCAGTGGAACAGCAGACAGAATGAGCATTTTCTGTCTTTTCTTGACAAGTTTAAAAAAAAAAAAAAAAAAAGAAAAAAGAAAAAGGAAGAAAGAAAAAAAAAAAGAGGAGGGTGGGATCTGCCTTTTCATGTAGCGGGCTTTTATCTGCTCAAAAAATCGCGCTAACCTCAGGGTGCCAAGCACAGTATCTTTGAAAGCATTCCAGGGATGGGAAGAGCTCCTCTATCTTCTCCACTACAAAGGGAAGCTTGGTAGTAATGAGAGCTGCTGTGGTCTTCCAAGAAAGGTATTGCATCTGCTTTGCCCCCTCTGAGGACCTGTTGCTTGTTCCTCCTGAATACTTCCAGGTTATGTCATTCTTCTTATATTTCAAATAGAAGAATGTCTTAGTGACTGTCTTCGTGTTGAGTTTTGTGAGAAGACAGAGGATTCTCCCTTGTTTTTCAATATGTGCATTTAATAAACTATATAAATATTTATATAGTAAACTAGAATAACAGGTTTTGGTATTACATCACATAAGCTCCTAATATCATAATGCTCCTAATATCCCAAGGTCAGAGAACCTTGTTCACATTTGAATGTCTACTGTTAATGCTGAAGATTTTAATTATTCTTGATCCTTCTAAGGCCAGACCAGCATTTGAAACAAATAGTTTAGAACGTACCATGCTTATCATACCTGAATGATGAAGTGTGTTGTGAAAGAAATGTCCAGAATTTGCACATAACTATTTTTTCTATCACTTCAAAACAGACTACTGAAAAAAAAAATCTGTAGAGAACTTTGACTTCTGAACTAAGAGTATAAGCCAGATTTCAGCCTGTAAGGAATTTTTATGGTTGAATTATAGACTTCTAAAAGACACAATTTAAAACTGAACTGCTGACAGTCATTCTGATTATATTTTTTCTAAGCTACTATTAACTAGGATGAGACCTTAACGGAGGAATAGATCCCATCTCTATCTGCTGACTCAAGAGTTTCTTATCCTGTCCTCTAAAACAGTGCAGCCTACTGTCAGGGGCAATATTGGTCAGACTTGACTGACTACAGATCCAATCCAGTCTAGCAAGCCATGGAGGCTTTGCAAAATTCAGCTGCCAGCTCCTCCATCTGTACTGAGCACGCGCAAGAAAAACCTCAACAATTTTCAGCAGCTTCTAATTCAGCCAAGTTCGGGTGGATCCTTTTGGTCAGGGACAACAAAAGGAACTTATCTGCTTTTTACTCCTTATTCCTCTCCTACTCAGTGAAATTTCCCATCCCAGCTCTGAAATAGATATTGGGCTGAAATCTTAAAATGCTCTGAAACAATGTGTTTTCTCTTAATGCTGATCTTAGAAGTAGCAAAAGTATTTCTGCTGCAAGTTTCCAAAAAATTCAGCTTGAGGCAGACTGAGGATTGAAAAGATCATCCTGAACAGCTAAAAATTGGCAACATTATGTGAGTGAAAACAAGGTCTTATACTGGAAAGTGGTAGACAAGTTTAGCTGCAGATACTGCTGGCAGCTTCACCTATAACATTTTTTGTGCCAGATCTTTGTCTTCTATTACTAGAGAGAATAATTCCTGTGATGTCTAATGTTTTGTCACCTGTCCTTATGGCTTGTTTTGGAACTGGCACTGTTGTCTCCTGTGACTTGGCTGCCAATTCCACAGCACTCGACTTAAGGGATTGCTCCTGTTCTGCCCCCACGTTCAAGGGCTGAAGGCCACACCTGATGTGGAGCACATTTCTGCTAAGATGTATGCTCAGCATTTTCAGGATTACATTATGTCACACCATATATATGGTTATTCTTGATGCCTTGTTATGGCCTGTATGAATTTTCAGGAAAGAAAAGGCAAAAAAAAGTCATTATGGTCCTTAAAGTGTTGGTTTGCTTTGCCCATTATGCTTGTTCAATATTTGCCATTACCATATGCTTCCTTCTATTCCACTCCTGTAGATTACACCACCTCTTTCATAGTTGTCTGTTTTCATCCTTTCTAGAACAAGCCTGTCACTGTTCAGTGTTTTTCTAATACTTCAGCTTCAAGTCTTGTGTTATTAACAAAGAAATTTTCTGCTGCCATCCATGCTATTGAAAATAGATTTACAATGGGAATCGTCACCATTGCAACACTGAGAGAGTAAATGCAAGGATCTGGTGCTGTGCTTGTGGTTAGAAACATTAAAAAACCCTCTCCCACTTAAGACTGATTTACATCTTGTAGTGTCTCCTGCGTGAGCTTTATGGAGCTTGTATCTGGCCAGAGAGCACTTCATTAGACTCCTAAAAAACAGCATGCAAATTTAGGGACTCTGCAAGGTTCCAGAGGTATAAACACTTTTTAATTACAGCTATACCACCCACTTTCCCCACAGTTAGTCAAGAGAACCAGTTTTCACTAAAGTCAACAGAAAAAATAACCATGAACTTCTGGCTCGTGCTGCTTTTACATATGCTGAAGTAAGAAATAAAAAAGTTATTATTTTTTAGCCTTTATATCTCTAACACAATATACTGATTTAATCTGAATTCATGCAAGGGAAAAAAAATCTTTTCCTTACTCTGAAATTATTTAAACTGAAGCTGGAAGGAGTATTAATGGAAAGGGACAAAGCTGGTCTTGCCATGAAAAATGACAGTTTTTCCCTAACTATGAGGACCGTAGCAACTTCTTAAATCTAATTTTTAGTTTGCATTTTGCAATCAAAAAAAAATATTTGAGAAAGACAGGCCATACATTTTTCTAATCCTACTACACATTCAGATTTTTAGTGCCAGAAAGCACAGGTCATACTTTCTCTTTCCAACACCGTTGCAAGATGACAGGTAGGCCGACATTTCTTGCTCCTCATGATGATGACATTGTCATTTGCTGCTTTAAAACTCTCTGAAATACATGCAATCCCAGTGGGGCATAAGAAGCTGCAGGCAGGGAGGGAAATGGGAGAACTCTACAGTAGGACCCACATCATACGCCTGCAGTCCCTACTTAAGAGAATCAGAAAATATATCATTTAGGAAAAATTCAGAAGCAGTAAACTTTGTTGTTTGTACAGCCCGTGTTTCACTGCGTGCTGTGGAAAAGCCAACAGTTTTTCAGTAGGGACAGGGCAAGTTTCCTACCAGATTTCCAAATTTTTTTTCCTGTTATTATTGGGTGCCAAGCCCTGCTCATCTTTGGACCTCTCAGAATTTATATACATATTTTTCTATCTTAAAATGGGTAGCAGTTAGGGCCGCATTCTACACTGAACAAAACTTGCTAAAAGTCTTTTCTTAGATCCCAGAACATTCAGCATCAGATCCCGAGACAGAACACAAGAGTCTCAGCTCTCAGTCCTCATTTCCTACTGAAAATGCTGGGGGAAAAGTAAAATTCGCTAGTTCATTTTTTTTAATGCAGTCGTTTTGTAGCCTGTCTATCAAATCTTTATGCTTTTGTTTGTATCGGGGACTATAAATGCTAAAAACCAGTGCATGATGCTGAAATATTAAATGCTTCAACTAATTTCAAGACACAAAGAATCTTCTTTTATCTAGGCTGTAAATCAGTGGGGCAGGGATACAGTAGTTAAACAAACCATAGTAGTCCATAGTCTGAGTAAGAATGCTGCAGTGACAGAGCTCATTACCACACGCCTACTTAGCAGACCGAATAACGTGCTAATCTGGAGTTACTATTTGTCATACTTAAGAAAAAGCAAAGAATAGCTGGGCAAACAGTCAACTTCCAACCAAATCGAAAGTAAAGCGCTGCCAAGAGACACTGGAGCTTATCTCGCCCCTACTGAAATGAATGGAAGTTCGGGCAAAACCTGCCCTAGCATTAAGTTTACTTAAGTTCACATATTTTGGCTCGATGCAGACTTTCACGAGTGAATTAAAAACTTGGGGAAGGTAGATGTTGGAAACAAGAATATTGGCAATTCTTCACTATAGTAATAATTGCTGACATTGCTGTAGTTGCCCTGGCTAAAAATATCAAGTACAACAACAAACCCAGTGAACCCATTCATTTATTCCTGTTTCACAAAGGCTATTTACATACACAGGGAGGCTCAAAATAAATTCTGTATTCATCATATTTGCAGCACATTCCAGCCCAGCAAACTGGCATCGAAACTATTTATTTAGGGAATATCATCCAGGTTGGAATCTTTCATATCTGATAATTATTTTTCATCTTGAACACCCAGTACTTACAACAGGAGCATACTGGGCCTATGTTTTAGAAATGTGATGGTAAACAAACTTAGTGCTCTTTAAAACATTACCTTTTTGTCCAAAAGCAGTCTAATTATGGCTGTATTCATAACACAGTTAAAAGTGAAAAAGCTAAAAGACAATATAAATTGCAGCAAGCGCAGCCATACTAATGAAAATTCGATACTGTAAAGTGGATCTGAAGGTGTTTGTTAAGATATAACTTGCAGCGCAAGCACATTTTTTCACCAACCTCCTACAATTCTCTAAGATCTTAAAATATGACCCATTTTGCAACCAGTGCTGAAATTCCGAGAAGTTCTGAAATAAAAGCCGAGGAAAGCCGAGCAGCAGGGTTGCTCTCCATTCCAGCCAAATCCAAGCCAACGTTCCAGATTATATATATCATAACATGAATGACTTATTCTGAAAAATCCCATCCAGCTTTTATGTAGGTCCATAAACATTGCTGGTACTTTTATTAATTTGTCCATAACCATTTAAATAAAATTCTAGAACTCTGAGCCGTGATCTGTTCCAGACTGTAGTAAGTTCCTGTTAAATGTGTAAGTGTTCAGCAGAAAGATATTTTTGCATGGAGACTGAAAATCAGCTGTGCCAGATACCTGAAACTTTGTTAGGGCACTCAGTGGAAAATTTTATTTTGACATTATAAATAACTCTGGACTATTTTAAGTGACCTTAAACTGGTAGCTTCCAATGACTTATTTTAGTTTATCCTAATTAACTTTTTATTTTGTTTTAGTAGGAAGAGAGGTGACTGTAAAATTTTTAGTGTGACTAATTAAAAGTGGAAAGATATCTTCTTGTTTGAAATTAAATAAATCTTGATTGTCAGGCTTATATAGCATTTGGATATAAAACAACTCTTTGCCTTCTTTCTAGCGCCTTTGGAATGGCTCTTTGGTAATGTGTTAGAGCCAGCTAAAGGGGGGAAGGAAGCCAAAAGAATCTATGGACATAAGTATTTTGCCAAAATAAGTATGAAAAAATTTATTTTTTGTATCACAACCACAACAACCCTGAGCTTCTGCATATATACTAATCCGTATAGGTGATGAGTAATTGTGCCTTGGAAACGCCTGTGGCCACTTTTGGGGAACAGCAGATCCCTGTGGTTGTCGGGAGTAGCAGGGCGAGCTCAGGAGGGGTTTGCAGCGTTACCCACATGGATCGCGTCTTCTCAACGGGATAGAAAACTTCCAGAGCCCTTCCAAAACCTTGGGCCGGGAAAAGAAAAGGAGGAAAAAAAAAAAAAAAAAAAAAGGAAAAAAAAAGTGGAGGAAATGAACACGCGGAGGGCACAGATCCCTGCGAGGCAGTGGGTCGGGGGTGCCGCTCCCCGCGGCAAGCGTGGGAAAGCCGCGGAGCGGAGGGAGGGATGGATTGGATGGATGGAGGGATGGATGGACGGACGGACGGAGGCGCGGCTGCGGAGCGGGGCTGGGTGGGCGCCCGGCGGGCGCGGAGCCGCAGCCGCGCTGCGCGGAGCGAGAGCTCTCCCCTGTGACCGATCGGCGGAGCTTGCGGGCTGCTCTCTGCTCCGGAGCCGAGCGGGGCAGGAGCCGCCGCCGCCTCTGCACGCACCTTCCCCGGGAACAACCGGGGTTTGCCCAAAATTTGGGGGTGGCGGGGCAGGAAGGCGCGGGGGCAGCGGTGCCGCCCGGCAGGAGGAGGGCGCGGAGGCTCCGCGGGTGCAGAAACAGCCCCGGAGGTTCCCCCGCACCAGCGGCCACACACGGGCACCCCGAGCCCGGGAACGCCGCTCCGCCGCGGCAGCTCCGCCCGGCTTTTGCCGCAGGGACAAACCCGGCTGGGCCGGGGTGCCGCGCTCGGGGCTCGGAGCGGCTCTTGGAAGGGCCACGGCCGCCGCACCCCCCAGCGCAGACAGACAGACACACACACACACAGCGCCCCGAGTCACACACAGGCGGCGAGCAAGGAGCACACACGCAGCGCCGGCTTTTTACAAGAAGGTGGAAGTAGCACGTCGGAGTAAAGCCTTAGAAATTAGAGGGCGGGTTGTGATAGGCTGTTATCTGCGCGGGGAGGCGGTGACACTTTCATACCATTGGGTATGTAAATGGTTTTTAATAAGATCTGCCCTTTTTTTCTTTTTTTCTATTTTTTTTTTAAGGGAGAAAACAAACCAGACTCCCTTTACCTTAATAGTCTGAAGGGGGTTTTATAGCTTTCATTCATTCAAAGAAATGGTTTAGGCTTTAGACTACCGGAGACTTAGCAAAAAACTCTTTGGCACCAGATTATTCTTACCTTTTTTTTTTTTTTGGCAAACAAATTTTTCATTACTTTTTTTTTTTTTTTAATTTAAACAAACAATCCTAAAAGTGTTAATGGAAAAAACCCGGAGAGAAGTGGAGATCGGAGACCGTCTCCTGCTCCCCCCCTTCTCCGTCCCTCTCCCCGTGGGTGAGAGTTTCTCCTCCTGGGGGGGATGCACATTGGTTTATTTATTTTGAAGGCTGCAAAAGTCTGAGGACTGAAGCACCACGTGCTGCTGACTCTCATCAGCATAATGATCGCCTTAGCCAGAGAGTCCTGTATATATAAACCACAAAAACCTAATCATTAGAAATCCCAGCCTCCAAAAACCACATTCAGGACAAAAAAACTGTGGCGTGGGTTTGTTATTTTTTTTCCGGCTCCTTCATCTTCCCCGACCTCAACTTCTTGGGACCCAAAAGAAGTTTGTAACTTTTGGTTGCTTTTTTTTTCATAATTATTATTTTTAACCCGATTTTCCAGAAAGAAAAATAACTCAAACAAAGCGACATTTTAATGATTTTTTTTTTTTTTGCTGCTGTTGTTCATCAAGGGCGGAAAAAAAAAAGGCAAAATTTTTCCTCGCCTATTCAACTCAACGGACTTGGATCCAGCAGCGACTTCATGTGAAGGACCGGGCTGCACCGAGGCTGCCTTTTCCTAGAATTTGCTTGGTCATATTTTAGAAATCAGCCTAAGGAGGGGTGTTTTATTGTCGTGCTGATAGTTGTTTTTTTTTCTCAGCTATGATCCCCGCTTCTTTTTCCCTGGGAATCCGAAAGTTCAACTTTTCTTAAGTCCTGATCCTCCGAAAGGAACTACCTAAAAAGTCTCTTTTAATTATCAGCCCTGTGACTTTCCTCTTCACCCCAACAACCCCAGTAACTTTGTTTCCCCGCCGAAATCGCTTCGGGAGCGCCTGTTTTTTGGAGGGGGGAGCCACTTTTCCCAAGCCCCTTCCCGAGCTCCCGCTTCCTGAAGCCAAAGGCAATAAGCGGGGGAACTCCTCGCCTCTGTCCCAGCGAGGCTTTTTGTTTGCTCCTTTTTTTTTTTCTTTTTTCTTTTTTTTTTTTTTTCTGTGTGAGTCCGGAGGAGGAAGACTTCTTCGGAGGAAACCGGGACGTTCCCCTGAACCCCCCCTCTCCTCTCCGCTCCTCTCCGGGGCTGAGTTACGCTACGATTCTGGCGGCCACCAGCAGCAGCAGCCCAGGAAGCTGAACCAGCAGCGAGTTCTACTTCTCCCAAGACAATTTTTGGAAGATCCGAAAAGGAAAAGAAGACGTGGAGGGAGGGGAAGAAAAAAGGGAAGAAACTCGAGCGCTTGAGGGAAGAAGCGGTGTCTAGAAGGAGGGAAAAGAGCAGAGAGACTGTGCGAGAAGGAAGGAAGGAAGGAAGGAGGAGGAGAAGCGGCAGCGCTCTGCAGCTGGGCAGAAGCCGGGACCATGCAGTTTCCAGCCGGGCTGTGCTGAGAGGGGCAGCCCCGGACCCACCGCCAGCCTCTGCCTCCTCGCTGCTCCAGGCTGCAGGCGCCCCCAGACCGGCATCACCCCTCGCCCCGTCCATCTTTCTTTAAAAAAAAACAACCAAAACAAACCAAAAACAGACTGATTTTTTTTTCTTCGTGCGTTTAATCCGCTCCTTTTTTTTTTCTATTTTTTGTCTGATTTGCTTTTTTGCCACTTATCCTCACCCCTCCACTTTTTCATTCACCCCTTTTTTCGCTAGATTTTTTTTTTTACAACCCCCACCCCCCACTACACGCCTCCTCTACCAGCGATCCCCCTACCGCTCCCCCCCCCCCGCCCCCCAATTCGCTAACTTGTGGCTGTTGTGATGCGTATTCCCGTAGATCCCAGCACCAGCCGGAGGTTCAGCCCCCCCTCCAGCAGCCTGCAGCCCGGCAAGATGAGCGAGGTCAGCCCGGTGGTGGTAGCCCAGCAGCAGCAGCAGCAGCAGCAGCAACAGGACGCGGCGGCCGCCGTGCCCCGGCTGCGCCCCCACGATAACCGCACCATGGTGGAGATCATCGCTGACCACCCCGCCGAGCTGGTCCGTACCGACAGCCCCAACTTCCTCTGCTCCGTCCTGCCCTCGCACTGGCGCTGCAACAAGACCCTCCCGGTGGCGTTCAAGGTGAGACACCCCCCCCCTCCCGCAGCCGCCGCGGCCCGGGATGCTCCCCCCGCGCCCCCTGCCCTTCCTCCCGCAGGGGCTTCTGTGCCCCCACCCCCCGGCCGCAGTGTCTCCGGTGATCCCCGTCCTGCCGGAGCTTCTGTGCCCCGCGGCCCGGAGGGATTTCTCTGTGTGTGCGTCCCGCAGTTCCACCCCCCAGCCCTGTCCTTCAGTGTCTTCTGTGTCCCCCGGCCCGCCGGGAATTTTGTGTCCTCCCGTTCTCCCTCCTGCAGCATCTCAGTGCCCCACCGGCCCGCGGGGGTTTCTGTGTCCCCCTGCCCCCGCGATGTCTCCGGTGGCCCCCGGGCTACAGTGCCTCCTGTGCCTCCCCTCACGTCCCCAGCCCTGCATCCCCATCCTGCAGCTCCCCTTGTGCTCCCGCGGCCCGGGGGGCTTCTCTGACCCCCAGTCCTGCAATGACTCCTGTGTTCCCGCCCTCCTCTCCAAGTGTTCAAGTCTTGCAGTGCCTTCTCTATCCTGTCACCGTCCTGCTGTGCCTCCTGTGCCCCCGTCCCGCGATGTCTCGGAGTGCAGCCCCCGCAGTGCCTCTCACGCCCCTCTCCCGGTCCTGCAGTGGCCGCCGTGCCCCCGTCCCGCCGCGCTTCCCGTGCCCCCCGTGTGCCAGCTCTGCCCCCCTCACCCTTGCTGCCCCCCATGCTCTGCCCACCCCCCTGCACAGCCCGCACCCCCGGAGCCATCCCGTTATCTCCATCCCGCGGGGCACTGCCGGCGTGTTCCCCCCGCAGCCCAGGGACACCCTGTGTCCCCTTCAGCATCCCCCCGGGAGACACCCCCTGCTGCCCAGAGTCTCTGTCCATGGGCTTTTTTCTGGAGAAACCTGCTTTCCCTCCCTGGGGAAGAAGGGATTCAGCCCTCGGCCGGAGCTCAGTGTGGCACCCCTCCACCTCGAGAAACCAATCCCTGACCCACGGGGGTGTCCCTTGCTCCTCTCCGCTCCCGGGAGTGGGACTGGAGGATTTGGGGTGGCTCTGAAGCGTGCGGGGGGCGGCTGGAGTCCGAGGGTCAGGCTGGAGAGGCAGAGTGGGATCGGGGCTTTGCCCCGCAACAGCCCGGACAGAGATGGGACTGGGAAAGGGGGACACAGAGCACCTGGATGGGGGGACACGGGGCCCCTTCACTTCTCCTGGTGGACAGCCGAGGAAGTGGATGCCCAGAGAGGCTCTCCTTGGCAGGGTCGCACATTTCCATAATAAATCCCACCCCGCTCTGCACTGGGGATGCTGCTTTTAATTTTCTGTCTCCATCCCCACGGCGCGCTAATGAGAGGAAACGATTTTAGAAAAAAAACCTGTAATAATAACAACAATAATTGCGGGCTTTAAAGCAAGCCCTTTTCCTCCTCTAGCAATATTTCCAAGTGTTCCCCCTGAAGTTTTCCTTCCCGTGGCTTTTGGTAGGGAGGGGGCAATGGCTGGGGTGTCCCCAAGTGCCTTCCTGAGCAGGGCATGGGTCAGAGTGAGGTGGGGTAGCCTTGTGAGGGTCTCAACATACCCACATTTTCCTGTGAAAAATAACACACCTGGAAATCCCTGAAAAGACAGAAAAGTTTGGGAACAGTCTCACGCAGTGCGTTCCAGAACATCGCCTTTTTCTTGTGTTTCCCGGCTACCAGCCGTGTTATCATGGCCGTTTGTTCGGGAAGAAATGGTAAAAGTGATTAAATGAGCCCCTGGTAAAGTGAGTGGTGATAACGATGGAGGTTTGCTTTGAAGATGTTACGGGGTGTGCGGGTGAGGCTTGGATAAAGTGCTCGTGTGTGTGGGAATAGCTTGGAGAGGCTGGAATTGCGGGAGGAACCCTTTGCACAGGGCCTGCTTGTGCAGGACACGATGGTCGGGCTGAGCAGAAATGGCAGGAAAGTGGGGTGTCTTTTGGCTTGGTGTAGCACTCAGAGGCTCTCTACATGTGGATCACAGTGGTTCTGATTCAGAGGGGCAGCGGGCTAAGGAGGAGGAGCTTCCAGAGAATTGTGATTATAATTTAATTGAGCGCTAGATTAAGTTGGTGTTATAGTTTCTCTTTAAAGCAGGGATGCAGGAGCTGTTGCATTATCACACTTACGTTGCTGTTCTCATTTGAGGTGTCTGAGCCTTCTCCTACCTCACAGCAATTCAAAGGATGCGGTCGCATCTCATTAGAATAAGGGAAAGATCTAAACTAAATATTAAAGTATTTTGAATATTATTACAATAAGAATGCTTACATGTGATAAAAAGGTAGACAAAGGATTAGACTGTTCCCCAATCTTTTTGTGTTCATATATATGTATTTATATGTGTCTTACATGTGGGTCTTGTGTTTGATTGCTGACATGGAGGTGCAGATCTGACTGATTTTCAGATGCATCAGAGGCACACATTGCCCCTTGCACCCGGCTGCTGTGGGTGCAGCTGTGTTTTCATATGCAATATGCACTTTTTAAAATATGCCAGAATTATATATGCCCTTATTTACCTGTAAGTTAATTTGAAACTCACTTGAAATACTTTTGACCATTAAGAAAAAATCTATTTCATTTTTTAAATGCAACTTGCATGCAGCTGCCCACTAGTTTTAGACCAAAGCAGCTGCATGTATCATACAGTGAAGCACTTGATTGTGTTACAACAGAATGGGAATCAGCTCTGAAAGGGAAAAAAGAGACAGATTTGAGCTATAGAAACCTCAGCTAAACAATAACTTGAAAATGAAATAGCTCACAGACAACACACTTTGTGAAGTTTTATTGGCAATAAATAATATGTTGATGATAATGTTTTGAGTGGTGTGTTAAGTGTGTCATAATTCTCTCCCAGCGATCTCGAGTAAAAACGTACACTGGATATAGCACTGTTTTAATTTAAAAAAACAGATATAAATCATATGCAGGAGAGGAAGTATGTTATAAACAGTGCTGGGTTTGATTATAATTTTTTGAAATAGTGTTGGCTTAGCATTGGGTTTGAATTTTAAGTATTAATATTTGCACACACTGGGGAGGGAGTCCCTGTCGTGTGCTCACTGAGAAGATTGTTAATGCAGACTGGTTCTGTGGGGAAGAGTATTTGATGAGTACTTGTTAATACAGCTCTAGGTTTTAATATTCCAGCATAAAACAAATGGATATTGTTCACCCAGGCCCAAATCATATTCACTTCTTAATCTCAGTAGCCAGCAATACTTTATTTGAGTCGAGTCATCAGAATTTGGTCTCTCTGTGGGAGTTTTTAGTGCAAGTCATAAAGACCCAGATTGCCACGTTAGAGGTTAGAAGTGACTTCTGTATGATGCTAATAGCAGCAGAGAGTCTTAGTGGACGCAAAGGCGGGGGGGAAATGGGATGTGGAGTCTAAAACATCTCCCCAGTAGCACCACAGTAGTTCAGGGTCTGTCAGCATTTCCCTCCAAACCCCAATTTTCGGAGTTTATAACTCAGCTGTTTTAAATAGCTTCAAGCTGAAACCTGCTGTATAAATTTTCAGCCCAGATGTACATTTGAAACGAAAAGTAGCAGGAATCAGTTATTCTGTTTTAAGTTACAGGACACTGAAATGTTTTTAATAGTATCAGATGCTCTTTTGGCAATGTCTGGGAAAAGCATTCTCAATACAGAAGATTTTACATTCAGAGGCTGTTTGAATTCAGTGTTTCACAAGAAAGCTTTTGAAGTGGCAAATATCAATGTTTTAGAGGAACTAGTTAGCATGTACACTAGTGTTGGCCTCTTTTTTTTTTTTTTCAGACAAGCATTTTACTCTGCAGAAAGTCTGAGTACCTGGTGTTGTATAGGAGTTTTGCTTTGTGCTTATAACTTCCGTCTTCAGGCTACATACTTTGGCCAGTTCAAATCCCACTGGACCGAAACTGGGCAAACAGGTTGCCTAACCAGAATTGTGTTATGCAAAAAACACATAGTTATTTTCAACTCATAAGAATTGCTTTGGTTTTATTTTGGGGATTCATGTACTTTTTTGAGCTCTAGTTGAAAAGAAAAGAAAAAAAAGAGCAAAATCTACTTTTAATCATCAAAATATCTAGGGAGCTTAATATGGGAAACAAAGATTTTTAAATAGTAGAGATATTGAGTGTTAAAGGATAGGTAAGGAATGTGCACTGTGGCTACTTCTAGTCTTTAATTTTTAACACAATCCTTACTCATTTCACAGCACATTTACAATCCTCTTTCTAAGAAAATGTAATTAATTTTTTATTGATACATGGCGTAATATTGCCAAATCAGGGTTTATGCCAACAGTCGTTCAGATTTTCAGTCATTCAGTACAATTACTTTTGAAAACTCTCAAAATGACGGGTACTTCTTTTTTCTACCACCGCTTCTACGAACCTGTGCAACACCTATGCAACAGTCTTAGGTTGGTCTGTGGTAAGAAAGTATCAAAGTCAGGAAAAAAAGCGCCTTTTACTCCTGTTGCTTGGCAGGGGAGCTTCTATGTTATAGGGCTTTATTTTATGAGCCAAAGTTTTTATTTCCATCTCTGACTTCAGTTTGTCCTATCCTTTGGTCCTCTCTGAAGGAGATGAGCAGTGATACTGCATCCAAGGCTTCTCAGTAACGATGCAGCTCTTGATTAGTTGCGATTGCTTGGCGACAGCAGTGGCACATGCAGCTCTGGGCTGATGGCTAAGCTGACAAATTGAACTGACACCGAGTGGAAAGGGCAGGAAGGAAAGCTCTGAAAAGCAATGAGGACAGAGGGGAGCCTTTTAAGGGATTTTGCTCCCTCCTGCCAGGTGTTATAAGCTGTACCTGGGTTTGGGACTGAGACGGGGCTATGAAGGCGCTGCCTGTCCACGCTCTGCAGGTGCCTGGGGAGAAAGAGGTGAGCTGAGGCTTCAGGCACCTCGCTCCCTCTTCCCAGGCAGCCTTGTGCTTCCTGCTGCACTTTCAGGTGCTTTGCATTTCTGGAGTTAATGCGATTTTTTGTTGTTGTTTCGTGAGGTATAAAAGGCGTAGGGTGCAACTCCCTGGGATGCTGATGGGCATGACAAGACTGTCCAGAGATAACACAGTCTGTTGCAGATTGGGAAGGGAGTGCTTTATAAGTAGTCTCAAGCCCCATGCTTCACAGTTTAAGCCAGTATCCATTTGTTAATGGTTAGCGTCAGCTCTTTAATCTGTTCACCAGATTATTATTTGTTATTTGATTATTATTTGTTATTCCTTACACCTGGCTTTGAAGCTGTTAGACCTGGTTGCTGCCAGACCCAAGGGAGAGAGTTATTGGGACCTCAGATCTTAGCCACGATGGTGGTTCCTTTGTTCAGGGACTTTCATAGGACTTTAAAGTAAAATCTTTGTTTGATACATGAAGACCTCACAGTAGTTTGTGGCGAATTTTAGCTTTTAATTTTGAGCGGTATTAACTGACGTTTTATGCAGAAATAGAAAAGCAGGTAAATTCTTTTCAAACAGTGTTTAAACTTCACTTGCTTCTTTCTCTTCAATATTTCTTTTAAATAAAATAAGCTGTAGTCTTCAGTAATATGGCCTATTTCTATATTATTATAATTCCTCTTTATTGTTTTAGAGAAACATTGTACAGTTCACTGGACCACATAATGCTCTCCCTATATATCCAGAACTCCTTATTCTTTCCACTGAATTAATATCACCTGCAACCTGCAATTATTAGTTTCAGCCAGGATCATTTATGGAAAAGACATTTCAGGAAGGCCATGTGATAAAATGTAATATATATTACAGGAGACAGAATAAATTACTCTGAATAATATAAAAACTCATATCTGACCATGCAAATTGGTAATAACTACAAGGGGAGACACTTTGCAGCTTAAGATATTTTTTCAAGTTCTGGCTCAACCATGCAATATTTCTGAATCTCTTCTTGTTATATGTTTATTTTCAGCATCAGAATTAGCCAGCTGGGGAAAATTAGGCTATTTTATTAATACTTTTGTGGACATTTTTTCCCTCTGTGTATATTTTCTTCCTAGTAACTTAGCATTCCTGTGTAACTTTTTTTTTTTTTTTTTTTTTTCTTTAAGAAGCCATAGAGCACTAACACTGTAGGTATTCCTGGTGTTTTCAAATCAGAAGCTGTCTGCTCCATGACATTTATTTAATCAGATGTTGGAGCACTGCACAACCACTGAAGCATGAAAGGGAGACTATCAGGTAGCTGGAACGTAAGGAGAAATGAAATACTTTGATATTTTCTGTTCACCCATCCTGGAATTTGAGGGAGGTATCAGCACTAACCACATGCGACTCTTGCAATCACTGTGAAAATTTACATGCCTGCAAGGAAATACAGCTTTGTTTTATGCAGCACATGAGGAGGTTGAATTCCAGCCATAAAGCGCTCCATTGTAAAGCATGTTGGGCGTAGAGCTTTGCCTGCTGGTGCTCCAAGTGCCACTCCTGGAATGGGTGGATGCACAGATCCCTCTGGCTTGAAGTCTGAGGAGCTCAGGGGTCAGGGTGATGGGTGCAACCAGAACAGAACTGAATCCAGGTGATGAGGCTGCTAATACTATTTTCTAGCTTTCCATTTTAAATGCTTTCCCATGCATAATTTACAGATACAAGCCTTGCCTCGTGTTCTCTCGCTGCTCCCTGCTTGCTAAGAACAAAGTTGTCCTTCAGAAAGCATTAAAACATGCACTCAGCATAAGGACGTTGAGCGTTTCTGAAGAAATGCAACAATGAAGAAGCTCTGAGAAACGGAGACAACACACGACATCTCTGTGTTTGATGTGGCACTTTGTTCTGTGCACAGCGAGTACCAGACTCCTCACCACAGAGCTTCTTCACCAGCGTGGCAGCCTGCAGAACGGGGAGGGGAGCACACACCTCCAGCGTGTGGCTTCGCCAGTCGTGATTGTCTCCCTGTTTTTACAGGTGGTGGCCTTAGGAGAAGTGCCCGATGGGACGGTGGTGACCGTCATGGCTGGAAACGATGAGAACTACTCTGCAGAGCTGCGAAACGCTTCTGCCGTGATGAAGAACCAGGTGGCCAGATTTAATGACTTACGATTTGTGGGCAGAAGTGGAAGAGGTAGGCCTCTGCCTTTTACGTGTTCGTAATGGTGTGAAAAACGGCGCCAAGATGTCAAACTTAAGTTTGACATCTGAACAATGAAGTACTGGTTAACCCATAAATCCATTCATAGATTCATAGAATCACAGAAAAGTTTGGTTTGTAAGGGACCTTAAAGTTCATCTCATTCCAATCCCTTGCCATAAGCAGGGACACCTTCCACTAGACCATGTTTTTTAGGTTGTCAGTCTTTTTCTTTGTAGTGATGTACACATATTTTATTGTCAAACTTTAGCATTTGCACAAACCAAGTTAGGAGTCTCTGTAGCTTTTTATCAGACAGAGGTTTTGAAAAACGATTCAGGGAGTACCTGCTTCCCTGTTTGAATCACACTGGAAGGGTGGAAGAAAAGGAATATCTGTGATCCAGGTTGTGCAGAGTCAGGGGAGTGTATTTTGGGACATGGCAGTGAGAGGTGGAGAATTCCCTTTAGCAGTAGAGCCTCTTCTGAAGTTGTTGTAGAAGACCTGTAATTAGGGGGATTTTGCATATCACATGTTCCATAGGTTGTATTCTTTAGGGACTTAAATCTTTCAAGGCATAGCAGCTGTTGGTAGAAAGCTTGCTAGTGGCTTCTCTGCCCTTTAAACCAAACTGTTGATAACCTGTGAAAATCACCCCGACTTTTCTTTTGAGTAAGCTGGTTGACTTTTTATGAATTGCTGGTAAGCTTGGGCATGAATTAAATTCAGCCTTTACTTTAAATGACAGGGCAACTTTCAATTTTTTTTCATTCCTTTTTTTTTTTTTTTTTTTTTTTTTTTTAAGATGTAGAGTGCTGTCATTGTCTTCCAGCTCTTTAGGAGTTTCCTATAATCTGAAAACTGCGCTGCACTTATAGAAAGCTTTTGTAATCATTGCAAATTTGCAAGAATTCCTCTTTAAGGGTCGCACAGCAGCTTTCAAACTTCAGGTAATGATTGAAAGGATAGCTCGAAGGAAGCTGGACCTGCAGTTCTTGTTGCAGGAGTCTTCAGAGTAGTGTATCAGACATTGATCCAACCTACATATTTTTTTCCTTTATGTGTTTGAAGTAGTTATTAATTTTTTTCTAAATTAGCCCTACATGGGGCAAAGCACAGCAAAATATGCAGAATAATTGTGATGGGAAATTGGCAATAAGGCAAATTTTACAGTGATATTCTTTAGAAAGCAGTTGCAGTTCATCTTACAAAAGGAAAGAGTTTTTGTCCAAATAAAATATAAATATATGATAAAGGCCCAGATAGTCCAAATCAGTCGGCACATTTTTACAAGTGCTTTGTGAAAGTGAGTCCATATCCATGACTTACAGTAACAATTCTTTATTTTAATTACCTAGCCAAAAATTCTCTTTATCATTTTAGAACGTAAAAAGTATTAGTAATAGAGAATAAATTGAAACAGCAATACAAAATAAATATGGAGTTTATTCCCCCTGTGAATGAGGTGTTGCTTATCTCTTCCATTTGTCTTCTTTAAATAATCAGTTTGCTTTCTTATTCTGCTGATGGATCAGGTTTGAAAGTTCTCTGCTCCATCTCTACTGCTTTACAGTAGAAGTTCAGTAGTGTATCAGCCTTTTAGTAGTGCTGAAAAAGGACTAAAATGTGATGCACTACCTCTGATCTGAGGACTTAATTTCAAACCTATGATATATACTTTTTATTAAAGCATAGGAAATTAAATAGACGGCCTAAAGCCTCAGTAGATACAGATACAGACACAAACACAGAGCTCCTAAAATTTGGTTCCAGTAGTTTAATTTATATTTTTATCTAGCAGACTTGGAATAGACTTTTTCTCTGATCAATCTGGGTAGAATCTATGGAAAAGTGATAGTATACTTTTCAAACCCTCAACATATTTATTTAAGAGACTTCAAAGAAAAACAAAGGGTGTGCACTGTTTTACTATATTGGCTTTCTGAGTTTTGGCTAGTTTCCCAAGTAGCAATTTTTATATTTAAAAAAAAAAAAGTAAAAAAAAAAAAAAAAAGGGAAGAAAAAAGACAGACTTAACTGCTTGCAGACTTTTCACGCATGGAAGATGAAGAAAGCTTCTTTTGATGAAGTGTAATTATGTCCAAACAGAGCTGACCCCCTCCCCCTATATTTCTTATGATCTTAACGGAAGAAAGTAGGGCTTTTCCTTTGAAGCAGCCGGGACTCGGTGGAGGATCTGAAATGCTGCATTCTCCTGCCAGAGGCAGGATGGAGAAATTGGTCCAGACTTGTCTTCCAGACTTAGAACAGAGAGAGGGGGAGAGAGAGAGAGAGCGAGAGAGGAGAGAAGGAGAGTTATCATTGATGATGAATTTTTAGAACTCTGCTTAAAATAGAAGGAAAAGAAATCAGTAGTTGCAAACAGAAGTGAGAAAGCTCCTTACATAGAAAAATATCAGTAAATACAATCCTGAAGTAGAACAGGAAAAAATAAACTAATAAAGAAGCTATTTTTCAATGGCAAGAAACTAATCCACACCTGTTCCTGACTTGAGATTTACATCTTTCTAAGCAGCTTATGCTTTGATCTCTGTATCTCTAAATTTGATTGTGAAGTCTGAATCATCAACTTACCACTTCACCTCCTCTCCCACGTTTTTACTTGCTTCCCATGGCTCAATGGAGAAACCCGATTTTTATACATATTCATTTTGTTTGCCTGACAGAAGCTTCACGTTTCTGTTTGCATAATTTCTCTTAAACACCTTTTTTGGATTCATAAGAGTAAGTAACTGGAGTGTTTGATGCAAATGCAGCAGTTGTTTGTATGTGGTTTTCAGGCAGTAGCTCACTTTTACAAGCCCGATCCACAGCACAGAGAAGAAAGAATTCCTGTCTTCAATAAGCAAAGGATCATAACCTTAATTTTGTTGTGTCCCGATACTTTAATCACATTAGCATCTAACTGAAAAAATGTGTAACACGCACACACAAGCTGCCGAGTCTCCTTTCAAGCTCCTTTCCGGGGTTTGCCTTGTGCTTCAGCATATGTCCATCTCATCCTCCTCTCTGTCAGCTCAGCTCACATGTGTGAATAACAAAGAATGCACAGTTTAGACACACTGAAGCAATAGTGCCAGATGACTGCTTGGCTGGGGAATTTAATAAAAGAGAGCTACAATTAGTCTGTAGCCTGTGAAAGTGGATAGTTGAAATGACTAAGGGCAATAAAGAAAGGTGATAAAAAGTGCATTAAAGGATTTTGTAGCTGAGGAGGGATAGCTGTGAAATAGCTGTGGAAGGCATCAGCATCACTGTAACGGGGGACCTTAAAAATTTATTTCCTTCTTAATCCTGTAATATGTAAATCATTTCTTGAAAGCTCTGGAGTGCCCTGGCAGGGCCGTGCAACTCCCCACAATGAAGGGCTCTGTGGTTTATGGAGTGTGAGGGGGCTTCATCAGTGTTAGTTCATCCACACTTTGGATTGTAAAATACCAGTTAGGGGACAAAACCAATTTCCCTCTCAAATTAGCTGCTTACCTCTTCAGCTCAGGCTGGCCCAGAGGTGACAGTTCAGAAATTCTTACTGTCAAGATCCAAATGTCGTTCTTTTTATTAAGGAACGCATTTATTTTCTAGCCACTGTATCCTATTTAGTGTAGAAAATATTGTAGTGCATTTCTTCATAATGATTTTGCAGGTTCTTACAAATAGCATATTTTGTTGAGTTAATTTTTTTGTCATAATAGACATTTATAGTGATTTGTTTTTTAAAGAGAACAATAGCATTGAAAGCCAAATTCTTATTCAAAGGTGTATGGAACAGGTCCTTTAGTATCTTTGTCGCCAATAATATTCTACTGACCATCTAAGGGTTACTGTGATCTGAATGTCATCAGCATACAATTTAATAGTGACAACTTTTTGGCATGGTAAGCTGGTGCCAAAGGAAGCCTTAAACCTGAGCCTGGAGAACTATATATATTTGTGCAGTGGGCTGAATTCCTCTTTGGAGAGGGATAAAAGGCACGGACACTTCTCAGCCCTGAACAAGCAGTGTGGAGGCACTGCAGGGCTGCTGCTGTGTGTGTGAAGGCTGCCCACACCCTGTGCTGACAGGACACACAGTTCACCTCTGGCACAGCAGGTGGGCAGGACTGGACAAAGACTGGACATCCAAAATTCACCTAACTCTGCTCCTGTGATGATTTAGGAAATGCTTTTTACAGTGAAAACGGGAAAAGTCACCTTCAGCCAGGCCAGTGGGACAGAATTCAGCATCCTGAGATTTTTGCATGCTTAAACTGACAGAGGGCAGGTTAAAATTGGATATTAGGAAGAAATAGTGAAGGTTGTGACTCACTGGCACAGGTTGCCCAGAGGAGCTCTGGATGCTCCATCTCTGAAAGTGTTTAAGGCAGGCTTGGATGGTGCTTGGAGCAACCTTGTCTAGTGGAAAGTGTCCCTGTCCATGGCAGGGGGATTGGGAGAAGATAATTTTTAAGGTCCCTTCCAACCCAAACCATTCTATAATTCTATTTGCCAGGGTCCTGACCTTCCCTCTAACCTGGATCTCCGAGAGAGCTGGGCACAGCTGGAGCACAGCTTCACCTGGAAAATCATTTTATTCTAAATGACAGTTGTATTTCCTTTAAAAAAAATCCATGTCATATTCTAGTTCATGAAAATTATAGCCAAGACAGTTTGAAGTTGCACTCCTGATAATAAATGATGCATGTCTCAGGCAGGTTTGGGGGATATACGACTTGGACCAGAAAAAAAGGCCAATTACTAGATTTGACAGACAAAGCTCTGTTCTGTATTATGCCTTATATAGAAGCTGTTCTATATTAGTCCTGAAAAAAACTGCATTAAGTTTGGGCTGTTACATATCGTTTAAGATTTGTGCCTTGATTGAATGCCTTCAGAGTTCAGCGAGAGGAAAAGCCCTAGCAGCAAAAATGCACAAATACACCCAGGGAGGAGGGGAAAAAAAAAAAAAGCTTTAAGTGTCTGGTAAAGTAGCAGCTTAAATGAGCATGAAGGCCAAAGATTGCTTTGCTGACTGTTTTATTGAGTCACTGTTGTACGCCCACCTTTTCCTGTCTTGAAACAGTTTTCAGTTTTGACTATCTGACATGAGTAACCGTTGCATATCTAACAGATTACAACTGTCAGTGAGTCTCCCAAACGGGGGCCAGCGCCTGTGAGAATGTGTGCTCAGATGCAGGCAGCTCCCTTTATTTATTTCTTTTTAACGTTTTCATTCAGCTGAAGGCTGTAGATGGTCTTGTGCAATCTCAGCCTGAATTCAAGCTTTGAAAAGTAAAAAAAACCAAAAAACCAACAAAATAGAAACAACAATAAGGACTGACGATAGCAAAGTACGTGCATACAGGCATTGCTCACCCTCACGGGAAGGTTGGGGGCTTTCTTGGTATTTCTTAGATGGAATATGTGTAGGGAAAAAAGGCGTGTTCCATAATAATGATATCATCATATTAGCCCTGGCATATGAAGGACAGAGACACTGACTCCCTGTTAAAACATCTCCCAGGAGGAAAATATATTCTTTCCTCATCTTATTGTAGTCAAGTCAAACAAATGAAATGATAAAACTGTGTGAAGTAAATAACATGTGGTCACATTCTGCTCTCTGTCACACAGCTGCGAAACTGGAGTAAATTTTTAAATTATCTGACTTGCTTTGGATTTACACCACTTTCAATGCAGCAAAGAATTTGGCTTGTCCTCAGCAGTGAATCACTTTTGTTCTGTCATTGTATGATGACCCATTATTAAATAAGAAACATTTAGATTGTCAACACATGGACGTATTCTTGACATAGAGTAAAACTGAAGGGGAGGAAAACTCCTATGGTCAGTTATGTTTTTAATTTTCACGATTGTGGTAACGACAGGGAATAATTTTAAACTGATTCTTTACTGAACATGCATGTGACTGTTTTCATGTTGTAATCACTCATTCCTTGTTGTTTTTTCCCTTTGTAGGGAAGAGCTTTACTTTGACAATAACTGTCCTGACAAATCCCCCCCAAGTCGCTACATACCACAGAGCTATAAAGGTTACAGTGGATGGGCCAAGAGAGCCAAGAAGTGAGTATTATATTCTTCTTTTTGCTCTTATGCCTGCTTAATTTTGCTTAACAGAAACCTGTAAATGAAACATGTATATCTTTGTGAAACACTGGGTTTTGCTCAGCAAAATATGTGAGTGCATGGTTAATTTGGAGTCTATTGGACCACACACATACTTGCGTTAAACATTCACTTAAGTGCTTGGCTGAATTTGGGCAATCCCAAACCCAATTCTCATTCACATCAAGGTCTTGATACATTATCTGCCAGTGTAAATGAGAACTAAACCCAGTGTATTTATATATAATCTGATTTAGACACAGTAGATACAATCGTGCAACGTGCTGCATTTCCTGAACTCCTGTAAGCTTCCAGCTGAAAAAGTTTAGAACAAAACAGGAGCCTGATTTTTCAGGTTCAGTCCTAGCTTAGAGAGGAAACATATAATATAGTGCCTTTTTGTTTGCCCTTAAATTCTTTTGCCATCAGATAATTAATGCACCTGGTTAATCTCATCATACCTGAAGTTAGTTTTCAGCTATGGACTCATCATAGACCCCCAGGGGCCAAAGAAAGATAAAAAAAAGCATTATATCAACAGCATGGTCTTTGTTTCTTATTTATGCACAGGAAAATATATTTTTAAAACACAGTCCAGCAGATTTTCACCCGGCACGTTTATCTCATAGCCATGCAAGCTCACTAAGAATCTATTTGCCATGATTTATCTACTTTGCAGTGGCTGTACTTTTATGACAATTGTGTTTTGTCATGTCCTAGCAGTTTTATGGGTAGCACTTATTTTTAGATACAGTCAAGTCTGCTTAATCCATCAGGATTTATCTGGCTGTCTCTCTGTCTAGCACATGTAGCTGGTAACCAATCTCACATCATATGGGTATCACTGATGAGCCAGTTTGGGAGTTTTTTTCTTAATCTAACTAGAAATGACTCTAAATTGATTGGATTAGCCAGGTAAAGCATTATTTAAATTACACTTAGAGATTAAGAATTATTTGATGAATAACCACATTAAAAGAATCCCTATAATGGAAGCATCTCAAATAATTATTTTGCCTTTGATCTGCACATACAAACACGACCTTCAAGGAGCTTTCATGGTGTTTTGTTTAAAATACCACAAAGACAGAAGTAGAAAGATGTAGACAGAATTCATGCAGTTAAGTGTTTCTCTTGCCAATACACGCTGCAGAGTCACCTCCTCTTACACTGAGGTGGGAACTGAAATGCTCCCTCTAAGAACTGTCCAGGCTGTAGAGTTTCACGTTGAAGAACAGCTAAGAAAAAGCAAACAGCTCTGGATACATTTCATTAGGTATATACTTGTGCTGCTACCTGCTCATAGCTGAGGTGTCCTGATGTCACAGCAGGGGGATTTTTATTGTCTTCTGTCTGTGAGTCAGTTCCCATTTTTCATTTTCACTTGCAGCTGGTGCTCCATGTAACTTACTTGGAGGACACTGGGGATTGTATTCATGGAGTAAAAAGCAGGCAGTAAGTTATGTACAATTTAGTCATTCCCATCTGGAGGCTGCTTCCATGTATTGATGCATCTGCAAAAGAGGAAAACGCCTGGCAGAGGACACAACTGTGGTGAAAGAGCAGAGAGGTTTGAAAGTGATGTGTGGAGAGTAGTGTGGATTACCCTGTGCAGCAGAGAAAGGGATCCTGCTGGCATGGGGATGTTTTGGTGATCTGTGGATTGAAAGTGAGTCTGTGTTCATAGAATTTAACAAGATCCCCTCGTTCTTCTGGAATTTTTTATTTTAGACCTAAGAGGCCTCTCTATGTGGACACCTGTTTGCTGGTGTCTAATAGCTGAGCCTAGAAATGCTTAGTAACTGAATTCTTATGGCCTTCATGGAGTTATTGTGTCTTGTGTCCTTCTTCATCTTTTTCTTTTCTTTCTTTCCCCCCTCCCCTTTTTTTTAAAGTAGATTTTGAGCTTGAATGTCTATTTGTACTTTAATGTTTTGGTGGAATACTGAAATTTTATCCTTTCAAGTCATTATGAAAGGATTCATACATCTCTGGAATGGGTCATCATTAAACTTGAATTTGTAGGGAAAGAGTAGCTCCAGTGAGCTCTGGGAGTTTCACAGAAGTTTTACTTCCTCCTTAGAGACCCTGCTCTTGTGTAGATACATTAGTTTGGCAGCAATCATTCAATGAATGTACCTGGAATTTATGTGGCATAAGGAAAATTAGGTGGTTGGGGGCAATAAGGAATTCAAGGAGCAGCTCTGATAGCAAATGTGTTTGTCTTAAAAAATTATGTATCAGCAAATAGTGCCCCTCTCTGCCAGGATCTGTATTTCACTTCAACGTTTCAAGCATGTTATCCGAGTTTTCCTCTCTCTGGCAGCTCAACCAGAGCTGTCACATCACAAACAACTTTTTTCTTAATATACACATCTGGCGTTGGCAGTTGGAGCAACTTCATAAGAGCACATGATCATCATTCATTACAAGATTAAAAAGTACCCCATGGCATCATTGATGTTTTTTAACTTTGATCTTTTGCAGTTGTGATTCATCTCAGTTATAAAACTTCTCTTTAAAGGAACACAACCAATGACTTATTAGAACCTTCATTCTAAGGAGTGTAAACATAAAATTATGCACATCTTTACAAAATGTCATTTACTTTGTTGCCAGCTTATCATTTTAAGACATGACATCATGCTTTAGATCGTGAATTTGTAAGGCTTGTTTATAGGCAAGGCACTCTGACCTTCAGCTGGCAAGTTGACTCGAGCAAACGAAAGCTGCAAGGTTCCCAGCAGCAGCAGCAGCAGCAAAGCCATGACAGACATCACAGACATTTAGAGCCCGACTTCAGGAGTGCTGAACAGTCATGGCATGCAGGGACTCCAGTTGGTGTTTTGGATGCTCAGCACTTCAGAAAGTCGGGTTCTTAAATGTAAGTGCCATTTAGTCGTATTAAACGTCTGCTTGTAGAAGCTTGCTGCCTTGCCTCTCTGTTATTATTTGAAAATATTTTAATAGAGACAGTGATGTCAGGTTGCTCTGTTAGGAAAACTTGCCAGTTTCTATATGAGAAAAGGTCTTCTGATGATTTTTTTCTCAGAAAAGACTTATTTAATTTTACCTAACCTCTTCCAGTCTATCTAGATTACTGTCCAGGGACATCTTCTGTGTTGCAGTTTCTATGCTGGATTGAGACAAAGCTTTGCATTCTTAGAGATGCAGTCTAGAGACAGGGTTGTATAAGATCTTTGGGAATCATTAGGAAATCCTGCAGATATTTTTCTCTCCTCATAACCAGGATAAAACCTCTGCCATATGCAGATCTTAGCCAGCAGAGCTGCCTTCCAGCTGGGAGGGCTGAAAGAAGTTTTCCAGAGAAGTTTTCATGAGGTCATAACTGACCGACAGATAGCCAGAGATTACTGTAAAGGAAGTCAAAGGAGAGGAAAAAAAGAGCAAAGAAACCACCCAAATCTTTACCTAAGTCCCCCTTAATGCCTTTGCCTTACCTCATTACAACTACAGAGATCATGATTTGCCCTTCCATAGTGGTACCTTTAGAATAGGAGACACTTCCTCCTTTCTGGCTGCTTTTGGGACAAACCCAGTCATGGGGGAATCATGAGGAAGGAGGGAGGAGAAGTCTATATATTTTTATATTTTGCCTGACTTCCAAAGACTTTAGTTTGTCTCTAATCAAAGGTAGGCTTCAAAGTCACTGACCCCAACTTTCTTGATCAGTGTGAATGGAAAAGCAGCTCTGAGCTTTGAGCTGAAGCGTTTCAGGGCAGAAAACTGCTCTGCTTCATTCAGCTCCCGAGTGTGTGTTTGCTGCTGCAGCTTGCAAGGTGCACACGTGATGAAAGGTATGAGCAAACATCACATCGCCTTTTTGTCTGTGCACGCTGCGGAAGGCAGCCAGAGCCAGCCAGGGGTTCTGCTCAGCCCCCACATTAACTGTTTGGCCGACCCGGCTTATAAAACGCAGATAAGTGATTGAGATTTTTGAGATTCCTTGACTTAAAACCATAACAGTTTTTAGGAAGTTCTCCCTCTTTTCTTTCAAAGGCAGAGAGGGTGGAGGGATAAGTCTGAGGCGAGTGGAATGTGCTTTGGAGTAGAACAGCTTTAAATCTTTCAGTTTGCCTTTTTTTTTTTAAATTTTTCTCCCTTTTTCTCTCGTTTTTTTTTCCTCTTCTCTTTTCTTTCTTTTTTTCTTTTCTTTCTTTTTTCTTCTTTTTTTTTTTCTTTTCTTTTTTTTTTTTTTTTTTTTGTTGACTGCCTGTCAGGAGCTGGGCCGGTGGCCAAGCAGGAAATGACACATCGAGAGGCATTTGTGTTGTGCAACATTTTGTGGAACTGATGCAAGGATACATTGTCTGTTTACGCATTCCTCTGCTAACAGCCTGCATGGCAGTAATTTTATTCAGGGACACATGGCATGCTACAGCAAGGAGTTAGAGCCTTAACATCTCTTTATGCAGAATTATCACAGCAGTTAAAACACTCTGTGTGTCCCCCTTTTCGAATAGTCTCTGGCCTGCCTTCAGAAACCACTCTACCAGCCCTCCTTCCTTCCCAAGAATATATTTGTTTGACTGTGGGGTTTTTTTGCACTGTGGTAAATTGGGGCAGTGCAGAGACAGACTTTGCAGAACAAGAGGAAATTTTACAGGCAGGTTCCTACTTCATGCATCTACCTCAGAGTGAGTGGAGCAGTGCAGCTTTTTCGGGCGATGCGTTGCAGACGCTGAAGGCGTCGGTTTGCATCTGCATGTGGTTTGGCATGGGGAGGTTTTTAATTAAAGTCAATGCTAAATACCCCGAGATGTGATGAGCGAGTCTTGGGGCTTCATCCAAACCAAAGCTAGAAAATCCGTGGCTCTCTCTGGTGTCTTTCAGAGTGACAGATCTCTGCTGAGCTTGGCTGGGTAGGTTTGGATTTATCCCAGTGGCTGTGGGAGCAGAGGAAGGCAGAGTGGGCGGTCCAGGGTTTGAAAGTTGCTCTAAATGACTTTGTAGAGCTTAATGTATGCACTGTAATGCTCCTTTGTAAGAAATGAGGCAAAATGTGATTGTACAGCCAGAGAAATGTTCAGCAGGGCCATGGTTTAGAGAGGTTTAGGTTCTTTTCTGTGACTATCATTATTGTATCTGAACATAAGCACAGTCCACTTACAGGCTGGGACCTGACTTTCTTGTCCCCAGTAAGAAGTTGCAGTGTTTCTGTTTCCAGTGGTACAACATCAGATCCTTACTGCAGCATAAAAGGCAAGACAGAGTTTCACTCACCATCATTTGCTGCTGTTTTATTTTTTGCATATGTGTAATTTCACAGAACTGCTCTATCTGGGGACTGGAGGTCCTGAGCGTTCCCGGAGGCTGTAAGAGGCTGGTGTGATGATTCAAGTGTTTCCCACCAAAGGTGACAGACACTGCATATGCCAGTGGTTTAGGTTTACTTTTGAGATGAGTGTGCAACCCACAGAGCAAGGTATCTTACAGTTACCTCAGCCAGTAGTGAGGCACAGGCACAGGGTGCCCAGAGAGGCTGTGGCTGCCCCATCCCTGGAAGTGCTCAAGGCCAGGTTAGATGGGGCTTGGAGTGACCTGGGATAGTGGGAAGTCTCTCTGCCCATGGCATGGGCTTTGGAAACAGATGACTTTTAAGGTCCCTCCCAACCCAAACTATTCTATGATCTACAATTCTATGATTCTATGATGCATGCTGCTGTGACAAGGTGACCTGGGTGTTGGGGTGGCTGCTGCTTGTTCTTATTTCTTCCACTGTGGCTAGAGAGAGGCTCGTGCATAAAATCTCATTATCTGAGAAGCAGACTGTGAAACAAAATAATTTCTGGAGATTGTGACTTTTTTTCTACTGGTCTAGTGCATAGAGTGAGTCAAAAGCAAAATCTGCTTAGCTCACTTGTGGCTTGAATTCGTGCACTGTAAAAACTCAGAACTGCTGAGTTCTGATATCTCAGCAATCTATGTGACAGCATTGGGACACTCTCCATAGGAGGACACTGCTGCCCAGAGAGGTGACAGAGTGACCATGCATTCACTGTTATGGTGACAAGATTATATAAAACAAATGCACAAGTCTGAGCATAAAACCATTCCGTAAAATGTCCTCACCAACAGCAATGCAGTTTTGGTTTGTATTTGTCAACAAAACAGATTGTTTCCATCCCATTGTAGAGGGAACACTTGCTTCCAAGCAAATCTATTCCTAGTACATTTGGCATGTAATTTGGCCATCACTGTGATTTTTTCATATTGCAGCTATTGCTGTTTGTGTTCAAAGTGTCCCTCCAAGCTACAAATAAAATCATGGCCCCTCTATGTAGTTGTGCTGCTTAGTTGTATGATAAGAGAGTTTTGCTTGTAATCTCCATTTAATATAGAGATGTGGAAAAGGGGTTATAATCAAACAAATGAAGTAACAGTGGAAGTGAGTTCATTCTGTATCTCCACAGGGCATGACTAGGAGGAGAGGAAAAGGGGTGACCATTTCACAGAGTCATAAAGTCAGTTAGGTTGGGAAAGACCTGAGATCATCAAGTCCATCCTATAAGCAACCAGCTCCATGTCAGCCAGACCTGAGTGCCACATCCACTCTTTCCTTAAAGGGACAGTGATTTTTTATAACTTTGTGACTCTGCTCCATCTTGGTCCTGTGGAGGAAGATGGTATTAAGAAAGGCATTAGAGTAGCTTTCCACAGACCATTTTGTTCCATAATTTTCTCCCAAGGGAACTGTTGGACATTATCACTTTTGAAATGCATTTAGCTTGTAGCTACTAATATCAGCTTTTTTTTTCTTACTCTTCAGTGTAGCACCTCTTATACATCTCCCTTTACTTTCCAAAGTGGTTTGGGAAATAAGGAACAAGGTGAATATATTTGGAAACTCTGCATCAGAATAGTATAAGTGAAGTACTTAGGTAGCACTTGCTTACCGTCTATTCCAAATCCCTGTTTAAAGTTTTTATAGAATTTATTTTTATTCTCATTATAAACTTCATTCTCCATTGAAACATGGTCATCCCAGACGTGAAACACAGATGCTGATTTAACCAGACAAGGAATGCAGAAGAGGAAATGAGGATGAATATCATACTTAATTGAAACTTCAGGGGAAGAAACTGAGTAATGATCTCATGCTGCAGTATATTTGGGATGCCAGAATCCTTCCTCAGATGAAGAACTGGGTTCCTTAGCGCCTGTATCAGCTCAGATCCCCTATTATGCTCATATCCCCTATATATGCTCAGAACCCCTTATTATAAATCTCATCTACAGTAGACCAGCTTACTCAGCACAATAGTGGCTCACTGTGTGCTGTGGGTGGCTTTCAGCTCTCCAAAAATCAGACCTGTAGAGTAGGTTTCCTCTGAAGTGAATGAAGAGACACAGGCCCTTGCAGAGAGTGATTCATATGTTAATGCTTGTCTTAGAGAGCAGTGAAGTGCCCTTTGGACTCTCATCCCTTTCCATTGATACTGAATGGAGGCTTGTTGACTAGCCTAGACTACACACCCTGGTTTGGAGATGGCTGGAATCAGATGAGATTTAGCAGATATTGTAGTCCCAAAGTGTACTAAGCCTGCCGTGTAGCTCAGACAGCCCGAGTTAGCTGTAAGGCAGGCAGCCCAGGGTGCAGTCACAGGGAGCAGGAGCTCAGCATTGGATTAACCCAGTGTTCACTCACCTTCTTGGGTGGGGGTTTTGTCTGGTGTTGAACAGTGAACAGTCCCTGCTGCTTTTTTGACAGCGTAAGGAATTGTTTAAAGCTGACTTTGAAGTGTGTCTACAGCTGCCATAATGAGTGCAGTGTACATACCTTAGAAATGATGCTATCTACTAAGGCATCATTATCACCTCCTGCAGGATCTCAGTAGTCAGGTACTGCTCAGGCCCCACTCAGCTTGGGTTGTGTGAACTGCTGAGATTAAAACTCGTGTTATTTAGCTGTAGGCAGAGTAAGGTTCTCACACTGCAGTTGCAGCTACATAAGAAATATTACAAAGGTGACAATTCACTTCATAGATATTGCCTAAAGGTGAAGAATATTGGGGAACATATCTGAAGATTTTCCTAACACTGGGAAGTACTCCATGATTTCAATGTTTCTTCTTCACGACAGAACATATTAATTGTTCCTCACTTATCCAAACTTAACATGCTGCCCATTCTCCTGTGGTTCTGAGATGTAATCTTTCCCACAGCGTGGGAAGACAAACCCTTTCACCTGATTATTGCCAGCATAAATGTTTAATGCTTCCATCCCTCTTCAAACTCTCCCAGTATATTTTGTGAACTTTACTCCCACTTCATAATGCCCTGCTTCTTTAGTAGCCCTGCTCATTTAAATTCAGGGTGCCAAAGGAGGTATTAATCAGGGTGCTTACAAGTGCAGAATCTGCTTCCTGCCTGTCTGTAATCCATGTGAGTAATGCCAATTAGTTGTCTGCTTCCTTAAATCCTCATGCACTTTCTCATTCTTGCATTCCTGCAGCAGTAGACATGGTCTTCAGTGTCAGTGCAGTCAGAGGCAGTTGGTGGTGTTTTGTTTCATTGCTCTTAGAGCTCAACAGGAAAATCATCACCTCTGAAGCACCACAGAAGTATGCTGGGGAAGAAATGCATGATTCCAGCTCTTGCATTTATACTTTAATTTGCTAGACACAGGGATCTATTTATTCTGGAGTATCACTTCAGGTGTCATGAGACAAGTCAACAATTATTTTTCAGTTTCAGCAGTTTCACATTGGTGCATATGTGTAATTTGGTGCAGCTTTTTCTTGGAAAGAAGCAAGCACATGCAGGCGTCATTGCAGTCCCAGGTCTGGTTTTGTTTCTGTATGTGAAATCCCAGATTAGATTTGCAAAGAAGCCAAATTTTAAATTATTGTATTAAAATGGATCAGAAAGCCAGAGATTACTCTTTGAAAAGGGATGATGTTCACAATCATTTTTGGTGTTTTGAAAATTCAGACCTGTGTTTCTCAGCAGTATGGAAGCTGGAAAGGAAGAAAGACCTGGAAATACAATGCAGGGGTGCTGTGTGATACAAACCACAGGTTAGCAGTACAGAGGAAATTACACATGGAGTACTTTTCAGGGGTTTTTTGCGTGTGTACATGTGTAATCAAGGACCCATATTCAGATTCTTATAAAAAATATGCTTCAATAATTCAGTTATCTAGTGAATTTATAAAGCACTGTACACATGTGAAGTTAATAGAGTTGGTTTCACATTTCTAGAATGCCAAGTAAATCAACAATAATTTAATGTAAAAATTTCGTGTTTCATTCCTTTGGTCTCTTATCACCATAGATTCTAGATTGGTGGAACAGAATTTTTCTTTCATCCTGGATACTTTTTGGCTTTGATGATCTGCACTATGGGCCCCCTTCCACTTTTGGCCTTTTTTGATGTCTTTGAACAGTAGTTTGTAAAACCATCATTGCAGTAAAATCATCACCTCTGTAGACAGAAGTGTTGACTACAGAAGAGGGCTCAGTAATAGAGCTGTGAATGTAAATAATTCAGTGTTTCAGTTCATCAGCTAAGCAGTCCAAATAAAAATCCTTTTTAGAAAGGGACATATGGATTGACTCTCCTTAACTGTAGCTGCCTAAAAGTTCGATATGGTGTCTCAGTGATTCACCTGCTGTCCACTGTGGTCAAGGAGGAGTTATATGTGTGAGTTGGAAGCTGGTTATCCCACCCTAAGCCTCCATAGGTGTCAGTGGATGTGAGCGAGGGAGAGGGGAAATGAAGCAGCCCAGACCACTGGACTGGCACTGGGTGCTCTGCACGTGCTTGAGCTGGGTTTAAACAAACTGCCTGGCTTTCCAGCAACTGCAGTAGCACACAGCTCTGAAGAACTTCTTCATACTCCTTCTTATTGTAATTTAAACCCTTCAAAAGGGAGCTTTAGTGTCTGCTTTCTCAACAGCCACATTGAAGGGCTGTTTCACTCTCTGAAACACATTAGAATTTAGGGTGTTGGTGACCCCTCCTTGTTAGACATAAATAACCACTGTGTGGTTTATAAATTTCATGTTTTCCCCTTCTGTGCCTGCTCAGTTAAAACTCTGCACTCGGTGCAGAAGTGTCTGCCCTGCTTTAAAACTTCTTTTCCCATATTTATGGTGCTCTTCTCTCCTAAAAGCTGTGTCCCCTGCAGCTCAGCAGCAGTCTGGCTCTTATACGTGCTCCTCATCAGCTCCACGGCAGAGTCAGACAGTTTAATTAGTCTTTATCTTCTGCTGTGCAAGAGTGAGCCCAGGGTATGTCTGTGAGTGCCCTGAAGAAGGCTCACACAGCAATATTCATCGCCCAGGGTGTGAACACTGCCATAAACTTCCCTGGGAATCAAGGCAGCAGGATTACAGCACACCAAGGCTACTCCAGCTCAGTATTTAGGCAGGGTCTGCTCTTTGCATCTGTGCAGACTTACTGATCTGTGTTATTAGTTTCACTCTTCTTCATATTTGCTATTCCTGAAAGATGGCAGCAAAAGAGAAACCCGATAACAGTTGGCTTGTAGAGATAGTCTTTATTAGAGGAGAGAGCAGGAAGGACTTGGTGCTTCCAAAATCCAGATAACAGTGACTGTTTTTTTAGTCCCAGCTCAAAGAAGAAGGAAGCTTCTTGGGAAGTGTGTTTACATCCATGTGGGATGCAAAGTAAACACCTCACTAACTGCATACATGTCATGCAAATTAAATGAGAACTGTTTTTCTCTGGTGACTTGGTGTAAAAGGGAATAACCAGTAGATTTAAGGTATGTGACAAAGGGTATGTGACACATCAGATATATAACTTGTTGACTTAAAACAAAAAGATTTTTTTTTATTAAAGAGCAGGTACCTCTAGCTCTGCATCTTACTTTATGCATATGCTGCAGACAAAATTTACAGTAGAGAAAGTCCACATCTGAGCACTCAGAACTGGGACATGCCAGTGAGTTTTCAGTGTGGCTTTAATTCATGCCTGTTGTGTGTGAGAGACAGAAAAAGTCCTTCACTGTAGGAGCATGTGCTGGTTTATCCATAGGACAGCAACATCTTCTGGGACGGAATCCACCCACTTACCCTTATTGTTCACACAGAGAATATGATCTAAGAACACCTTGTTGTAAGCAACTTAACTACAGTCACTACAAAAAATTGTGTGGCAGAAGCATAAATCTGGGTCAGCCATCAGCTACCTTTGCCAAGCTGTAAACAAAGCTTTTAACTGATAAAATCTAAGGAATTTTTATTTGATGAAATTTTAGTTTTCAAAGTTGCATAATTTTACCAAATCTGGATGAATTTCCATGGAGGTTCTAAAAAAAGGAGCCAATCTGCTGAGCCAAGTTTGAAAACTCCACTCCGAAACAGAGTGACAAAAAAGGCTCCTTCAAGAAAGGATTGCCAAAAATGTTTTTCGAGGTGCTAGGTTTTCCCTGAGCTAACTCATTTCCAGGAATGTCAGACCATTTTGGTTGAAATTGAAGAAGTGTGTTCCATACTCATGCAAGAAAAAATGGAATGCAAACAGTCAAAGTTCAGTAAAGTCGGGAGCAACTGAAAAATGGGTTTTGTAATGGGAAGTGTTGGGTAACAGGAATGATAGGCTGTTCTACCAGCTCCAACTGTAACATATTCAATCTAGCGTGTTATTAATTTGAATTGAAAAATCACCCACGAGCTTCAGTGGAAATCCTGCATAGGAAATTAAGTTGGCAGCTGGTAGGGGCTCCCTGTGGGCAGCTTTGGAGTCAACTGGTCAGGTTGGTGACAGGCGGGGGATGAGTGAGGTGCCATCTCCAGCAGCCTGGAGAGCAGGACGTGACTCCTGCCTGTGCACCAGGGACGTGCTGGAGGAGGCAACAACCTTTGTAGAAGATGAAACTGGGGCCACAGCAGCCAGCAGGGCCTCTGGAGGCGTTGTGGGTTAGAAGGCAGCATGGCCCCGGGCACCAATGCTTGGCAGGGCTCTGCTTCCCCACCCTCAGCCTCTCCAGAGGGGTAATTTGGGGTGCGTGCTCTCCAACTGAATTGGCACGGTCTGCACAGGTACTGCAGGCTGTAACACACTCACACAAACACGGGGTGTGAGCCCAGAGAGGTTTGGGCTGTATTTTGGGAGACTCTTCAACATGTCCAAGGTGTGGAGCCTCCTCACTGCCAACCCTTCTGCACCTCAGTGCCCCTTTGCCTCACTGACAGAGCCAGTGAGGGCAGTGCTGCTGCTGATAAAGAAGTATTTTTAGGCAAAACACCCCCAAGTGTATAGGAACCACAACCACAGGAAATAAGCATTGATAAAACCACCCCAAACTGTACCCTGAAAGCTCCCTGGGTTGGTTTTGCACCCTGCTTGAGTCCTCCATCTCAGGGGAGGGGCAGTCACAGCCTGTACCAGACACCATCCAAACCTTATGGTGGGCACAATCCAGACCCAGTCTTATTGCTGAGCTGCAGCTGGAGTCACTGACTGTGGAAAGGTGAAAAAAGGCTCTTCAGCCTCCTAAGAGCCTTTTTCCACCTAACCTTCTGGCAAGGATGTGGAGCCCTGTAAAATCTGTAACCTTCTGCAAAAATGGACTGAGTGAAGGTGACCCTGGGGCACCTTCTGGGGGTGTTCAGGTATTCTGATGTCAGCCAGCAGAAAAATACTTACTTGTTGTTACCTTCTCCTCTTTACATTACTCAGAGCTACTGAAGAATCACAGAACCATTAAAATTGGAAAAGACCTCTGAGATCATAAAGCCTAATGGTTAATCCAGCACTGCCAGGCCCACCCCCAAACTATATCCTCAAGTGCCATATCCATATGTTTTTCAAATGCTTCCAGGAACGGTGATCTCACCACTTTCCTGGGCATCCTGTTCCAATGCTTGACCCAAGGTGTTGGGTCCATTAAAAACTAGCAACCAGAGTTTTAACAGGTCTGAAAGCTGTTCAGAACACTGTTGGCAGTGTTGCAAGTTTCACCTGCGATGTGCTCCTACACAGTAATCTTTCCCTCCTTCTCTGAGAAACACACACTCTCTTATTTGAATCTGCCCCCTGAAATGAGGCTGCAGGGACTGTTTTCCTTGTTGACTCCTTAACCATTCACTGGAACTGGACTCAGGGATGAGTGTTCTGCTGCCTGGGTTTTTATTAAGTTGAAACAAATTTTCTTTGGAGACAGATTTGAGTGCTGGGCAAAAGGCACTTTCACAATTTTATTCCCCTCACAACTACAACTTCATTTAAGCTTTTCCCTTTTCCCCATGTCTTTTACTCTCTTGGTGTTCCCATCCTTGGGAGCCAAACAGCTTGAGAGCTGAAAGAGAAGTGTTGTCAGGAGGGTGATTAAAACAGGGATTGATGCAGCTGGGAGCCAGGGTTCAGTCACCTCCCTGGGCCCCTGTGTTAGTCTTATGTCAGACACAGTAGCTTTACCCTGCACTGCGAGTTTATGTGTTTTTTATTGTCTGATGCTGCCAGAAAATGCTGACCCCGGAGTAGCTGAGCTGTGCAAGCACTCAGTGGTGGAGGGCAGTGAGCTCTGAAAGCCACTCATGTTCCCCCTTTAATTTGTCACTTATGGGTCATATCTTTTTTACATTTGCATTTTTAAATTAGTTCAGCTTGTCCCAATCTTCAGTTCCAGAATCCATGCTGAAAAATTCCAAACTTTACGAGTTCTTAAAAAAATTCCAAAATCCCTCACTTAATTGACGTTCAGTATGCTGAACTACTTACAGTTATGGGAAGGCTTCACATTTCTGTAAGGACACCTCTTTGGGGAGAGATTAGATTTTAGGGCTCATGTGCAACATGCAACAATTGTGTCTACTTGGTCATCTCTTCAAAGAGGAAAGTGAAATTTGGCCCAAAATTCAAAATAAAAAAAAAAAAAAAAAAAAACAAAAATTGGCATAAAAATCACACTGATCAAAATAAAATTGTTTCTCCAAGATAAATTCCATTAAATGTAAAGCCAGACTCAGCAAATGTTTGAGATCTCCCATATGGACTGAAGAACAGTTTTACATTGGAGTACAGTACACTGTTTTGGAGTGCATCTGAGACTGCTCCTGTTTTGGAAGCCTTCTCAGTTCTTGTTGGAATGACAATTTAGGGTGTATGTAGCAAAAAGCAATGTTAGCATATTTGGACTATCAGCATAAAGGCTCTTTGTTAGAATAAATGTTTCTTTTTAAAAAGAACAAAACAGTCCTAACCTTTGCCAGTTTTCTATCCTTTAATCTCATGTCAGGAAATTTGGAAGACCAGCTCTCCACGGCCACATGAGTAAGGCAGGGATGTAGGAGGGTGGTTCAGTGGCTGACACATTTGGACACGAGTCCTTCAAATCTGTCATCTGTTGTCTCTGACGTCTTTGTGATGTTAGTGCATTTGAAAATCTTTCCAAACTTGCTGATATCAGAGGAAACTGGGTACCTCTTTCCCTTGGCTTCAGTTCTGTATGAAATATGAATAATGAGACTACCCTACTCCGTGAAGGACATGAATATGAGAACATGGTGAAGATCAAGGTGTTTGTTTACTCAAGTTGTGTTTTAAGGCATATTCCCATCCAAAGTACATCACAATATGAGTCAGAAACCTTCACTTTCCTTTCATAAATGGAAACATCTTTACATATATGTTTTTAATTTCATAGATGGGAAGAAATGGGGGTTTTTTTCCCCTCTCTGTTAGCTGTGAGTTCCCACCATACACTGCTGCTCCATATTGCTGTGTCAGAACAAGGTAGTTTTCTTAGGCTCCAGATCCTAATTCCTTTAACTCCTTGGAGGCATTGCTGGAGGTAAACGTGGCTTGTATGAGCAAATCTGTCATTAAGCCAGCCCTTAATCAGAGTTAAATACCTGGTACTGCTTTCAGAGAATGGCAGGTACCAGGCTCCTGTAGTGCCTCCTTAGGAGCTTTCCAGCCTGGAGAGGTGGAAACCAGACAAGATAGAAAGTCTGGAAAGTTGAAACTCCTGGATGGATTTTTGTTCTTCTTGCGTTTGTCTCATACCACTAACTGTTGAATGACTGTGCTCAGGTGCACAAGCTTTTACCAACCAAATGTTTTGTGACTTTGGAGAAATGGATCAGCCACGTTTGTGCAGCTGAGGGGGGGAGAAAGCTCAGCAGCCGGTGTGGCGGCGCCAGCGTGCGCGTGTCTTGAGGGGTGGGGAAGGCAGCCATCCTTAACCAAACATTTGGAACCTGCTGTTTTAGCTGGAATAGGAAAACCAGCTTGACAAGAATGAACGGCTTCGCCAAGCGACATTCAGGGGAGGTTGGTGGGATTTTAAACAAATCTCCTTAAGCAAGCATGAAAACAAGCTATTTAGCACTCATTAATGTCTCAGGTTAAACTCTTGAATAATTTGTCATGGTTAGGCTCTTTTGGTTTCGTTGGTGTTTTTCTAGTGACTAACGAGATGACAGCTACACATGCTTCTTGGTATGCCACTGTTCACAATAGGGTTTAAAGTTGTGTATTTGTTATTGATGTCATTAAAGTGATGGATTTGAGCTTGGTTTCTGAGGCAGCTGACTGGGTGGTTGGGACTAATTTCTAGCAATGGTTTTGGAGGTTGAAACCAAAGTGTGTATAAAAGGAAATGTTTCTTCTTTTAAGCAAATAATTTGAACCCAGATGAATGAAATTTAAGCAAGTGGGCATCAACTCTGAGTTAATTTTGACATAGTTGTCTGGAAATCATCACCAATTAAAATATTTTTATGAGCTCGAATGTAGTATTGTCTTTCGGTGCTTATGTAAGAGAGGAACAAACTGCTTGTTTAACCCCAGCCTTGAGACTACTGGCCAGAATATCTGCCTGAAGTCTTTGCCATATGGAGCTGGGAGGGCATGAACCTTGGCAAACCTTACACTGCAGGGGAAGGCAATTTTCCCGCCTGAAATGAAAAAAAATTCATAAATTTGAGCAGATCACTTCCACCCTGCAGAAGTCATTGTGAGTCTTGGACATTCAAAGAGGGAAGAAGCAGCTGTGTGGCCCAGGAATCCTAGCTGAGAGTAAAAATGAATCACCTGGATTGTCATAATTGGGTTCTTTCATGTACTCCTACAGACTGAATAGCCAGGAAGATATTCCTTCATTTGTACACACCTTTCACACCTGCACATAAAGAAAACCTTTGATCCAGTGCTTGATGAAACAATAAGATGAGTATATGCAGGATTAAAATATGTATATGGTGCTGAGATATTTTAATATCTTTTTAGACACAGCACATGTGAAGTAAAAATGAATACACTGCCTGATGGGGAGAAGCACTCTCTGCAGTTTGAATTTGGCCTTTTTTGTGAAAGTACCTTTTTATTCCTGGTTTTTATGTTCCAAAGAGGGTTGAAATGCTGAAGACTTGTGTAACTGCCTCTTGCTGTACTGCCAGCCTCAGTCTCACTTATTCAATGATACAGACTTTTAACATTTAAATTTTTCTTATTGGGATTCTATTGAGTTTTTTGCATTTTCTTTTTTTATGTTATTTTCCTACATATGCATATATATATATACATAACAGTACAGCATGTTTATGAAACAGCCTATCACCAGTTTTTGTTGTCCATTCCTTGATTATCATCCTTTCATTCCTGCACAGTAGTGTGGTTCTTTTTTTTCAGACTCCTAACCCTGTACATAGATGTTCAAGTATTTCAACACAAACAAAGCTGTTTATATTATATTTAACTTACAGAATCATTATAGCTTTGGTATGTATGCATGGAATTTGCCCTACTGTGAAGTGTTAACACTAGACCTGTGCCTCACTTCAGTCTGCAAGTAGATCTGAAATTGCACTTAATTTCAGCTTCCAGTTGAGCCCATACCAAGAAAATTTCAGGGCTTAGTTGCACGATTGAGTTACATGGGATGTCTCTGTTTCCATGTCAGCTGAACTGCAGCAGCTGCCTGGAAGGTGTTCTTGGGCCCCATAAATGTAAGTTGATTTGATTTATCTTAGCCCTCAATAAAAGAGGCTTAAGATAAGTAGAATCACTGTGCATTCACGAAGGCAGGGAGAACATGTGCAGATCTTCACCATCCAGGATCAGGACTTGGTAACCCATTCCACCCTGGGAAGTGGCTGTGTGTGTGTGTGTGTATAGTCCTGTACTGGTGACTGCAAAGCCAATTTTGGACTTATATTAACCTCTTTCAAAAAGTACCTGTTGAATCCTCTTAATCCCTGGATTTGTTGTTTGCATAAACCCAGTTTGTTCGTTCTCTCTGCAGCCTACAACACAGTTACTCGCAGGAAAGGGTGTTTTGAGGGTCTTATTTAAAACAGAAATAATTTTATTTCTCAGCCTGCTTGGGAACAGACTTATTTTAAGATACTTTGGCAAGTATTTTAGACCCTAAATTTTACCAGTCTTTACTGCTTAGATGTTCTGGATACAAAAAATAACTTGCATTTAGTTACCTTCAGCTCCATAATTCCCACAGCATATAATATTGAGTATAAAGCAACCAACCACTGATTTAAGGCATTTTCTTTTAAATCCCCTGTAGCCTATTTTGCTTGCTGAGGAGGGTGAGGTTGCAACACTTCTCCAGGACATAGGCAATGAGCAGGAACTTGAGCTCTGTGTGTGAGGGCAGACTGTGGACCTGGCTCCTGACTTCTGGTTTGAATGAGAACTCATTCAGTTGTTTTAACTCAGAGTGAGTTATTTAAACTTGCACCTCTGGATTTATAGCAACCTCTGGATTTATACCCTTAAGCTGCTATTCCTAAACAGGTTATGACCCTCCTTAGACAATGGATTTGAGAAAGTAGTGAGTTTGGATTTTCCACTTAGAATTTCCACTGAGGAGACTGTTTGGGTTGGAAGCATCCTTAAAGATCATCTAGTTCCAGGCCTTCCAACATGGCTTTCTGCACTTTGTGCAGCCCCTTTAAACAGTCAGGATTTCCAGTTCCTTAACTCCTAATCCTCAGGGTATTTTCTCTACTCTGTGGCTGTCTAGCAAGTGGTGTCTATCCCTGTAGTGATTTTTGGTGTCCTGCATGACATTTGGTTCTTATTATATGTAAATATGGGCAGTCCGTGGTTGTTTATAAATATGTGTATCCATGGGAAAGCTCCCAACTTTTTCCTGTGGATGAAGATGAGATATTTGTAAAGGAGAAAAAAGACAAGAATGTAGGCCAGCTCCTTCTTGAGCTCAGGTGGACTTTGCATTCAGGATTTCTCAAGGCCATGCCCCGTGGGAGAAGCTAACATTGGAACCTAATGCAAATAAAACAGGAAAGGCAGAGGGGGTCACAGTGGAGGCATCTGCCATAAGTGCCTCAGGGTTCCCACTTCAGCTCTCCAGGGAAATTGGGAAATTTGTGAGCCCTGTAGACTGGTGTGACAATATATCTGTGCTGGGGGAAGGCACATGGCTTTGCGTTGCACATCCTTTGAATCCCAGGGGCTGGGGGACAGGAGGGCTGCTTGGGTGTTCTCTTCCAGCCACGGCTGTGCCGTGTGTGGAGGACAACACTCCCCGTGCTCATCAGCATCTCACCACTCTGCAATGCCCCTCTATCAGCATCAGCCAAAACAAGCTGGCTTAGCAGAGTCCTGCTCCAAATCAGCAGTAGCTGTGGTGGAAGATGAGTGAGTGAGAGGCAGGGTGTGATAACCCTGGCAGCTGCCACAGCTGCAGCCTGCAGAGGCCACGTGAACACAGCCCTGGCTGTGCTGGACTCCGTTACCCCCCCAGGCTGACGGAATGTCCGAGCTGTGTGATGGATAGCAGGGGCTGCGGAGTGGACACTGACCAGGTTTCCATTAAACATCCTGCTGAGATCGACTTCTGCTTCGGGAATGGAAAGTGAGCTCCAAAAAAGTCAGTTCCCATTAGCTGAGTGCCTAAGCAAGATTTATTTTTTAAAGCGTTATTTAAAAATTTATAGAGTTTGTTAGGCAAAGAAAAATTTTAGTCTGAGTGAGATCTACAGCTCAGAAATCTCAGAAAACAGAGGCTGTTCTTGGAAAAGTTGACAGTGTACTGGCCATAAACCTGGTGCTTCAAGACCTTGTTGGTCATTTCTCCCTTATGGGGGAAAAATAATTGAGATCTATTAGAGGGCAGAAAGCCTCCAGGCTGTTTTAATCTGGAATTCTGCAGCCTGACATTAATGAGAAAAACTTTTTTTTTTTAGCCAGTATTTGGCCACTTCATTTCTACATTACAGACAGTAATAAATCATCAAGTTGTTTGTGAAAAGTTTGGCTCAATGCATTTCTAAATGCAAGGTACCAGTGCGGTCACTGTGAAATCCCATTTCACTGTGGCTCACAGTATTGCAGTTACCTTTTCTGTTGTCTTTTGTAATTAATAGCTTCGTTTTCTGTCACTTCTCTATGCTGCCTATATAAATATTTCTGAAATAGAACCTCTCATATTTGCTAACCTCGTCGTTCATTAGCAGCAGTGAACACATGGGAGTAATTTGGGATGCCAGGTGTGCTGCTCTCTGTGTTACTGTCCAGAACGTCCCTCCTGTTCACTCAAATTGTGTAGAAAAGCTCACATTGAAGAGAAAAAGGTGGAAATGGGGAGTTCTCTCCCGCTACTCCATATATGTTGGCCAGGATGCAACCATAAAGAGTACCTGGTACAGCCAAGCAGTAACTGATGTCTCCACTTCCCCATCTCTAAAGACTTATAGTTCACAGGGAAGCAGAGCAAATTATTAAAATTCCAATTTTTGAGAAAGTAGACTTAAATGTCTAGTGCTGTCAGGGCAGTGAAAGGATCCAGCATGTTTTGAATGATCGTTTTGATCACATTGATTTAAGTTCAGTCACTTCTAAGACATGGGACAGAACCTGAAGTGCTCTAGAACCTACCATTCTGAGCAGTGGTGATGGAAAGAGATTGATATCTAACAAGCCCATCATTTCAAGATTAGTTGATGAAATGTTCAATTAAATTGGTTTTTTCAGTGATGATAATTTTCTGTAGACCTCAGTACAGATAAACACTTTTCCCTGCATGAGAGGATTCTGGCTTTCCAGAAGCATTAACCAGTAATTTTGAAGTGCTACAAGTCATGTAGTTCATGACAGAGTTCCAGAAGCGTTCAGACAAAACTCTTTGGCAGATGGTATGACTCCTGGTCCTGTTCAGGGCCAGGAATTGCACCTGTGATCCTTGTGGGTCCCTTCCAACTCGGATCCTTCTATGATTTTGTGATGTAAGAAGAAATTGTTCTCAGTGAGGTGGTGAGGCCCTGGCACAGGTTGCCCAGAGAAGCTGTGGCTGCCCCACTCCTGTAAGTGTCCATGGCCAGCTTGGATGGGGCTTGGAGCCACCTGGGATAGTAGAGGGTGTCCCTGTCCATGGCAGGGGGTTGGAACAAGATGGTCTTTAAGGTCCCTTCCAACCCAAACAATTCTATGATTCTATGTCTTTAACGCACTTTCTTTATGATCTGACATGGACAAGAAAGTCCAAACCTGCATGTAATACCGCAGGTAAACAGGCATCCAGTGTTCAAGCGTGGGAAAAAAGCTTTAGAGGCTCCATCTTAAAGAACCAGGATGAGTGGAAATCCCCATCAAGATAAGGAACCAATGGACTGTGCCATTACACAAAAGACAGAGGGAACGCTGGCATTTCCCAGAGTTTTGCCTCCAGGGCATGGCAAAAGCTAAGACTGTTATCATTTGTGGTCAGAGATCTCATTGTACTTTCACCAGCATGTTCACCTTGGGTGGTGAATGCCAGCCAGTACAACCTTACATGGATGAGTTTTCACTGCTGCTTCATGTGATTAATACCTTTTGATCTGATTGATGAGTTCCTGATTTCCATACAAAGTCCCCAAATCATCTGATGTGATTCATTGGTGAGGACAACAATTCTTGCTGGTGGTTTTTAAATAATGAGTGTTTGTTTTGTGTGCCAAACTAAATTTGAATTTCTTTAGATAGTCATGGTCTTGCCTCTTGAGTGGGTTTCTGTGCAGATTTGGTCTTACTTTTGTATATCAGACTGAGAGAAAGTGCATTAAATACATTAACTCATAACACTCCAAAAGTAATGAGAAATGCTTTCAGAGAGCTAAAATTATCTCAAGGAAGAAGGAGATATTCCATAGCATCATAGAATCATGGCTGTTGTTAGAAGGGACTTGTTTTAGCTAAATTATTTCAAAGCAGAGCTGCATCTTGATAAACCAGGTTGCATCTTTGAACTTTCTATTAACCTGTCAGAAAGTTAAATCAATTTATAGAGCAAATCAGTGCACTTTTTGAGCGTGCTTTTGCTTTTCTTTTTATTTTTTTTTATTTTGTCCTTCCTTAAAACCTCAAAACCACGATGGGTAATTCCCCCAAGATCCACTTTAGACATTTGTGGTGTGCAGTGTGAAGAGTAGGTGCAGCTGGCCAAACCCCGGCACTCTTATCCTTTCAAACATTTTCCTCCTGTTTCGGCGAATAACACAAGCTACTGCCCTTCTCCCCACAAAACCAAAGGCCAACTGGAATAGCTGTATCAGCCTAAATCTTGCTTCTCTTGAAGTGGGAGTTTTGCCATAAACTCAGAGGAGAACTGGATCTGGCCCTTCCTGCTGGGTGAAAGCTCTGTCTCCAGTTGCCACAGCTCAGTTGACAGCAATTCTTCCGCTACGGAGCCGAGAGACCTTATCAAGCATGAAAAACTGACAAATAGTGTTTAACCACAATGATCACCACAGGAAATGTTGGCCTGAAATTTCAGTTTTGTTTTGAAAACAGAGGATTTGGGGGAGAGAGACAGCACTGTTAAATCCAGCTTGGATCAAAATATGTTTGTAGCTTTTTTTAGTGTGCCACAGAAAGACTACGCCGTTGCTGACATCTTCAGTGGTTCTTCGCAGTGTTGAGAGGCTCAGTCAGAGCATTTTGCTCAGATGTGGGACCTAGAAAGTCTGTGAACTTAACAAACCAAGCTTATTTGGTTGTATAAGTAAGGGATGTTTGATAATGGTCAGGACACTTCTGTAATTTTATCAGAGCTGCAATAGCTTTGTAGTAAGGTGTGTGACTCTGGAGGACACAAGGCAACAGTGTGCACTCACACCCAGAAATCCAACTCTGTCCTGGGCAGGAGTGGGCAGCAGGTGAGGGAGAGGATTCTTCTCTACTCTTCTCTTGTGAGACACCACCTGGGATACTGCATCCAGCTCTGGGATGCACATCATGAGAAGGGCATGGACATGTTAAGGGCACTCAGAGGGTTGGAACATGTCTGCTGTGAGGACAGGATGGGTTGTTCATCCTGGAGAAGAGAAGGCTCCAGGGAGACTTCACTGCAACCTAGCATTTAAAGAGGGGCTGTAAAAAAGAGGGAGAGGGACTATTTTACACAAGCACCGAGTAATAGGGGAGAGCAGTTTTAAAGTGAAAGAGAGGACATGTAGATTGCATGTTAGGAAGAAATTCTTTACTCAGAAGGTAGTGAGGCACTGACACAGGTGGCCCAGAGAACCTGTGGCTGCCCCATCCCTGGAAGTGTTCAAGACCAGGCTGGATGAGGCTTGGAGTAACCTGCTCTAGTGGAAGGTGTCCCACTCATGGCGGGAGGGTTGGAAGTGGGTGATTTTTAAGGTCCCTTCCAACTCAAAACATCCTGTGATTCCGTGACTCCGTGGCTAGGAAGCGATTTTTCATTACCATGTTCCCCAGAGCTTACAACACAAAGGGATAAAACACGGCAGAGAAAGCAGAGAGGAGCCTGCCCTACATATGGCACTGTCAAGAGCTGAGACAAAACCTCTGCCCCACAGCAGAGCGTCCTCTGCCCGTCCCGCCTGCAGAAACCTGAGGCAGTTGCAGGCGCCCAGCCGAAGAACTGAGAAATGGATTTTACTATTTACATTACCATAATTTATCTGTAGCATAATGTTGAAATTGCCACTAGAAAAAGATTAGAACCATGTTTCCTGCTGGGTTTCCTCGCTGCTCAGGCCACACACATGCAGCGTGTGCCATTAACCGTTGCAGAGCTCCCGTGCCCGGCACAGGAAGGTGCTCGTGCAGTGGCCTCCAGCAGTAGCAAGATTTACAAAGCATCAAGAAAACAACCTCCTGCACCATTCAGTCATGCCCTGTGGTTTGCTGCTGATATTTACCTGATTTCTGCTCTGTTCTCATTGTCCTCGTTGATTATTTCTTTGCATTTACCTTTTTTGATCTGAAGTAATCAGCATTTTACACTATGAAAAATCCTACAATGCAGTGAAAAACTTGTTCCCCTTCCCTCACCCCCCTTGCTGCCTGGAATTGTGTCTTTCTGACACCATAGACGGATTGGCACAGTAAAAGTATGTGTGTGCTTTCTTCTGATTTAATTGGATTTGCTTGTCTGAAATGTAGTATGTTTGCTAATTCCATAAACGAGCTACTGTAACTAAAATCAGGCACAGTTGCCCAAAAGAAAAAAAAAAAAAACCACCCAAAAAACAACAGATTGCATTTTAGTCCAAAAGGGATATTTCCATGCTTTAAGGGTGGTCTCCATTCTTGCTTTAAAATGTTCTTTAATCACTATGTGTCTTGGTTAACATCCCTGTTTTTACAGTATTCCTGTGGTTTACATTCAGAATTGGATAGGTGGTGTTTTAATACACATTTTATTGTTTCTAGTCAAAGCAGTTTCATTTTCCCTGGATTCTTTACCTACTGTTGACTGAAAAATTGGAAGTTTTATACTGCAATCTCACTAGCTGAGGGAAAAGATCTGCATCCCAGGGTGGCTCTGAAAAAATCATTCTCAGAAAACTCTCTGCATTGTGCTTGCAGCACAACCTAACACTGAAATGTAAAGCCATATTTCCATTTCCTTGTACTTAGTGTGAGGCACCCAATTGTACTTATGTCCTGTGCTATTTCAGGGTCAAATGTGGGAGGTAAAAAAATTGTGCAGGAAACCTCAGCAAGGGGAGAAATTTCCCTCCATAGAGATTTGGTTGATTTTTTGCTGTGTTCTGGAGGCCTCAATCACATTTTTGCTGTCTACCAACCAAAGGAATTCATGCAGCAGTCAGATGCAAGCCTTATGCAACACGACAGGTGCTAATCTTCCAGGAAATTCATCCTACATCCCACCCATTAAGGGAATTTTATGTAAAAATGGTTTAATGTCTCTTTAAAGGTGTCAGCAAGCATGTGAGGACCACACAGCTTGGGTTCCACTGCAAGTAATGGAGTGAAATTGTCTGCATAATTATTTTGCTTGGATTGAGAATCTGCAGCCCTCTCTTGCTGCAGGAAATAAACCTCTGTTAAAACCATATGGCAGAATTCTCAGAAGAGACGTGAGTACAGGGCCACTTCTCTTTCACATCTCTAGGCAGAGCTGGAGAAAGTTGTTATGTTTGTGCATAATTAATCCTTCTTTTTCCTTGTGAGCAGACACAAAAGTGTCATTTTTAGCACGTGTGAGGGTGCTGGTGTGTTTGTTTGCATACACACACACATGTGCTCTTGCTTTCAGTGTAGTGAAGTAGCAAGAATTGGGGCTGCCTCAGAACAAACTTAGAGCCATGGAAGGAATGTACAGTCATGTGTACACAGCAAACCTGCTTAACTGAGAAACGCCGCCAGAATGAGTTATGCTGAAATTTGGGATAGGCAACAGGACTTTGAGAGACCACAACCAATGGAAAGGATGTTACCTGGATTTAAAGGAGGCCACTTAGTGCACATGCAAAGGGAAATGCAAAGGGCAGATTTTAATTACAGTGCGCCTTGGAGCACAAGTCTTGTGAGGAGGGCTGAGGGAGCTGGGAAAGGGGCTCAGCCTGGAGAAAAGGAGGCTCAGGGGGGACCTTTTTGCTCTCTACAACCCCCTGACAGGAGGGTGCAGCCAGCTGGGGGTCAGTCTTTTCACCCAGGCAACCAGAGACAGGACAAGAGGACACGGTCTTAAGTTGTGCCGGAGGGGGGGTTAGACTGAACATTAGGAAGAAGTTCTTCACAGAAAAGGTGATTGGGCATTGGAATGGGATGCCCAGGGTGGTGATGGAGTCACCGTCACTCGAGGTGTTTAAGGATAGACTGAATGTGGTTCTTAGTGTCCTGGTCTGGTTGACAAAGTGGTGCTAGGTCATAGTTTGGACTCGATGATCTCAAAGATCTTTTCCAACTGAGTTGATTCTGTGAGTCTGTAAATGCCAAGGTGTGAAAATCTCAGACTTTGGTAGCAGTTTAGTTGTCTTAACTGTCAAATGAACAAGCTGGGATCTTCACTTTAAATTCACCAGCAATGGTATGCATCTATTTATTTTAGTGAGGATTTATACCCCAATCAACAAGAAAGCAAGAAATATAATGAAAATGTTAACAAGCAGTAATACCAGCCATTCTCAAATGCATGTCAAGAAATTTTATCACAGAAAAGCAAAACAGGATAAACCACTTTTCAGTCTAATATCCAAGTGATATGCTGGAAGAAAATTACCCCCACACCTGATGAGAGAGTGAGGGTAGGGATGGATGTCCTGTCTAAATGATGCCGTGAAATGTCAGCATCATGGAGAAGGGAGTGTATATTACGAGACATATAATTTTAATCCAGTATCATGTCAGAAAAGCTGCCTGTTACTGGGTGTTAGACTTGACAACAAATACTCTTAGCAGTAGTTTGGCCATCTAAATCCATCAGGCATTAGAAACTGGGTTAATTCCTAGTCTAATGTTGGTCCTTGGATGAAAGGGGATTGTTAGCACATGGAATCTTTTGTCAAGGAAGGAATAACTTATTTTGATTTCAAAACTGGTCAAGGGTAGAGACACTGCCAACCAAACTCCCTTGTGGTGCTAAAAGGAGAATAATCCCATGGACCTTGTGGGAAACTGGAGTGAAAGAACAAGGAATGATCCATCCTACCTGGAGAAGAGTTAAAAACCAGATTTCTTCCTTTTTCATAGTGCTGAGCTCTCTGCAGACTTTTAGTGAAAAAATCACTTTCTTTTTTTAAGCTTTGACTTCCTCAGAGTTTGTGTTGAAGCTGGAAAAAGTTTTCCATCCCTCTTTTCTGTTGTTGCCTTTTTACTTCATTTAAATTGGTTAAGACAGATGAATTTTGCTTATTAAAAAAACCAAGGCAAGGCACCAGTAGAAGATATCCAATTTCTTCAACATCACCAGGGTTGCTCATTTTACTTTTCTTGGACAAAAAGGGAAGAACACTTTGCGTTCTATTTTCCGTCATTCTTTGATGGAATTAAACCAGGGTTGTACTTAGAGAAGAAGGAAACTCTCCTATGTAAGTGTTGTCCTCTAATCCATGGAGCCAATGGCTGGAGTGTGCCTTATTTTCTTTGTGTAAAAAAAGCAAACAGTGGGGCTAAAAGGTAGACTAGAGAGCTCATACCTAAATTCCATAACTGAGGGATCAAGTTTTGGTCCTGCAGAGACAGAACTGTAACCATTACAGTAGAAGCAGCTGTATTATTCCTTAAAATGAGTCATATGACATTAAAATCAAAGCAAATACTAAAATTTGAATCTGTACAAGCTGTAAAGTCTTTAAGGCCAGGCTGTCTCCCACTGAAGATGGTGGCAAAGCCTCTGTTCATGGCTCTGGCAGATGGCTTGGGCCCCAGACAATCCCATTTTTCCAATTGTAGGGTCATACATTTTTATCCTCTGAATTAAATAAGGATTTGCCACCCGCACAATAAAACCCAAAGAAAGAAACTTGCTTTAAATAGAACGAGCAATTGAGGTGATATTAATAGCACAGGGATAATGAGTATTTCCAGAATTTAAGTACTTCAGTGTTATTTCTGCCTGATTTAGTAGAGCAGAATAAAATATCCTTGCCACTCTTGCATTGCAGGGATGGTTTCCACTGGTGCTCTGTAGCGGGTGTCCAAACTGAATGACGCACCAAAATATTAATAAAATAGAAATTATTCAAAACACCTGCCGGTGATGATCCAATATGTTCTAACATCTTTCCAAGCTGGAAGCAGGCATATATATATATACACACACACACACACACACACACAGAGAGCTGTATATATGTGCTTGTGTACATCTTTGAAAGCCATCAACTACACAGCTACAGCTGCCCATTTGGACAACTAGGTTTTTTTATAACTAGGTATTTACAGCTTGTGTTTCTTGGATTTCTTTTTTTTTTTTCCCAGTGGATTGCACCCACAGCATCACAGAGCCACAGAATGGTTTGGGCTGGAAGAGAACTTAAAGATCATCTCATTCCAAGCCCCTTCCAAGGGCAGGGGCAGCTTCCACCAGACCAGGTTGCTCCAAGTCCTATCCAACATGGCCTTGGACACTTCAGGGATGGGCAGGCACAGCTTCTCTGGGCCAGGGCCTCACTACCCTCACAGGAAAGAATTTCTCCCTAAAATATAATTTAACTCTCTTCTTTTTGAGTTTAAAACCATCTCCCCATGTCCTATCAGTCCAGGGTCTTCTCTAAAGTCCCTTTCCAATCATGCCTAAGCAGAATCCTGTTTATCAGTGAAAAAAATGAAGCAGTTACAGCAGGGTAAAAGTACAGCCTATGAACTATAATCTACTTTAAAAAATCCAGTTGAGGATTGTGCAGGTCAGGGGTCTGGTGACAAGTCAGTGGTTTCCTTGTCTCATGTTCTGTGTCCTGTCTGGTGACCAAAAATTAAAACCCTTTGAGTTCTCCTGGTGTGTGGGCAAGGGAGATTCGTGAATTCATAAATAAACCCCAGATCCTTCTTGGACTGATCTCCTTTGACATGCTTTGAGGAGACCCCCACTTTCTACTCAATCTGATATGTCGGGAAGCGGTAGAAGAGGTATTTGGGGTTTCTTTGGGATGAGCTCCCTGCGGGAGCAGCCGGAGGGCACATCGTTCCTGCAGTACCCGCAGCCTTTCCCAGCTTTTCCCGGTGCTCATCCTCGCCGTTCTCCGCTCTGTGAATGGCATCACCCGCTGCTTGTGTTGGCCGCGCTCCAGCTGCGCCTGACGGGCGCATCCCCCCGCCCGCATTCCCGGGGATTTGTTACCTTCTGCCAGCCAAACGCGCAGGCAGCCGGCGCAGGGGGCGAGATTTATTCTCCGCGGCTCTGTTTTCCTATTGTTTTTGAGTTCATAGGAGGCTCCCCGTCACTAAACAAACTTTAACAACTGTCGGCAGAAGGGTCAGCCCCCTGCCAGAGCCCTTCACAAAAATCTCACATTCCTGGTGGCCAAATGCGGTTGTGTCACTCCAATCCCTCCCCTCCGCCCCCCCTGCGGCTTTTGTAGGAGGCATCAGCCCTGAGCAGGTTGAACACCTGGCTGAGGCACTGAATTAACAACCTGCAGAGCCCATAAGAACAGGCTTAACTTTGGCCTGAAACATGCATCTCATGATTTTTTGGGCATGGTGCTAATAAACAGCTGGTCTGGGGTGATGCAGCTGTTCTTAGGGCTCAGGGGGTTGGTGAGAGATCAATGTAGGCAGGGATGTAGTTTCAGTAGCAAGGTTGAGAGTTACGTTTGTAACTCACAGCAGAAAGGAGCTTTTCTTTCCTTTCCACCAAAAAAACCACTCCAAAACCCTAACAGAGCTAATTATGAATTAAGCACTTTCAGGAAGAAATAATGTAAATAATGAGGCTGTCTTGTTGGAAAATCCCAGGATTTTATAGTCCACTGCATTGAGGAGTTCTCTACACTCTCATAGAAGACATAGCTTATCCAAAACCTTTGCTGCTGGTTTAGTGTTTGGGATTTTTCCCCAAGAAATTTGTCATTTTGGTGTCTCTTGTTCTTCACACTGGCATGGAGAGAAGTTTTAACAAGAGAATGGCCAGGGCTACTCTTTGTGGGACCATCTCTCTTTGAGTAACCAGCAGGCACACAGATAAGAAAGCAAAAACCAAAACCAATAATGAAATAGGATCTGGACCTTCCCTGGGAGTTGCAGGAATACTCTCAAGAATTGGGAGCGAAATTCTAGTTTCAGTTGTTGTGTGTTCCTCAAAAACTACTGGACACTCAGAGTCCTGCTTTCTAAATTAATGGTGAGGTCAATCTTGTAATATCCACTGTGAGGCAAAGAAATTATAATTATTGTGAAGTTAGAGCTCTAGAAAACCCTGGAACAGAGGGTTTAAGACCAGACCAGCATTTCCAAACCCCCACAGGTTCTCTGTAGTCAGGAATAGCTGAGCAGACATTGCCTGCATTTTGCTCTGCCCTTTCATGGCAGCTCGAGGTCCTGAGCTCTTTGCAGCATCAGGCCCTCAGTTAGCAGGAGCTGCTGACTGCATGGACTCATGTTCCAAGTGTTGTGTACGTGACTTCACCAAGCACAGACAATCACTCAGCCCCAGAACAGTAGGGCTAAAAAGAAACCTCAGGCGGCCTAGTCCATTTTTCCTCAGAGGAAGTATTAGATATACTTAGATCATCACTGACTCCTGTCCAAATTTTTAAATCCTCCAGTACTGAGCCTTCCACTTACTTACCAAGTCTGGAGTTTGTGGTGTTTTTTTCCCTTTATACTTAAAAAGGAATTTGCTAATACTGTACATTAATCTCTTAAATCTCCTATACCTCAGCTGAAGGCAGCTTTTTCTTGTGCTGTTCTCAGCTGACACAGAGATCAATCGATTACCATTTTCTGTAGAAAACATTTTACTCTTATCATGTCCTTTCCTGCTAGTCTCTTTTCTAGACTAAACAAATGTATTTCCTTCAACTTTTCCATGTTGCTCATGCTTTCTGAATCTGTTATCGCTCCTGTTGCTCTTCTCTGGATTCTCTCTCATCTGTCTGCATCTTTCTTAGAGGGTGGTGTCCCATACTGGATAAAGCAGTCCAGCTGATGTCTCACCACTTCTGAGCAGCCTGTAATAGATACCTTCTATGTCTTGTACGCAACATGACCATTAATCTTTCCCAGAAATGCATTTACTTCATTTAAAAAAAAAAATAAAGAAAGAAACAGAATGGCATTATTGACTCATATTCAACTTGCAACTCCCTGCTACCCCCAGATCTCCTCTGCAGGGCTCCTGGTTAATAGGTTTGTCATTGTGGTGCATTTGGCTTCTTGCTCCAAAGTGTAACACAAAGCACTTAACTTTTACTGCATGTCATCTTACTAATGACATGTCAAACACAATTTCTCTTCCTTGCTAAGTTCATTCTGAATTCTGATCTATTTTTCCAAGTCTGAAGACTCCACCTTACTGGAAGTCATCTAAAGATTTTCTAATTGTGCTTTCTACTGCATCATCCAAGTTATTAAAGGAAGTATCAGCTATTAATTGGCTGAAGATGCATAAAACACCTTTCATTTCAATATCAGCAGTGATAGTCAGTGGGCAACTTTCTCACACCTAACCCTCACTCATTCATCCTCTATGGCTGTGTTTTATCTTTTATGTCATAAAATCATAGAATGGTTCTGGTTCAACAGGACCTTAAAAACCTTTCAGAATCTTATTCCAACAGCTTCTGTCTCTGTGGGCAGGGACACATTCCACTAGACCAGATTGCTCCAAGCCCCATCCAACTTGGTTTTGAACGCTTCCAGGGTTGGGGCAGCCACAGCTTCTCTGGGCAACCTTTTCTAGCATCTCACCACCCCCACATTAAAGAATTTCTTCTTAATATCTAATCCAAGCCTACCCTTTTTCTTTCTCTCGAAGACCTGAAAGCAGAAGTTGATCCACCTCAGCCTCCAGCTGAGCCAGAAATGCCCCTGCTGGCATTGGCAGGGAGAGGTGAAGCATAGCAAGGGTTAAAAACTGCAACTCACCTGCAGGATTGTTGGCAACATCTTCAGGCCAATGTTTCTTCCCTTAAGCCCAGCTGCAGTGTTTATGTGCTGCTTAAGGCTGTCCTTCCTCAGAACTTGCACATCATGTAGGTGCTTGTGCAAGAGCTCTGAGTACACAGAAAGTTGAATGCCTCATGTAGCATGAAAGCTGCCCCATGAACCCACGTGGTGCCAGCAGCACCAGTACATATTTGAGAGTAAAAATAAGAGCAAAGAATAGTGTTGAGCATAATTTTTATTGGGAAACCACCAATTCCTTATACCTTTCAGGAGGAAGAAAGGGAGGCATCCATCAAACTGTCATTACAAATTTGATGCCACAAACCTAAGCTCATAGAGCCGCCAGGAATCTGTAAACCTTTTAAAGGATACGCCTGTTTTTGACATTCAAAATAAAAAATCTTTATAGATTTTTGTGGAAACACCGATCGGCCAGCAGCTAAATGACATTTTTCAGCAGTCAGACAGACTCCACACAAACTGAATAGATGTCCAGTTTTAGAAGGACAGGTAATTACTTTCTGTGCTATGCCCAGGAACAGAAAATACTTGGCCTGTTTTACTTACTGAGTAGGAAAAGATGTTTGAGGGTGGTTGGTTGGGTGGTTGTTTTGGTTTTTTTTTTCCTAAGGGCTGCGACATCCTGGCTTCTGCCTCCATATAGCCTGAGTGTAGGTGCCCTTTATATAACAATAACTTGATACTACTCAAAATACTTGGCGCTGCAAGCAGGGGAGTGGAATGCAGTAAGAACACTTTAGCAGGTCTGAGGGTGAGTAAACTCCAGTAGTTTTGGAAGGAGAGGACAGAGTTTTCAGTGTACGTCTCTGCCTTACTTGGCATTTGCCGACAATAAGAACACAAGGATTAACATAGCAGACTCCGTTTATTACACTTGGGTGGATAAAGCAATTATCTGTCTATCACGGCTGTAGTAAATTGTGCAACAGCATTAACATGGGTGGATACGTGGATAAATGCTACTCTGCCACAGAGGGTGCTGATACACAAGATAATCCTTCAAGCTGAACTTGTAAAGACTGTTTTCTTTCAGAGTTTAGATCATGTTACCCACCAGCATAGATTGAAATGGCATCTCTTTTTCTTTTTAACCACATTTTCAGGTTTCTTTAGCCATCTGAATTTTATTAGCAAGGTTATTTTAGAAATATCCCGCTTTACTCAAGTTTAAACTGTCTGCTTGAAACCTGCTGCATGGATATAAACACAGTAGTTTTCTAACACAGCAAAACAATCTGTTGAAAGATAGCAAACACACACACATCCATCCATTATTGCTTAACTGTTGTGTCTTCCATGCCTGAATTCCCACTGTAACCGCAGCATTCAGTGTGTAGTGCGCTCCTGGTTTTGGGGGTGTAAAACAAAACCAGAAATGAAAATGCACCTATTGATGTCTAGAGAGCAGTGCAGCATCTGAGAGCTCTACACTAGATTTAAACTAAGCGCCTTAAGTCTGGTTTAATGGCTGTGTTTACATCATTTCCCTCCCCCCCCCTTATTCTTTTAAAGTAATCAGGTTTCACAAGCGTTAAGAAAACCATCCCCTCCTGCCAGCTGGAGGGAAGCCAGTTGAAGGAGATTTTTTTTTTTTCTCTCCCCCTCCTTTACCCCCTTCTTCACTATGATCTTTACTGCCTGGTGCTGCAGCAAACAAGCAGCAGAAATTGGTGAGATATTTGCAGGATAGCTACCTTCTTGGCAGGGGGTGGGGGAGACTTTACTCCTCAAAGATTTTGCTGGGTTCATGAAGATGATAAATCAGAATGAGGAGCTCTTGAGCTTTTTGAGACTGCCCTTGTTTTCCCTCATCCCTGCTTCTGATGAAAAAGGGGGAGGAGGAGGGGGAGTGTGTAACAGATACCAGCATGCAAAGGGAGCTGAGGCAGGGACCGAGACTTGCGTGACAGTCTCTGTTTATATGAGTTGTCTTTAATGTCTACAAGTGGCCATACCAGCAATGTTTAGCTGGTTTCCTGGCTCACGTGAACACAGATTCCTTTATGTTCTTCAAGGATGCATAAAGGTGAAGGCAGGGCATTGTGGAGCAAGGGGGTCCCACCTGCTCCTTCTCTGACCTGGCCTGTTTGGGCTCATGATCCTATGGTGTGTTGCTTAAATTTGAACAAGCTTCAAAATCCAAATCAGAATTAGAAAGTTTAAAAAAAAAAAAAAAAGAGAGAAAGGAACAGCCCCAGTACTGTAGCAAGGGCAGACCTAGCTCATCCACCTTGAGTAAAGAGTCAGAGCAGAGGGCTGCATGAGTCCTGGATGGGTTGGATGGTAGGACAGAACTGGTGCAAAACCGAGCCCACTCAAGCCCTTTCCTGCTCAGCCTGTCCTTTTTCTCAAAGCATCGTTTTTGTTTCATTTGTTAAATCTTCCCATTTTGCTGCTTTAACACACCCTTCCCTTTGCAGTGCCTGACCAGCTCAGCCCCTGCCACCTGCCCCCATCAGTCCCTCAGCTGCCAGACAAGCAGCCTGGAGCCCTGCTCCAAGGAGGCATTTTTCACCTCTCTGTATAGAGAAATTCTGTGAGCAGGAGGCTCCTTTGCAGCTGTTGCAGTTCACTGAAAACCCCCAGCCTCTGGGTCTACCTTTCAGCTGGGTCCATGCTCTTCACAACCCCCAGCTGAAGTTTAGAAAGCACAAAAAGGATACTTTTTGTATCCTCAAAAGCTTCAGAGTCATTCCCACACATACAAAGGGACACAGGTTACACCCCTACGGGTCATTTCTTCTCACCCTTCTGCCTCTTCCTCCCTCCAACCCACCCTTTTTGTCTTGGTGGGATGAGCTGAGAGGACATTTCCTTTGCTCCCAGCAACTCAGTGCGGAGATGACCATTGACACCAGAGATACTCCACAGGCTTATCCTCAATGCTGAGGTTCCAACCTCCCTCTGCCTCTGCTCACCCAGGGTAGGAGCCACAGCTCTGGGAAGATGGAAATGTCCCTGGTTCCTCCAGGATCTGGCCCTTATGGACCCACACCAGTAGTCTGCAGAGCAGGGGTCAGGGAGGAGGGGCTCATTAGGATTTTGGCAAATGGATACACATTCGATCTGTTTCACAGGAACTGAGCCCCTCCACAGTGAGCATTCATCTGTCTTTATTATTTCCTTTTGTCTGCAGTAGTTTCAGGTACAGGCCTTAGTGCTTTGGGTAAAAATATGCCCTTTTTAAGAACAAAAAGAGACAGGGGCTTGTTTTCTGCCTGCGCCTGAGTGACTCCTGTTGGCACGAACAGGGCTCTGTGTACAGTCAGAAGACTAAACTCCCAGTCTAATGCAAACTGGTGCCCTTAGCTATTTAAAAAACAAACTTTTTTTTTTTTCTTCATTGAGTGAATTAACTACAGTTACTGTACCTATATAGCTCCTTGTTTTATGAACTATAAGAACCTTTCCTATGCACAGCCTATGGCCTAATTATGTAATTATGTCTCTTGGGTGGATTATATTTTTCTTCTCATAATTGTGTCTTTACCTGAGAGACTGGAAGGGTTCCAAGCTTTCTCCTTTCCTGGGCAAAAATTATTTGGCTCTTGTGTTTTGGGGTTTTTTCCATAAACTTTGGATTGGGTGCATTCACTAGGATTGGGTGGGGAGAAACCAGCCCAATGACAATTTGTCACAAGACAAGCGACACAAGAGGGATCCTCACAACTTTCTTCAGAGGATTTTTCCTTGCAAAGAGCTAATGTGAATCTTCTGGGCTTCTGGTTTATGGCTCCTTTATTTTTACCTCCAGTGCATATATTAACACTGCTTTGGAGTGACACCTTGCTGCAATAAAATATTGTCTGAAATTTGTAACAGAACAGTGGATATTTTTGCTTCATGGTGAATGCTCAGCATTATTCAGTCCCTGCACAACAACTATTAGGAAGCATTAGGCTCAGGTCTCAACTCCTTTGCTGTGGCATAAATGTGAGTCCCTTGACTTCAACTTTATCAGCCTGTAGCTGAATTCAGTCAAGCCCATATCAGTACCTTCCAGTTACCCCTGTTCCACAAAACCAAACAGGATGAAATACAGGTAGACCTGCAGAGACTATTTAAGGGGAATTTGTAATTAAATTCAGAGGACAGGTAGCTTGTCTTTTTTGTAGTGTGAAATTGTCTTCTACGATGTGTATGCAGAAGATTAGACACTACAAAATACACTGGAATTATGCTGGTGTTCCAGGGTTAAAAGAGAAAAAATCAGAGGCCTTGTCTCAAAAACATGTAGGATTAGTAGGAAAAAAGGTGCCTACTCTTTACCTTTTTAAAGCACTTCACCTTTGGGGAACAGTGGGAATAATCAAAACTTGGGTTCTTGATCTCTGTTGTGTTTCTCTTGGAGTCAAGAGACAGAGTGGCACAGACAACTCACAGGTCATGAACCGGGTGATTCTTCTACTTTCTGCCACCCCTTAACCTGAAGAAAAGTCCCTTTTCCTGTTGCTTCACTGAACCCAGAGCTGTAGAAATCCTTGGTTACTAGCCCTTGAGTTCAAAGAATTTTTGTCTACCTTTTCCAGCTGTAGTCACTCCGTGGAATGACTCCAAATTTCTCTATCTGGTGCTGAGCACATTCGTGACATAGAGCCAACAGTAGCCATGGTGGCATTTCACAGTGGGTCATCACCCTCCATTCTGCTTGGGATATCCCAGAAAATTTGTCTCCAGCAGGTGACAGCCCAGGCTCTTACTGCCATGACCTTTCTGCCATCCCTTGGCTTTTTTATGGAGACACCTGACTCCCACAATACTTCTTGTTAAGGCAAAAGCAGAAAAAGATAGAACTGGGTGATGACTGAAAATAGCTAGCCCAGTGGAGACTGATAAAAGCATCTGCAGAAAATCTGGCAACCAGATCTCCTGGGTACCAGGAAAAAAAAAACCACACAAAAAAGCTGGTGGGTGGTGTACACGGTACAAAGAAAGGGAGTCCCTGAGTGTCAGCATCTGGCAAGGCCACGTGTAGCATAATCTGATTAGTTTTCAGTTCCACACCCACAAGCTGAAAGATAAAAACGCACACCCCTCCTCCCTGAGGAGGTAAAAATCTTCAAGCATCAACACCACATTTACATTCTGCAAGTCAGCCTCTTCCACAGACCGATTTACATCTTGCCTCCTCCAGCAGAGTGGTGGAAGTTCAGTGATGAGAGACGAGCTCACGTCCCTTTCCAGTTACCACATCCAGCAGACTCGAGATTGCCTTGCTTTGATCTGGAAGACAGTCCTTTGCTTAGTTTAAACTGAAATGATTAAGCTGGAGATGAAGACTCCTCACATCTTCTGCCATGCCTGGGATGTGATAATTGAACATCAGCTTCCATGGGCCACACGAACATGTTCTGAGGCTGGGCTGGGCTGGCGAGCAGAAGCAGCTGCACAGGCACTGACTGGCTGGCTGCAGTTTTCACTGACCTTATAGCACTCTCAGTACTGATTTGATTCATGTAAAATGGACAAAATTGGCACTGGAGAGGATTAATGACAATGTTTCTGTCTCCAGAAATTTATTCTCAGGTTAGTGTTTGGCTTGAAACAGCTGAGTAGTGATGAAAGACCAGAATATTTCTTGTTATTTTGGAGCAAACACTGGATTTCTGATATCCAGGGTGTTTTGTACTGTGCCAGCAGACAAATCAGAACAGCTTGTTTAGCTCTTGAGTATGAACTCTCAGTTTTTCTCATCTCTTTTCCTTCTCCTCACTGGTGACCTGATCTTTTCCAGTGGCCGCTGGGTCCCATCCTTAGTCAAAGATTCATGGGTCAGCTTCCATTTATTTTTGATGATATTTTACATTTTGCTTAAGTCCACAAGCATTTTTTCCCCTCCAAGCCCTATCCATTCTACAAATTCATCTTTGCAACAGAGCAACAGGCACTAAATGAAGTGTTGCAGGCATTGGGGTAGCTGAAACACTATTTTATTCTACTCTTCACATAGCTTTTATATTGCTTTTTGATGTACTCACTGCTGCAGCAGATCATGGATTCTCCCTCAGCTATCCACACTTGCTACCCTAATCTTTTTTCCTGAAATAAAATTACGCCTCAGTACTGAGACCAAGGAATACAGCTTTTCTTAGCACACTCCCCTGGGATCAGGAATTTCTCTGTCAACGGACACATATATCAATGAGAGATGAAAAGCAGCTTGTGGAATGAGTTTTAAACATGTATCACATATTTCATTCCTGCTGCTTATGTGCTACTCAGAAGGTCTTTTTAGAGTGTTTTCAGCCCATACCTCATGGCTCCTCCATACTTAACAGGATTTTTTTTTCCTGCACAGAATTCGAGGCAGGACATTTATTTAAATTGCCCACACGCCTTTGTGAGCACCTCCTGAATACAAAGGTTTTGTTGAATTTCCTGCTTACTTTCAGTGTGAGCACGTCCCAGCCTTTATCAAAGCAGAGTAACCCATAATGTGCAAAGCTGCAATGTCATCTTGTCTCCCTGGGATATTTCACTCAGGGACTGTGGCTCCTTCTGTGGATCCCTTTGTCACAACATGACTCCGTGTTACAACCCTAAATTTTAAATGTCCAGAAGGGGAAGGCAAGTCTGCCTTTGGCCCCTTGCTGATTTCTGGGGACTTGCAGTTCCATTGATGCCTGGGGTCTTCCAGATGTGTATAGAACTCTCTCTTCCCTACTTTTTTTTATTTTCTTTTTTTCTTTTCTTTTCTTTTTTTTTCTTTTTTTTTTTTTTTTGGGCAAGTGGGGGAGAAGTGGCAACACCCAAACCCACACTTCTATACATCATTTCAATTCAACCACATGTGGAAACCTTTTTTCTTCTTCCTGTATGCCCCTTCTTTTTTTTCCTCTCTTATTTTCTTCCCCCCCACCCCGCCTATCCTAAAGTGCTCTGTTATCCAGAGCTCTGCTATAATACACATAATTAAGTATAAACTCTCTTCTAACAAAGCTATGTATGACCAAACAAAATGTGATGAAAACAAGGCTGAGGGTTATCTGGCACAGGTTAGTGCAGGAGTGGTGGTGACCTGTGTAATAAGTTATTTATTGAGTTACCTGAGGACAATTGAAATAGATTATGCACCAGTTTGTTAGTGGTTCTTTAGTTAAAAGGTCACTATATGAACATAGCACAGGGTTTTTTTCTACAGAAGTTCTAAATAAAATTCACTTTGGGAGTGAATTCATTCCCAGCTAAAATCAGCTCTCATGTGTGAGACCAGAGATGGGCTGATCCATTTGTCTTACTTTGAGACCTCTTGAATTTCATAAAATCCCAGAAGGATTTAGGCTGAAAGAGGACTTAAATATCATCTCATTCCAAACCCCTGCCATGGGCAGGGACACCTTCCACCATCCCAGGTTGTTCAGTTTACCAAAGCATGATCAAGAATGAGCAGAAGAGAAAAAGGAACGGGAAGGAGATGTCTTTAGAAAATATAGTGGAAAATATGACTAGCAAAAGGAAAAGAAAATGCATAAAAATTGTGGAGGAAAAGAAGAGTGAGAAATCCCAAGAGAATACTGACAGGATGTGTATGTGCAAGTAATTTCTTCAGATTTAGCAGCACCCAACTTGTACAAATCTTAGTTTAAATGGATTGAGAATATAATGCTGAAGACTAGAACTTGGATGTGACCCTGTTAATTAAGCTGCTATTATGGAGTTTTTACAAGCCCAAAAATCATTCCCTATTTAAAATGATTGATACTTTTTGAAGAGAGGAGTAGGCACCCATGGCAGCTCTAACATGGAGCAGCACTTTCTCCCTAAGGAGAAGGCTCCCGCCTACCCCGTGCTTTTAGACTGAGTCATTATGGGGGAGAAAACCCAGACTTCAAAGTACCAAATTATGGGTCAACTAATTAATTTTTTTAAATTGCTAGAGAAGCTTCTCCAAACTTAAATCCCATCAAGTTTTCCCTCATATCCCAACCTGAATCCTTCTCTGTCTAGAGCTATGATTTCTCTGAATCCAGTCTGGATTTATTTCATTTGGATAGTGCATTGCCTATGTGTCATGTTGGCACTGTGGTACCAATTAGATGGTGTGAGTCCATATAGCAGAGGTGGTGAGAATTACTATTAAAAAGCATTTTTTTAGCAGTGGTAGCCTAATAGTTCAATCTCAATATTCAGGGGCCTCATTTCTGCTTCTAAAATAAATTAAACAGTATTGGAATTGGTTCTGTGGCCCAGGGACTGATTGGACAATCTTCCCATGTCTGCAGAGCTGAACCCTTGTAGACTCCAGAGAGATGGCTGTGTTCATACTGCTGAGGGACAACACAGATTTTCACAAGCCACTGATTATTTGGAAGGGTTCAAGCCCAAACCATACCAGAGACCCTTCCTATTGTTAAAAGTGTTAAAATATCGCCCCCAATTATTGCTTGTGCCAGGGCCCTGTCACTGCTTAGAGGGATGGAGGCAGATATGGTTCTGGGTTGAAATCAAGGAGTCTGGGCCCCCCTTTCAGCTCTGCCAGAGGCTTTTTACATGACCTTGATCTGTAACTTAGGGTAGGCTTCATTCCATTTAACGTTGACTAATGGCGAGGGTGTCTAATTAAACCAGTCATGTGTGCTCCCTCTCTGATCAGAGAAGGAAGAGAAAGCAAATTCAGGAGGTGAATCATGCTGTTTTAAGGCAAGTGTCAGAGACAAATGAGATGAATTGCCCTCTGGAAGTAGCTATTTCTTTCCATTAACTGAAGAGGAAGTCTACATTAGAAGAGTTTAGACTAGATGCCTGATTTATGAATGGCTGAAGTTAAGTAAAATTAGTCCTGTCCTTAATCTCTATGCATGCCTTTTTCTCCCTGTGCTGAATGATAGAAATAACACCTTCTGCACCTCATGTTTGAAGGCACCATTGGACAAGGAGCGTTCTCTGGAAAGAAATTAAACCTAGGAGCAAAAATACAACCATTAGAGAAGCCAAGCCCTTGCTCTTGAAACATGTCAATGACAACATGAGCAGGACCACTGGGGGCATTCCAGTGCTTTTGCCATTTTCCCCCTTCATATTTTGTCAGCAAAACACCCCTAAATGAGTGTTCCAAATATATCCAGGGGCAGTTGGCCTGTTTTGGGTGAGGGCAGTAGGAGCACTGAGGAAGGCTGACCGTGCAAGGATGTGTAGGGTCCAGTCCTGGTCAGCAGCTTTGGAGGTTTTCCTTGGATACTGCTCTTCTCAACTGACAGGGACTAATTACTTTTTGGAAAATCCCCCAGAGGAATGAAAGCTAATGACTAACTATAACAGAGTTAAAGAAAGAAAAAAAATAAGGGGAGAAGAAAAGCTTGCATTTTCTTAGCAAAAATCCACAATATCTAAACCAGGCATGGAGTAATTGTCCCAGTTAATAAGTTCTAGGTACATATGAGGCTTGCTTTTGGAAGGGAAAGTTTGCCTCTTTAACTACTTTGGGTAGTTAAAAGAGAAAAAAAAAAAGAATGACAAAAAAGACCTTGTGGGTGTCCTGATGAGTGCTTATTTAATCCAAATTGTCATATGTTACATGTGTATGGGCACAACTGTGCTTGATAAGACTTTCACCAGCACAACTATGTCCAAAACACAACCCCCTCACAATGTTTCTGTGTTATTGGGGGTAGCTGAGATACCTGTAAATCCATTAAATCTAGTAACAGGTCCTTAGAGACCGTTTTGGGGGATTTTTTTTGGGGGGTGTGTTAAATTACTAAATCTTGTTATTAACGCTTTTATTTTATGATTTGCTGTTTCCAGGGCACAGACAGAAGCTTGATGACTCTAAACCTAGTTTGTTCTCTGAGCGCCTCAGTGATTTAGGGCGCATTCCTCATCCCAGTATGAGAGTAGGGGTCCCGACCCAGAGCCCACGGCCCTCTCTGAACTCTGCACCAAGTCCTTTTAATCCACAAGGACAGAGTCAGATTACAGGTAAGAGACAGAACCATAGGTTTGACTTGCACAGGCATTGGTAGTAATTGCTTATGGATATTTGTGTCTCAGCTGCAGTCAAAGAGGCTGTTACAGAGTGGGGGATGTTCTCCAAGCAAAGCTAGGTGGGAAGTGGATTTTTCTATAGTGCTTGAAGCTGAAAATGTAATTTTTTTAAAATATATTTTTGCCATAAATCTAAAATAGTCAATCTATGTCATTTGAGTAGGGATCTGGTGAAATTCTAACTGCCTTCTCCATGTTGCAGTAGTACCTTTAGTGTACAATAGAATGAACATTTTTATTCAGCCTTGTTATTTTGCAGTTGTGTTAAGGGAAGCAGACAGCACTTAATGGTCTTTTTATCAGAATAATAATACAACCTTCTCACGTGGTGGTTTTGTTCCACCACCAGTGCTGACCACGGTTACAATAAATGAACTGGGTTATGGAGAAATCTCCAAAGGTTGCTCGTGAGGGTTGTATGCAACATTTATGATTGCATGCTGAGAGACAGATTTCATTGTGCTGAGAGAAATCATAAAGCACCCACCATGTGTCACAGATTAGAAGGCTGAAATAAGATGTTTAACTGCAGCTATGCCAGAAGTTTGCAGCAAAACTGTGACGCCTACAAAAAAAAATGTTGTTTTTTCTAAAGTCAGAGCTGGTTTAATTTTTCAAAATATATTCAAAACAACTTCTATCTAATGCTGAGCATTTCTAGATTCTAAGTTTGTGCTGACATGTTTGTGTCTATCCAGGATGTAAAGAGGTGTTACCCCTGACCAGTTGCTAGAATTGTTGGAGGACTTCACCTAGATGCAAGTCTGTCAACAAAGCTCTTGGCTCAATTCCCTAGACTGATTTAATATTCACTTCCGCTGCTACAGTTCCATCCACAGCAGAGTTCTTTGCCAGCATTTTACACCAGCATTCCTTTCCTGGTAAAGCACTCCTAGTATAGACATTGTCTTTGAGTCAACCTAGGAAGATTTCTAGTTTCATGTTTCAAGTGGTTTTGACATGATACCAGCTGAAACTCAGTGGTTTTAACAAAGTGTTGTGGCTTTCTTCTTCTCTCTTTTCCTTCTTTTTTTAAGTTCAACTGGTTTATTAATTTGCAGTAAGAAAGAAAAGTGAGTTAATTTGAACCCAAAGCACTCAAGGAATTGCAACAAAAAAATCGTTCCCATGAGCTGTGGCAAAGTTCTCCCAGATCTATAAGTCTAACTTTAACTAGTGTAAAATGTTTATAATATATTAAATATGTTGATTATACCCATTACATGGTACCTGCTGCCCCCCAGCTTCCCAGAGCAGGTTTTTTTGGCTAGGCTTCACGTTTTGTTCATTGGACATGTGAAGTCAGGGCTCTTGTGCATATAGTTTTCTGGGTAAGAACTGGTGAACTAAAACACAATATTTTTTTCTAACCAAGTCTTCTGTCTGGCAATGTTTGTAGATATAGTTCCCAAGAAAGCAAGGGGGAAATCCAGGCTATAAGCAGTTTTTTTCCTTCTTCCTTGTACCTCCATGGTTTACCTATTGTGCAACACTATATCTAGGAACGAAAGAGGGTGAAATTCTTCCTGACCCCATCTGGTGATCAGCTTATGCCCTGAAGCACAAGAACTGAGATCCCCTTGTAATTTTCTTCCTAACTAAGTGTAACCTCATATGCTGCTCTCCTCACATAAATGCCTCCTGTAGAAAATGTTCTGCTGGCTTTGATTAATAGACTACTTCTCTGCCTCGTTATGAGGCAGCAGCAGCATTTACAGATCTGGGAGATGAAAGCTTCAGATGAGCTTTCAATAAGCCTGACTGGAAACAAAGTTGTGTGGCATTCCCTGCCTTCTCTGCAAATTTAAGGCAGCACCAGCTGAGACTTCATCGAGAGAGGGAAGATGCAGTGCTGGTAGGGAAGAGAGAAGTGAGCTGAAGGATGCAGGCTGGATTTCCTACCTTTTGTGGATTACGTGCTTTTATTGTTGGATAAATTCAAGGTTATGGGATGCATTAGAATCCCAAGATGCTCTGATATCCCCCATAATGGTGAGGACTCTGTAGTGAATAAGTGATCTGATACAGTATTTCTGATGTTGTTTCCCACCCTCAGAAAAGTCCAACAGCCAACTCTCTGTTTGCTTGCTGGTGGTCATCCCATTCAATTAAGTGATTGGTGTGAGCATGTTAGGTGGGTGCAAGCTCTTGGAATTGCACTGGCTTTTCACCAGGCTTTTGGGTGCTCTTTGGGACCTTGATTGTAATCTGTAAAGCTCAACATGCTCTCTTGTTCCACCTAAGTGCTGGGATGCTTTTCTGCAGACAGTCCCAATTCTAGGATATTTCTTGTGGGATGGAAACGTACTCTTTGCTCCACAAATCATGTCAAGGAGATATAAAGGTGATGCCATGGACAAGGCACCCTTTGGTCGAGTATTGAGTGGGAAATTGCTGAACATCCCCCTGCTTGGTGTGGTGGTAGGGAGTGAGGTGCTTGGGCTGTCCTTCAACACCAGTTTCCCTGTTGTAGTGGAATACTCAGAATGCCACTGGCTTCTTAACATAAGACTTGAGTATATGTTAAAAGAGGAATAAACCCTTCTGTCTGAAAAACAGGATTTTTAAATTACCTTTATTGGAATTAACCAAGCATTCCTTTAGAAATACCATGGTTTCATTATCTCTTTACTTAGCTGTTATTTAGGGAAAATAATAAATTTCTAATAACTGGAACAGTAAATACTGGTTTCCTACAAAAAATCCATATTATTGCTAGTAAGCACATTTTGCTTCATTCCACTTGAGGCCTTGCATAGCTATTGCATGATTAAACAGACATATTATTTAAAGTCTGGCTGACCCACACCTGAGTCTGAAAGAACTCAGCACTTTAGGGTTCACTCTTATATTTCTTTTCTCTGTCTAGGTTGTGTTTATTTTCCTGGAGTATCAGAGTACAGGTTGTACAAATCACAGCACAGTCCTTAACCTACCACAGGACTGGGCTGTGGCAGGACAAGGCACAGAGTTGCCCTTATTCAACATGGCATTTTAACTAGGATTCAGCAAAAGCTACATCGAAGGGTGATTAAAAAACAAATGGTCCAATAACCAGCTGCCTTTGCTGAGGCAGTGCAGATCCAATTTGAACCCTGCCTGCTGCCCGTAAATCAGGAATCCTGTCCATTCACATTTGTTCACTGGTATATTTGCTTTTTTTATTTTTTTCCCCTTTCCCTAACGGGCTCATGCAACTTGTTCATGTATCCGATTACATTCCCGTTCAGACACTGAGCTGTTGCATCAGTGTTCCAGTATGAGATGAGGAAAACTTGTTTTTTTTAAGATGCAACTGGTGAGGATTAGCTTCTGTAGTCCAGGAAAAGCCACAGGTGTAATGGCAGGAATGTGGTCAGTGTGAAGATCCCATCGGCTGGGCTGTGGGGACAGCAAAGTGGGAGTTAAGTGAGGTTTCATGCTCCATCACCACTGTGGCACTAGCTGATCTATAGGCAACCTCTGACTTTCATCACTGAAATAACAGCCCTCAAAGGCAAGTCCTGTGAAACCTTCACTTTCTTCCCTTTTCCTCTTCCCCTTCTCCATGCACTTCAGGGATGTTATGCTTCCATTTCTCATTGCTTTTTAAGCAGATTTAAAATCTCCAGAGCCAGCTTAACAGGAAGGTAGTGAGGGGATACATCTTCACTGACAAACAGGGACTGATTTCAGGGACAGTGCAAACTGAATCTGCAGTCTGCTGCACTTTATGCAAATTGATTGCATCCTCTGGTTGACTGGCAAGTTGCCATTATGGACCTCCATTTCATAATGCTTGCCCCCCTCCTATTATTCTTTTGTCTTTTATTTCCCTCTACCCTCTTTTAAAAGTTCGTTGCCCACTGGCATGATTCATTGAGTTTATCGGGTTTTTTTTATTTCAAAAATGTGACTCTTGGAGGGGTGGGAGGATAAATGGATTTAGAGGTTCTTCAGGCCAAAATCTGGTCTCAATTACTTTTCTGTACATTGGGGTGTAACTCCACTGGATTTGACTTTGTTGATTGAACTGGGCAATACAGATGAAGCCCTGGGCTTTTAAGGATGCATAAAAAAGAGTTAGAGAAGGGAAGAAGGTTGCGTTTTGCTGTTGTTGTTTTGCTGAGGGGGTTGGTGTTACAACAATAGTTGGGTTACTCATGCAGAAAGTCATCTTGGCTTTGTTAAGATCAGAAGCGAGGATATTTGCTCTAAGTGTTTACCAAAGATAGCTCCAGACAGCTTGTTTTTTACTATTGGCACTAGCACTAATCCAACTAGCAGCAGCCAGAGCTAGAGCTGATGGCTGGGTTTAAAAGAGAGTATGATGCATGTGATGTCTGGTATTAGAGACAGTACACCAAGGAGCTGCCAGCCTGTGATCATGGTCTGGTCATGTAACTCAGCTTGGAAAAGGGGGAATTGGTGGGTTTTTTTCCTATAGAAAATCAGTATGCTTCACAATCCAATGCCAAAGTAGTGGAAAAAGTTGTTCTTCAGGGATACTTGCAGGTTTTTGCTTCTGTCCATTGACACTTCAGAAAACGGAAGGTGTCCCTCCCCATGTCAGGGGGGTTGGAACTAGATGATCTTTAAGGTTTCTTCCAACACAAACTATCCTATGATGATTTCTGTTGGAAGAAGACAAGTTGTGATACTGGAAAGCCAATGTCACTGGTGGGAGAATGGGCCACTGGATGGGTTTTTTCATTCTTTCCTTTATAATTTTAGTTTTATGTGGTGCATCTACTCTTGGACTAATTTTTAAAGACTCTTATTTTCCATTAAGCATCAATATCCACCATCCATTTAATGCAGTCAGTCAGAGACAGCAAAGGTCAAGAACCCTGCGTATGTCCCATGACTATAAATGTGACAGCAAAACCAAGACACAAAATAATATGCAATATTTCCTGCTTTGTGGAGGTTCACCTGGAAGCGCAAACAGGATGGAGCTGTTTGCACATTAGTTTAGGCCTCGCCCCGCTGATTGTTTCAGCTGAACTGTGCCCAGGCTGTCTCAGCATACCCACAATATGCCCTGCTGTGAAGGAATACGCTGAGAGCTGCACTTCCCTTCACACCCACGCAGGCATAACAGAAATGTTTACAAAAGGAGGACTGCTCTTAGTAATCACTCCAAAGTTTTCGAGTGTAAATGCCAGCTCAGAGTGGCCCTCTGACTCCTTCTCTGTTGCTGAATGCTCTGTTAGCCTTTCCCTGTGGCTGCCATATGGAAATGAGGGTGGCTTTCTCCTGGGCAGTTAATTTTATTTTTATATTAAGTATTTTTCCTTGTTTTGGAGGGATTCCTTTAGGGAGGAATCCAGATGCACTCAGAGCTTTAAGGTTTCTCATCTGTTCTGGGCTTTTTTGATGGGAAGGTGTGCTGTCCTGCAGAGCATGTGGTACTTTGGGTGATGGTGCAAAGTCCCTGGCTAGCAGAGATACTTGGACACGTGGGAGCCCACCAGCCAGATACAGTAGGGAAGCTGGCCTGTGGTGTAGGAGGCCAAGGAAAACCTCTCACAAATCACCTCTCAGCTTCTTCCCCAGCAGTGTGTGTTAAATAGTCATCCTACTCCTTTTGGGCCAGAGCAAGGAGGAGGTGACCCTCTGAAGGGCTTTGTGTTTGCCTCAGCAGCATCTGTGTGGATCTGCCCTCCAAGTGCTGTTGTGGCAGCTGGCACATCCCTGTGGTGCCCCCAGCACCCTCCTTCCCCCAGGAGGTTTGATGGTGTGTGGGACCAGAAGAGATGCTCTGCTGGGCCTCAGTGGCCAAAGCCAGTGCTCCAGCACCATTGCAAGGACCATCTCCATGTGAACCACAGGGTGCCACATGAGCTGCGCGCCCACCTTCAGGGACTGTCTGGGGAATCTTTGGGCTCTGCCTCCTGGCATTTTTCACTGTGAATTGGGCAATGCTGCTGAGCAGTGACGTTTGCCCTGTGGGCTCGCAGGTCACCTTTGACTTGGCAAGGCGACAGTGTTTCACCACTCTGTTCTCTCACGTCCATGCAAACCTTGACTGCCATCAGGCAGCAAGGGCTGGCTTTAGGGCATTTGCTCTGGGATCTGGTGAAACTTGTATTTTCACTTTCTGGTTTCCTAACGGGTCACAGATATCTTGAATTAGTCATCCCCCAGGGGATATTACTCCCAGGGTAATATTTCCCACCCTGCCTTGACCATGACCTCAGCCATGCCTTGGTGTGGAGGAATCTCAATAACCCTCTGGCCTGAGGTACTGTGACCTGCTCCTCAGTCACTGAGCTCTGATGAATCATCTAATGTTCAATTTGGTTAAAGATTTTCCTCTTCATTATTTGCTATTTCCTGGGAAGACTGATGTATTTAGGTAGATGTTGAAAGAATATATGTTTTGGGGTCAAGTGATGGTCCATCCAGCCCTAAATCTTGCTTCTGACAGTGCAGTATGAGATACTGTTTTGAAATACCACATGCACCTCCAAAGACCACTTTTTGCTATTTGTCATTCTTGTGTCCACACAGACATTCACAGTTGCTAGATTAAGGGTGTTAAGTATAAAACCAAGTCTAGCATGGGTGTTCAAAGTGATGAGAGTGCCAGAGATGCTCAAGAAGTTCTTGTGCCATGAGGATTACACTATCAGGAGTGGCATGAGCCTCCAGAAAGGTGACTCTTTTTCTGAGCTTTCCACCATCTTAGACCAAAATGATGTAAAAACATCCTCTACTATGACTTTTTTCCCAGCCTTTACCTGCTATGTTATTTCCTCCTAGCGTTGCAGCTGACCTAAACCCAAAACTTTAGGGGCTCTGTTTTCAATTCAGAAGCAGAGATTGAAAAGGTCTTGGAGTTTGAAGGATCTTGGATTTGAGATTGTGCTCCTAACACACCATTAATTTTAAGATTGTTTTTCCAGCAAGCCTAGGCTTTCTGTTCCCATTCAAAGATCATTTACCATTGACTGTATGGTGAATTATTGTAGTGGAATGAGGCAGAGAAATATGTCAATATCAGATGTAACAATGAGCAGTCAGCCAGATTTGAACCTATGCCAATCTATACAACCCTGGCCTTGAAATTGTTAAAACAAAGAAGTTCATTACATTTAATGATCAAGTGTCCTTTGGATCTCTAAGAAGTTTATGTTAACCATTTATATTACTCAGCTCGAATATAAATGGCAAACTCCAGGAAAATCCTCTTAAAATTAAATTGGAAGGTGTTTTTTTAATATATATATATCTATGCAGTTATTTTGCTTCAAGGAAGTATCTGCTTTCCAGACATTTCTTCAAACAAATCATGTCTGAAGAGAAATAATAAACAAGAAGTAGCTGAAACTACAAGGTTTTGCTGTGTGGAAGAGCAGGGAAAGGAGTTAAAAAAAGAAAAAAAAAGTTGAATTTCCTGAAAAAGAGCCTTTGGTTATGCCATGTGGCTGTCACATTACTGTCTGCAAAGCAGGGCTTTAGCACAATGTTCTGATAGAGCAGGTTCTCCAAATTGAGTATACTTGATGTGCTTCCCTGAAAATAGAGGGCAGGCTTTGAAGGGATGTGCTACAATTTCTGTGAGCTGGTCCAGAGATAGTTTTCTGTTTATTATGCAGTGCCCCAAACAAACTTTAGGGTTTAAAGTGTTTTGGTTCTTTTGATGTAAGGAAATAAAAAAAATAATTTATGAGGCATTCAGTGGTATCTTTATCATTGGATATTAACTGAGAGCAAATGATTTATAAATCCAAACATCAGTGAGTAAAAGTAGGTCTCCTTCTACCAATGCTTCAGCAAAAATTGATCTGTGTTTATCCTAAAGAGAATTTCCTCCATAGTGAGAGGTTGCAAATATATCAGCAGGTATCATTAGCTTCTGATAGTCATCCCAAACCATTTGGTTTCATATTTTCTAATTGAGGGTACTGTAAGTAATTGGGTCAGCATCCAAATGTGACATTTTTTTGACGAATGCTGATAAGATTAATGACATTTTTCTCCTTGGGTAGTATTTTCAGCACTGAAAACACTATTGTGTGATGTTTGAATAGGATAACAGCTTGACATGTTTGCCAAGTGCTGACTGTAGAGTCTGCCCACCTCTGAAGGAAACGGCCTTAGGTTGTGCCAGGGGAGATTTAGATTGGATCTTATAAAAATTTTCTTCACTCAGAGGTTGCTCAGGAACAGGCTGCCCAGGAAAGTGGTAGAGTCACCATCCCTGAAAGTGTTTAAAAAACTTGTAGCTGTGATACTTAGAGACATGGTTTAGCAGTGGACCTGGCAGTGCTGGACTCGGTGGTCTTAGAGGTCTTTTCCAACTGTAATGACTCCATGAAGTCCACTTCCTAAGATCAGACCTGGGGCTCATTCTTGTTGTCTGCTCCTCTTTCTGATTCTGATACCAACTCTTGGTATAATATGTTTGAAGAGGGACACCAAGAATTTGCATCCCAGCTTCTAGACCTTTTAAAACTCTGTTCTCTGGTCTGTTAATTTCCCACAGAAATTGTTCTGGGGAGGGAAAAGCACAGACCAAGACTTGGAAGGGCTGAGTGTTGAGGAGCAAGTTGTGTTTCATTACATTCTCACTCTTCATAGTACTGATGTGTTTATGTTCAGTAATCCCTCACTTCTTTCAATTAGGCTGTTGATACCTTAAAATTTTTCTTCCTTTAAAAAAAAAAAAAATTCTCTTTTTTTTTGTTTGTTTTTATTTTCCCCCTAGACCCCAGGCAGGCGCAGTCATCCCCGCCATGGTCCTATGACCAGTCTTACCCATCCTACTTGAGCCAGATGACTTCACCGTCCATTCACTCCACAACTCCCCTGTCCTCCACTCGAGGCACGGGACTTCCAGCCATTACCGATGTGCCCAGACGCCTCTCAGGTAAAGACTCTGTTTTGCCTAAAACAATTATGCAGAGAGGAACAGGACTGGCAGCGGCTGCCTCCGTGGCCTCAGACAAACCTTGGCAAGGAGAGCAAACCTCAGCAGTGGTACCAGGGTTCCTGCATGGCAGGCAGGATTCAAAATCCCTTTTTTTTTAAAGTGTGGAAGAGCTGCTATGTTGCTCTGAACATGTTTCTCTCAAATAACTTTAGGTCCATTTAGAATCAGATTATTTTTAAATTGTGAACCTGATTCTTTGAACAAATTATCTTTTTTTTTTCCTTTCTTTTTTTTTTTTCTTATTTCCCCTACAAAAGGATGTTTACTTGCATGTTGTTAGGTACTGGCACAGGTTTCCCATAAAAGCTGTGGCCGCCCCATCCCTGGAAGTGTTCAAGACCAGGTTGGATGGGGCTTGGAGCAACTTGGTCTAGTAGAAGGCGTCCCTGCACATGGCAGAGGGGTTGGAACAAGATGATCTTAAGGTCCCTTCCAACCCAAACCATTCTGTGATTCTGTGTTTTAAAGTAAATGTTATGCTCTTATTTTTTGGTGTTTTACCTTTGTGGTATGTGTGTTGCTAGGCATCCTGACAGATAGATGCCTTTATTTCTTCAGTAGTTAGGGCTGAGGTTCATTCTCCTTTATTTCAATCCAGTAACCCAAGAAAGACTGTTCCCTTAGTTAATATGTACTCAAGAAGCCTATCAGAAACAAGCTGAGTCACTTAAAGGTAAAGATTGGACAAATTGTGCTTTGGAATGATGCAGGAGAGAGGAAGTACATTTAGGAACATAGAGAAGACAGTAGTGAGGAACTGAGACTTTTTTTACCAAACAAATGCACATTTATATATTGCACAATTCACCTCTAATGGTCTCAGTGATAAAACCATCTGTGTAAAGTAATCAGATTGCCCCAAAGTAAGAAAGAGCCTGTCATGGCACACAGTCACCTTGTACCTCTTGCCAAAAACTAGGAACCTTAGGGGAGGGAGGCTCAGTCTTAAAACTCCAACCTTGCAAGTGTGGAAATATTAGCAGCGTATGCCAAAAAAGCATGTGTAATGTAAAGAGAGCCTTTATGATTCATTAATGAAAACCAAAGAATCAGTCTTATTACATCTATTTTTTGCATGTTTGCAAGATATTATTATAATCTTGGATGCTGCTGCCATACACCTGTTTGATTCCCAGCCAGGTGAATTTCTTGCTGTTGTGTTTTCCCCTTCCACCAAGCTCATAGCACTGGAAATGCTGATCACTCCACTGAGCTGCATCCCTGACAAGCTGAACTGCAGCCAGCAGGCGTGGAGGATTTGATTAGCATAGAGTCCTAGATTTCTTTCATCTTGGAGGAGGGAAGCTTTGTTTCTCAAACAGCCAGCTGCAAACCCCTCTGCAGCCCTAGTGCACTCTGCCTGCACAGAGATGCCAAAGATCTCCATGTGGGCTGAGGGCTGGAGGGTTTTGGAGCAGGTTCCTGTGGGCTCTCCATGCAACACCATGACTTGGGTCAAAAAACTCGATCGGCTTGATGCTGAGGAAATGCTTTGTTTGGCCCGAAACAGGTTCCCTTTGAGTCAGAGCCTCCTGATGGTCTGTGTTGTCGAATGGGTTATTTTTGCAATCGTGCCCGCGGCAATACCTGCAGGAGAGGCTCGGCTGGGACCTGGCAGCTGCACGCCGCATGCTTGCCCTGCAGCCCTTGCTTGTCTGTGTGTATTCAGACGTGAGCGCCTGGCATGTGGGCACAGGCAGAGTTACTAAAAGACCTGGCTGTGTACGTTGTGTGGCCGTGGACTGAACTTTCCTGCCGTGCTCTGTGGCCAGTTGCCTTTGCGCTTCTTGTCCTTCATCTTTCTAGGGCTCGAGCGATGCCTCCGCAATGCCCTGACCTTTTCCCAGTGTGGGGATCTTGCTTCCAGTTAGATTCAAGAGTCAAAAAAGGGGACTTTGATCTTCCACAAGTGCCAGAGGTTGTGTGCAGTGTTTGCTGACAGAAATGGAAATTCAGAATAGAAATGCTCTACTCAGAACTAGAGAGAGGCACTCCTGGCTGAAGGACCCACTTGGATGCTTAGGATGCAAGCAGGCACATTGCAGCTTCAGCTGCAAACCTGACAGTGCCTCTCAAGGTTTCCATTTGCAGTGCCACAGGGAGGGAGGGCAGCATCCAACACCTCCTATATCTAAAGAGAGAGAGAAATGCAAGTTTTAAGTTGCCCTGTACAGCAAGAAGTTTATCCCTCATACTCAAAGAAATGCAAATCACCACTCAGTTACTTAATGCATATTTAGGAAAAGAACAGAACTTTGAAGAGGGTAGAAAATTACTGCAAAGAAACACCAAATTCCTTAGAAAACTGCAGGCATTTTTAAAGCATGAGGGAGAAATTAGAGTTTTATAAGGCCTTGAATAAAAAAGTCACTTTCCGATACAGTGGCAGAAATCTGATTATCGAGGCTGTTAAAAGTATACAAGGTCATTTTAATGAATGCCATATTTACTGCCTGTTGCTTAACATCATGCAGGAGGAAAAATGAGTAAAACCTCCCCCTTAGCCTTGGCTGTCACACCTACAGGCACAGAACTTCCTATCTGCCCTAATTTCACATCACCCAGCCTTTCCACCAGCCTCCATGGCTTTACCTGGACAACTGCTAAAGTTGTTCTCACCCAGATGTTGAAAATATTAACATCCAGTAAATCAGAAGTGGCTCCTGGTTTTATTGTCAGTGGCAGCCTTCAGGAGCTACTTTTAATCATTTTCCTTTGACCAAAACCACACTCATCCTATGGCCAAAGCGGTGGTGTTCTTCCCCATCTTGGGATGGATACATTAGCCAGCAGTGTGCCCAGGTGGACAAGAAGGCCAAAGGCATCTGGCCTGTATCAGCAGTGGTGTGGCAGCAGGACCAGGACATGAACCGTCTCCTTGTGCTGGGCACTGGTGAAGCCACACCTTGAATCCTCTGCTCATTTTTGGGACCCTAATAACAAGAAAGACATTGAGGGGCTGGAGCATGTCCAGAGAAGGAACGGAGCTGGGGAAGGCTCTGGAGCACAGGTCTGATGAGGAGCAGCTGAGGGAGCTCAGACTGGGGCAAAGAAGGCTCAGGGGGGACCTTCTCACTCTCTACAACTCCCTGACAGGAGGGTACAGCCTGGTGGGACTGGGCTCTGCTCCCAAGTAGCAAGTGATAGGATGAAAGGAAATGGCCTCAAGTTGCACCAGAGGAGGTTTAGATTGGATATTAGGAAAAGAATTCTTCACTGAAATGGTGGTAAAGCATTGCAACAGTCTTTCCAAGGCAGTGGTGGAGTCACCATCCCTGGAGTGTTCAAAAGGCACATGGCTGTGGCCCTTAGGGACATGGTTTAATGTTGAACGTGGTGATGCTGGGTTTGACACGATGGTGTTTTCCAACCTTAATGATTCCATGAATTTTGGTGATGAGGTTTCCTGTGTTTCAACCCCAGATTAGGCTTAGCATCAGAAGAGGTTTGGGGCTGCAAGACAGGATGTGGTGGGGCACTGCTGTAGCAGTGCATGCAGTTCCTGTCCCATGGGAGAGGAGAAAAGGGCAGCAGGCTGCAACCCTGAGGAGCTCCTCAGGCAGCTGCTGCAATGCAGCTGAACTGGTCGTGTCAGTGTCTTGGATGATTTCTTTGCACTACTGGCAGGTTTGCATGCGTGCTGCAGGCACGTGCACATGTGTGCCCATGGCTGCCAAACTGCGAGTGTTCATCTTCTACATTCTCCAACTGGGGGTCAGTGCTCTGTTTGTACCTACAACTAATCAATTATATATCCCAGGTAGTTGGGCAATATTCAACAGCATTAGCTGAAAAGCAAAGCATAAAAAATATTATCTGGCATTACTCATGCAACTTTTGAACCAATTATTTTTGTGGTCCAGAAGTTTCACGTTCATATCAAGAACAAATAAAGAAACAAGTTCATGAGGCCATGAAATTACCTTACCTTAAGGTTCCAATCATAAAAAGAGCAGGATTCCCCATATTTTATTAAAATGTCTGTCTGTTCAGACTTCCCCAGAAGACAGTGAAAGTTGGTGGCCCAGCACATTAATATTCTTAATTAAATAATATTGTAGTGGAAGCCATGGGAATATAAGAAAAGGGTCATTTTAGAGAGAGTTTGCCTGAGGGATGTAGTCTTATTGCATGATTCATGGTGAATGCACTCAGTCTTTGTGTCCTATGCATAACCAAAGTGCATGTGGGATGGGGAGCATGGGTGACTATTATGTAATTAATGTATATGATTCATATAAATATACACATCACAGCTGTTTTACATAACACTTTGGGGCTGATCCAGCAAGTCCTCCCCACATGGAAGGTTCAGAGCAGGGAGTACAGGTCGGGTTGTTCTTGCAGTCAAAAGAGGGCTGCTCCCAGGCAGGTGAAGGAGGGATGGGTATAGATGTCCCCAGGGCAGACATCCATTCCTGAGACACTCAGCCCCAACTCCCTTTTGAATCAGTGGGGACAATCTGGCATTTTCAGGGCTTGACTGGTCTGCAGGTGATCTGTGCTGGTCCCTGGCAGTGCCTGGGAAGAGCCTGTTTGTCTCTGAAGCGAGCCTAGGTGAGTAGTGCAAGTACAGGCATGTATGATCTGATAGTCTGCCTTTGCTGAGGTGATTTAAGAGACAGTTTAACTGTCCCATAAACATATCCATATCACAGCCTAATTACACTCTAGTCCTGGTTTAACCCTACCTCACCCTGACCTCGACCTTCTCCACTGTTTAAGGCTTTGAGCTTGATTTTAATTTTGTTGAGAATCCTGAGAAGGGGAAGGTGAGGAGACTTCTTCTTCCCCTACACTTTTCCTGGACCTACTCACCCTTCTGTCTAAACACAAGTCTCTTACTTTTTGCTCCACCATTGAGAGAGACTTGCAGCGTCAAGATCTTCAGATACTGGAGGACCTGTCCTGCAGGTGTACCACAAACATGTTCAGTGCTGACTGTGAAAGATCCTGTCTGCATTTGACAGGTTCCATATGACAAATGAGAAAATTAAAACTGAATCTAAATGGCAGGACAAATTACCAAACATGCCTTTTCGAGGCCTGGGCTGGACCTTTGCACCATGACATTGCTGTCCCACTAGCTGGATTCCCCAGAGGATGCAGGGTGGACTTTGCTGTCTTTATATTTACTGTGCCATCGAGCAGGGGCATGCTGAGTTAGATGAGAGAGATGCTGGGATCAGGCTCTAAACAGAAGTTTGCAGACCCATCCCTCTGAACTAAAATGGCCAGAAAGTGGTATCTTCACCAATAAATTACACAGTGGTAGGGCTGGACTGTTAAATACCAGTACTGTTAAGCTGTCAGCAAGGCTGGTGTTGAGTGGGGTTGGCCAGCATGGTCGCAAACAGGTCCCAGCTGTGGTTTGGAAACGAGCAGAGTCCTGAACCTGCTCCTGTGGGCAGCTCAGAGTCAGCCACCCCATTATGGAGTCAGGATTTAACATTACATCTGTGGCCAGACCATCCTGACCAGATTTAGAGCCAGAGAATGTGCCCTGACCCTGTTTGCTGGTTTGTGTATAGCCAAACTTTCCCATTAATTCATCTCGCTCTGTAGATAAATCACTACAATGTTTTGGGCCATCCTGGATCCTCATCTCAAATTGAAATTTAAGAAACCTTCCTGTTCTCCCAACTCACTGATGGCTGGCAAGTATAAATGCAATGCCAGCCATGCCTTAATCAGGGACAATACTGGTTTTTTACACAATTTAATTTTCATTCTTGTTAGTCTAAAAATCATATAATAAAAAAAGCACATGGAATGGAAGCAGCTCCAGATGAACCTCTGAATTTAGTATTTGTATGTCAATGAGAAAGAGGCTGACTGTGATGGGCTTTTTTTCTTGGGGTCCTGTACTGGTTGTCATCTTGGATTTTTCTCCCTGTGTGTGAATTACCTTAGATATTTCTAGTGTCACATACTCACATGATTTTTTTAACTGTATTTTTCCTTTTGGGGGAGATTTGGTCTTTGAAACAACTTCTGGAAATAAAGGTTTTTGGAAATAAAGGTTCTCCTCTCCTAAGGAGGAGAAGAAAACTCAGAAAACTTTACAGCAACTAAGTAGAAACTGTGGCCATGGAAGTAGCTGTGCTTTCATCCCTTAATTCCTGCTAACTTGATTAAATGTTGTGGGCAATAAGAAAATTTCAGGGCAGGACCTTTCATAAGGGAAGGCACTAGTGGTGTCTCCAAAATACAGTTCTTTTCTTCTTTATGTGCTGTGGGAAGCAGAGAAACAGTTAATGCTGTGGCTATTGCCAGCATGGCCCTGGTGTGAGCAGCCCCTGCAATGAATGAGCAGTTCACGCTTCAGAAATATTGTCTCAGGCTCTTGGCAAAGCCAAGAAGCCAGCTCGGTTTCTGGTGAGCTCGCTGTGCTGGGATGTTTTTCTTGGTGACTGTAACAATTTTCACTCTGTGTTCTTCTTCTTCTTCTTTTTTTTTTTTTTTTAATTAAATGGAAGCCGAAAGACTCAAGGTTGTGTCTGTCTCCATTTCGCCTTGCTAATGCTCAATGCTTTCCCTGCAAGGTGAAACTGAGTCAAGGCAAAGTAAAGAAATTGGGGAACTCAGGCCTTCAGAAACAACCCGTTCATTTTGCTGCCTTCCCTAAACTTGTAACTCGCCTTCCTTTTTCTTTTTTTTTTTTTCATTATTTTTCAGTGGTTCTATTTATTTTGTTTACCGCAGGTTTTCCATTTTTAGTCTCCTGCCCACTTGGTGCCACCTGGGAATCTCAGCACCTTGGCACTCGTCTGTGGGCTTTCAGTAGCAGCCTCTCCACTGGGCTGAATCCCTCATTGGAGTAATTGTCCAGAAGATGCGTTGCATGATCCCTACCTCAAATTTTTCTAGCGTGGGTGGCCTCAAATTAGGCACCTATGCCCATATTTAGGTGGTAAAACAAGTGGGCTGATTTTCAGATGTTTGAATGTTACAATGCGTGTCTTTAAGCCCTTTTCATTTACTTAAAACGGCTGTTGGGAGAGGAAATAAACAGGAAAAATGAAGGCAGAGGGAAGGAGTTTTATTCCTGAAATAAGGGATTTTAGAAAGTACTGAAAAGAAACAAGTGGAATGTTTTGAAATGGAATAAATTTGTTGCTGATACAGGCAGGAAATAGCACACTCAAATATATGTGGATGTATAGATATATTTTTATCTGAGCTTTTTTTGCAATGTGTTTTATATTTAGGACACATATCAAGATTTGCATCTGTTTCCAGAACTTGCTGCTAACAGTTAGTAATGATGCCAAAACATACTTTAGTTCCAGCTTGAGACCAAATGATATTCAGGGCTTTTTTTTATTACTAATTTAGGGTCTGATATTAATTAAGGAAATTTTCCATAAGTGCCAGGCTTTTTCTGAAGAACTCATTAAAATTATATTAACTTAAACCGGAATCACAGTCTGAGCATGTTTTGTAATGATTATTCTTACTGACTCTGCTGGGTTTTGTAAACAGAATGCTAATTGTTAGTGGGGCAACTGGGTCCTCAATTCCAGACTTCCAAAGGGACAGATCCTGAGCCACTACCTAGATGTGTGTTCCCAATAAAGTCAATAAGCCTCTAACAGGAAGGCTGTGGGATCGAGCTCTTTGTTTCATCCTTCTGCAAAGGCGTTTGATGATTTCCCCCTTCCCTTTGTGGAATTGCTGTTAATTTTCTACCTAGGATGGAGCCAGCGATGGCAGCTGAGGCAGGCTCACATGTGTGCTGATGTGGAGAGGAAATGGATCTTCATGTGTGAAGCTCTCTGGTACATACAGGGTGGTCAGATCCACTTATTTACCCCCCTCCCCTCACAAGCCCACAAGGAAGCTGGGGAGAGACTTCTGACAAGAGCATGGAGTGACAGTGCAAGGGGGGAATGGCTTTAAACTGATTTAGATCAGACATGAGGAAGTCATCAGTGTGAGGATGGCAAAATACTGACACAGGCTGCCCAGAGAGGTGGTGGATAACCCATCTCTGGAAACATTCAAGGCCAGGTTGAATGGAACTCTGAGCAACCTGATCTAGTTGAAAATGCTGCTGCCCATGGCAGGAGGGTTGGACTAGGTGACTTTTAAAGGGCCCTTTCCAACCTAAACCATTCTGTGATTCTATGATGTTGCCCTTAAGTCTTTGTGGCCTTGTGTCTTTGTGGCATTGAATTGGGTTTGATTAATTGCCCAATATGAATTTACTAAATGGTTCCATAAATGTTGGAGAATTTGGTCCTTCTCAGACTGTGACTGTGTTTGGTAGAAGGTAAGGTAGAGGAGTATCATATGTCCTTTAGGAGCTGAATGGTTTAAATTCTGCAAATTTTGCACGAAAAAGTATAATTCAAGAGGTAAAAACTGCTGCTGGTAGAAATAGCTGGAGCTGCCTTGGTTTTCACTGAAATTTCCGCTCATTTCTGGCCATTCAGAATTTGACCACACTGAATTTGGTCAGCAAGGAAGTGTTAGATCCCAGCAGAGCTTCAAAAACGCCTTTTTGAAGTGGTTTAGTATGGTTGTTGGCCCCATTTTACTCATGACCAAATCTCTTCCTCTCTTGACAAATGTTTTAGCAGAAAAGAACCTGGTGTCCTGCCAGCTTGGCTGTCATATTTCAAAGAGCTTTGATACTGGTGATACTGGGCCGATATTGGTACAAAAGGAAAGGCAAGATCCATGCAAATGGCTCAGCTTTTCTGTGGTTGTACAAAAGCAAACAATATAGGCAGTGAAGAAGACGAAGATGGATGAGATAAAATAAAGGAACACACCTTCACGTGGGCCACGAAGGATGTTATTAAGGGAGAAGGAACTATTTCACATGCGTGAAGGGAGTGTATTTGGGGACACTAATCTGGAAATCTCTTAATGTTTGCTTTCAGACTGACTCAAAAGAGTGAGGCAAGGGATCAAAAGCAGGAGATGCCTTCCTGAGCTTGGGACAGTTTCCCCGTGTCTGCAGGAGCAGTGTGCAGGTGGTGGAGTGGCCCCTCAGGGAGCACCCAACCCTGTACCCACGTGGTGCTTGAAGGTGCTGCTGTGTCCAAGGAGTTTTTGTGGAATGTGAGGATTTTTAGCACTGGTGAAGCTTCATCTATGAGGCACAGAGAAGAATAATTTGACATAAGCAGATCTCCACGGATATATAAATTCATTTATTATTGTCAGTGAAGCCCATGTGAACATCTACTTTGAACCCAGGTGTAAGATTTCCCCAAATTAGCTCTCATTTGAACTTGAGGGCAACCTTTGAAAAAAAACAAAGCCCAAACACTCAGCTGAGCTTCTCTGAAAAATTTCCAGGGAAGCAAAACCCACCACTGCCTTTGGTTACAGATGCTGATGAACCTCACTTTGAAATTTGGTTCTTATTACCAGACTGAATTTGTCTAACTTTAGTCCACTCTTTTGAACTTGCTAGAACTTTGCTATAACTTTGTCTGCCAGAACACAGCACTGATTTTGATTTCTGAGGGTCTCTTGTGTTCCTGTGTTGGTGACAGGTACATAGAGGTGGGTAGGACAGGAGGCTGTGGTGGGTCTCAGGGAGGTGGCAGAAGCCACAAGCTGGTGTGGGACAGAACTGTGAAGAAATATTTTGGTCAATTCAGTTTGCTGTGGCTTCACTATAATCTATCAAATCCTGGAAGTTCCCTTTCCTATTCAGCCATACTCCTACTGTATCTGCTGAAAAGGTGTTATTTTTGGTTGAATTGATAGTGGCACTCTACTTTTCCAACACACCTGAAAAAACTAACTGGGAAAGCATTTTTCACTGACTTTATGGGCTTCTGCAATTCCTTTAGGAATTTTCTGCCCTTGTGTTTGCTCAATTGCAAAGTCCTAACAAAATGAATTTAATTTCTGAGACACCACCCTAGATGGAGATAAAGGAATAAAACAGTTGGATGCATGTCCTCCCTTAGTTTTCCTGGACTGTTTAATCTTCTATTTTAAGGAACAAAAACTATAGCCATGGAAGTTTTTCCTCTCAGGTTTAATTTGCATTTCCATTGTCAAAAGCAAAGCTCAGAGCTGATGCTGTGGCCCTGTTGGGGAGCAGACACCCAGCCAGAGCAGCCTCTTTGCTTGCCACAATCCTAATTATTCCATAGTCAAATTTGCAAATAGCTGAAACTGTGTTAAACTCCTGGGATTACCTGGACCAGGCAATGTTCTCATTGTGTGAAGAAGTTTAGTTCTGACAAGAGAGGTATCATCATGCACTTAATGCAGGGGATTTTGTGGTGGTTTAAAGGTGCATTTGGAGGAGGAGAGGAGTCAGTGTGCTGTGTGCTCAGCCCTGTCTGGGCCATGTTGTCTCCAAACTTCCCAGTTGTTGTTCCCAAAAGTCTCTCTAATCATGCATTTGATCTTTTATCCTGTGGTAGCCATGAGTGCTGTAATATGTTATTTTGTAATTTGGGATTAGGCATAGGCAGCTAGAAGAAGCCTCCTCGGGCTTGTGTGAGAAAGACGAGCAATAGTAAGAAAGGGGAGCATTGGCAGAGAAAACAGCCTGAAGATTTTAAACCAAGAATCAATTCTGAAAGCAAATTGGAGGGGTAGGGCATCTCATGGCAATCTTTCCATCTGTTAACATCACAAATCTCTGGCAGTGAGCAGTGAAAGGTGGTATGCTTGGGTTGGGAGCGATACCCACAAAGCCTCTTTCATTTAGCTGAGATGAAAAGCCCCTATACAAGCTCTAGTGATGCCACATGTGTGGTTTCCACTCGTTATTTTTAATGTTTATCTGGGCTATCACTGTCTGATCCATAGGCATTGCTGCTTTTTAATGCCCTTTCCTATTAAACAGATACTGTTTAGAATTGGCAGAATATTATAAAGCCAGCAGCTAAAGGTATGTCCATCTTGGTTGCATTTATTAATTAGGCTTCACAATGGACTTGCTTGGAAAACCAGTTTGAAGCACAGGTACAGGACCAAATATATGAGGCACATCATTTTTATTGGATAGATGTCTGCAAAATCACAGCTTGCCATATTTAATTTTGCACTGAAATGATGTTTTGTGTTGTGTTGAAAGCTGATTGTGGGATTGAAAAATTTCCACAAACTGGAAATCAGTCCCCTTGTCAAGGCATCAGTTGAGGTTTTGGCTTTAGCTGGAGCATCCAGGTTTGGCTCCTGCAAGCAATGCAGTTCAGTGATCAAAGCAATAGTTGTATTTAGAAATAGCTAATGAACCTCTGCTGGAATCACTGCTGGCTGCGGAGACTGTTTTTATTGTGATGGTGTCTGGAGGTCTCATCCCCCTTGTGCTAAGGACTCTACAGTGAAGGAGGAGGAGGAGGAAAAAGGGAAATCAGCCTGTCCCCTATGAATTTGCACTCTTAGGTACAGTACAGCTTGGTTACAAGATGTGCAATGGAGTACAAGAGGGAATTGTAACATGAAGGGAACCAGCAAGGCGGTGACAGGGGCTGCAGTCTTACTAGAGCCAGGTAATAGTGAGCGTGGGTCAGAAGGGAGTACAAAAAATGAAATTGTAAGGAGGGTACTGAGGTAGCTCTGAGGCTCTTCACCTCCTTCCATGCCTCAGAACAAGCAGGAAAGAAAGGAAAAGCTGCTTGTCACACTTGTAATAAGAAGCAAATGGTGTCGGTCAGGTTAGGCCAAGGGACCATCCAGGACCCATCACCTTCTTAGCTTGATCAGAAATGGTCCCTGAGTTCCCTTGGAGAGAACTCAGGTCCCTCAAAATCAGAATATATATATATATATAAAAAATAAATAAAAAAAAATATATATATGAAGGCTTGTATCTAGATCACTGTATTTAATAGCTGTTGACACAGCTCTGTGAGTCTGCTTACTCTTGGCTAGGTGGGAATTACCTCAAAGGAGCTGCTGGATCAATTCTATTTCCTGTAGGTCTGTAGTGTCACAGTTTTATCGGACTGACAGAAACCTTGTGAGATCACATGGTCTGCATGGAGAAATAGGATCAAACATCTGCAGATGATTCCTGTTGAGCCAACTAGTTATGTGTGTTGTTGCCACTGAAAACAAAAATAAAACCATGTCCCAAAGAAGGAATCCCAGCCAAAAAAATTAATTACAGTTGAAATAGCTAATTTGAGTGCAGTTAAAAGACTAGAGCTGGACAGGGTTTGTCAGCCGTACAGAGACCTCTGTAAAAAAGATCATAAACATTTAGATACCCTCAAGGGTGCAAATTTCAAGGCCTGGGATCCAGTCTAGGGACTGACCACTGAAAAACAGACCTTCTGCAAAGGTAACTGGCTGGCCAAATAGGAAGGGAAGCAAGTGCCTCAGAAACACCAGGAGGGCTGCTGACCTGAAATCTCTGCAACATAAGACCAAGATGAAATGGCTCATTGGAAGAGGCATCTTGCAGAAGCTGCTCAGAGGAAGTCCCCGGGAACTGTGATGTGGATGCTGGCATGGCTGGAGGAGCCACAGAGGAATCCTGGCAACGGGAAAAAGGCACCTCTCTTCCCCCTTTCTTCCCTCTTCCTCTCTCAAATATCTCCCTCCAAAGGGATTTTTTGTTTGTTTTTGTTTTCATTTTGATTCCTGCTAAAAGCCAGCCCGTGTTGTTTTCTTTTTCATGGGTGAAGAGGCGCGCAGGGAGGATCTAAGCAGCACTGGAGCCGAATTGGGAGCCACTGTATTAGATTCCAAAATTAGATAGGAAGCTGGGTTTAAGGCTAGTCCAAACCCAACCAGTTCCTCATTTGGCCTGGCCCATGTAGGTGGGCCAGACTGGTTTGGAGCTGTTTTTTGGACAGGCTGTTTGCCCATGGAGGAAGCCATTCCAGCCGCAGTGGGGCTGGAGCCGGCGCCTGGTGCTCAGCCGGGCCAGCTCCTGCTCTCACTGGCCTGTGCTGCAGATGCACTGGAGGCCTGGTTTAAAGCAATTCTGCTGCTGCTTCATCTGCTCAAGCAGATGAAGACAACTGAAGGTGCTAATTCAGGCTGAGTTTGTATGCATCCTTTTTATCTCAGAAATCGGGTTTGCATATGAAATTTTATTTCGAGTCAAGTTCTTTTTGCTCTGACTTTCACTTTTTCTGTATCTTCACCCATTGAAGAGCTTATAAAAAATGTCTGTTGGGTTTTACCTTTAATTTTTGTAACTTTACAACATTTTCTAACAAAGGATTTCATAGTATTTTCTAAACTGTACTACTAACTTTTGTCATTTGGCTAGTATGAAGTATTGACATATACATTGTATAGTAAGCAAAATTTACACAGGAAAGATCAAATTATTTGCCCAAATTCACAAAGTAAATCAATAGCAAAAGCCAGAAAGCATTGCATCACATTTTCCCTTGTAACAGCTTTAATGGTTAAGTGGGCTTTCTATTTCTATTCCCAATCACTACTGATGATCTGAACTTAAAATCCAAGATACCATATCTGAGATAAATCTCTACTGATGTTCTAAAGTGCTGCTAATAGTATGGCCTAAGGGGCTGTACATCAAACAGCCTCAAGCATGTTTATGATGTGAGCTGTTACAGACTCAAGTCTGTTTCTTTTTCTCATCACCGCCTCCCTGGGAGGATAAAACCCATATTCAGACTTTACACTATGGAGAAGAAGCATTTATTTAGAGGTGTTCCGAGTCGGGCTGGTTTAAGCTTCAGCTCAGCTGATGAATGGGGATGCTGTGTAGACCATCTTATAATGGATTGAAGTTTTGCTTACAGTATTTTGCCTTAATTTAGAAGAAGGCCCAGGTTAGGTCTGAAAGGAATGAAAAAAATATACAGAGGGATTTACACAGCTTTTATTAAATGAGATTGAAAATTGTATGTTGTTAAAGTGAACATAAGAAGGGATACAGTGCCTCTAGCCTTGCTGTACAGCTATGTTTAGCTGTGTTCTGCTGAATTTTGTGGCAGCTTGGTATCTAAACAGGCACTGAGTGCCTAAATCCATGGACTGAAACCTCTGTAGATCCTTACACAGCTCAGTATTTTTGACTCTTAGCTATGAGAGCAGCAGCTCCAGCGAAAACAGCCCAGTGGTTGTATGTGAAGTTTTCCTCCATCTTTCTGGAGGTCATGGTGATGGTCCTGCAAGTCCTGCTCTGTGGCTATAGAGCCACAGCTTCGCTCCTGCCGCGCCAAGGTTGTGACATCCCCGAGCTGTTCTCGCTCTGTCCCATGGCATGGCAGCAAGATTCAGCTTGGTGCTCACCTATGGCTCTCCCCACAGGGCTCCCTCTCACCCTGGGCCTCCTGAAATTTCCTTGACCAGTGAGTCTTGAGTCATGCTGACGTGTTTGACCATTTCATCACAGGGCCCAATGTCACTACTATTTGTGTTACTTGGGGGAAATGTATTCTCACTGTAAGGGAAAAAACTGGCCATCACTGGGTGAGTTATTTTCCACTGTTTTCACTCCAACAGCATTATTGCGCCTGCTGCTAAAATCCTTAAGCTACGATGGAAATGCCTCCCTGGTATCTCCCCTCTCCTTTCTCCAGTAGCCAGGAGTCCCGTGGGCTGAGTGCCCTCACCACCTCGGTGTGGCTGCCCTGGCTCCCAGCACAAGCAGCCGCCTTCCGCTGCCTCGGCAGGACGAGGGGTGGCTGCTCTCCCTCTGGGGACACGGGACTGCGTGCTGGGGAGGATTAGAAATCAACATCGTGGCCCTGCTTGTGGACAGGGACCGAGGCTGAAAAAGTCCTTTGAAGGCAGAAGTTATTTTGGAGTAGAAAAGTATGGTTTTAATTGTTTAGATGAGGGGGTTTCGTGTTTATGGATGTCTGGGGGCTGGGGAGGTGCTCTTCTTTCTCTGTGTATGATATTGTTCAGGGCAAAAAAAATGAATTATCTACATTTGTGAATTTAAGTTTTTTTGGCCAGAACTGTAACGATTTGTAGGGTTTGATTTTTCTCTGGGAAAAAAAAGAAAACAGAGCGTTTTGAGAAACAAGGCTGAGTAACCAAAATATGTTTGTTTTTGTTTAAATCGTTCAGTAGAGAAATCATCTCTTGTCTATTGTTAAGAGCGAGGTTTAAATCAAAGGCAAGTTCTACATATTCTAAAATATACAGACAACTCTTTGAAAGCAAAGCCAAGCCAAACTTTAAAAGAGACCTTCTCCTTGATGCAGAAGTTTTCAGTTAGTTACTGTGCCGGGGCTTGAGTGGAAAGAACCAGCCTGAGAAACAAATGGCAAATCCCCATTTCGGCGGCGGAAGCCAGGAAGAGCATCATATTAATAGCACACGAGACCTTTCCACAGCCATCCTAGTCCAGGGCTTTTCCAGCAGCAGTGAGGAAAAGCCTTTGCAGTTCGTGGGTATTTTTTTTGTGTTCACATTTGGCTGTGGAAGTTTGAAGCTAGCAGCAGAGCAAGGGAATGGAGGGCCTGATCCTCTCATGTTGGGTGGTCCCTCCTACTGCAAATAACCCTATTGGAAACAGAGGGACTATTTGTGGAGTCATTTGTTTGTCAGGAAAAGCAGGGTTTGTAGGATACGGCCCCAATTAGCAGCCAAATTCCTGGTTATTTTCTCGTGATAAAAAGGCGGGTATCTGTTGCAGAGATGCACGTAGCATCTCTCCAGTTCCTATTTGAACTCCTGCCACTTGATCTGTGCTTCTTCCCACTTCCTCAGACGTGCAAAGATTATTCCAGCACCACAGTAGCTCAGATGAGCTGGGTGCTTCCCTCCTGCCTGGCACTGATGCGGCCTCCAGTCCTTTTCTGTGCTGTTTGGGATTATTCTGCTCTCTGGGACTCATCAGTGAGGGCATCTGGCAGTTCTCTTAAGCTTTGGCTCCAAGGACAGCAGGCAGGTGATTTCCACCTGCCTAGCAAATACACCATTCCACAAAAAACCCTGCTTTTAGTATAGCTTGGGTACAGCCAACACCATCCAGGGCATATCCTCTCCTGAATCCGGCATTTTGCAGGAGATTAACTTAATGGACAGTTTATCACTGAGTTGTAGCTTTTGGAAGGGCAGGAAGGAAAGGAAAGGAAGGAAAATTTGTAAGGGAAGGAAAAAATTGCCCAGACAGTGGGCATCTGCCCAACCTGTGCAGGCTGGCACAGCAGGACCACCGCTCTGCTAACCCCATGTGAGCTTGGCAGATGCCAGGAGAGCTTTTTGGGAGCTGCAGGAATGCTGATAGTAGTGTCCTTATTTGGGGGAGGAGGAGTGTTCTTGATAATTGTATTATTTTGTGACTCCCTGTTTTGGTAGCCCTAAGTCATTAGTTGATTTTAATTTTCTTTTTTTTTTTTTCCCCTTGAAACTGAAATAAGGACTGAAAGGGAAGAATTTTCCTTATTTTTTCCTTCTTTTTTTTTTTTTGGCTAATCTGAGGCACACTGCCACATCTGAAGCCACTTGGCTTATTATGGATTTCATGGAAACTGATTCCCTGAAAGTGTTTCCATATGTGTGTTCCCAATATATCCCATCCTTTTCTAAATGGGAGTACAAACTCGCACACGAGCTGGAAATGGCTTCAGGATGTGACAGAGAAGTCATATGACTGGAGTGGCACTGTGTGTGGCCTCTCTGAAAGACACGGTGTCCTGTGTGCTGGCTCCTATCCTACAGTAGATCCAGTTTCAAAGAATATCTTCCTTCACGGCTTCTTAAAAACTCTTAATCAAGAACCAGCAAGGAATCCTCTGTCCTCAGGAGAGATGTCCATTAGTCGAATAAGATGCGAAAGGAAAATTTGGATGGGGAGGGAAAAGGAGGGGTCTAAAGGGTGAAATAACAGAGCATTGCCAAGGGCTTCCCCCCCTTCCCTGTCCCTGCAAAACATAGTTCCTTTGTGTCTGCTCGAGGATCAGATGGTATTTCTGAGTTAGTAGCATGCAGTGGAAAAGTACAATTCATGACAACATTGGAAACAAATATTTATACTGGACAGTTAAGGCACATTTTTCTGAAAAGAAGAAAAAAAAGAAAAAGAAGGAATAAAGTCGCCTGTGAGCCATGATGTATATTATCTTCCCATTCACTGGATTTACTCAGGATTCCTGTCCCGCTGCTCTCCATGGCCGTGCCTGCTCCACAGCCCTGTGGTTTCACCCCCTTGCTGTATACAACACTCTGAGGTTGCTCTCCAAGAAAAGCCTCAAATGCTCCTGCTGATGCCTTTCGGCTGGCGAGAAGCAGTGACGGCTGAAATTCAGGCAGGAGAAGTTGGGGAAAAGTGAGCAGAGAGCGCTGCACTCTTGTGTGCGTGCTTGTGCCACGCGGTGCTGCAGAGCTCCTGGACTTATTTCCAGGAAACTTTATTTACTGTTTGGTTCCAGTGCAGCGTGTAGATGGCCTGAGACTTTAAACAAGCAGGGGGCTTTTGATACACTGCCAGTTCCTTTCCACCCAAATCACCCGTGACAGCTCCAGACCGGAGTCACTGAAATGAGATAGAAAAGGCTGAGAAGTTCAGAGGCTCCCCATCACACCAGGTCAACAGGCAGCCATGGGTGGCAGGTCATAACCACCAACCCAGGATCTATTTCTGTAACGTGACCATTTGTCCCCCTCCTGTGGTTCTCATTAGGAAGGTTTATAAGTCCTGTATAAGTGAGGCAACATCTATAAATGAGATGGTGGTGGCTGAAGCTTCCAGAGCTTCATTTCTGCTCCCAACAGTCTATCTAGGAGGGGTTGGTTGCTACATTTTTCTACCTATTGATGTTCCCTAAGTTTTAGATGAGCTGTTTTGGGGAGTGCAGAGAGCAGCCACCTGTGTTTCAGGGCTTAATGTCACCCAGCAAGACTTCAGTGCCTTAAGGAAAACAGCTTCATCCAGCAGAAAAGTGCTGTTGAGGGAGCAGGACAGGTAATGACAGAGCCCAGGCTGAAGAAATGCAAAAATACTCCAATTTTGGTGTTAAGCAATATAACATCTCTGTTTGAGAAAAGCTCTCCTTTATTTGGACGAGTGGTACTTTAACAGCAACTACTAACTATGTTATTTATGGGGTGTTTCTCCCAGCAAAGGGCTTAGGTGCAGCACCATAAATTCAATAAAAACATCTATCTGCAAATTAATCTGTGGTATTTTAGGTGCTAAAGACCTGTTACCTAAATACCAGGAGGCACCAGCATGCAGTTTACTGTGTGAACTGGGGTGCTGCGTGACTATGTTCTAGAAGGGATGCACTGGAATGAGGGTCTTGCCTGCTCTGTATAAGGCTCTGAAAGGGTTAAAGCGTTCCTTCCTCCCTCTGACTTTTGTGAGACTGCTGTGCTTAATAATGTTGCAGTTTAAATGGTCCCAACTAGGCCTTGAAGTTAACACCTTGTTGAGGTGAAGAAAAGAGGAGGGGGGGTGGGGGGGGCAGTTCACACCTTTTCTGCAGCTATTGTTTGCCGGGAGACCTTTGTGGGGTGACCTGGGCGGGGAGAAAATTGAGAAAAAAAAATAATGTCAAATGCTTTTTTACTTTCTTTTCTCCCGAGCTAAAGGGAGGGAAAAGAGCATTTAAAAACATATCATTTCCTATGATAAACGGTTCCAAATATCCAGATGATACATGCTCATCCAGAAAGTAAACCAGGGAGGGAGAAGCGCGGTGCATTATTTCTGTGGTGCTGCATGGACCTCTCACTCCCAGCACGCAGACACTCACTGCTGGATGTGTGGGAGGAAGGTCCCTGAGCTCCTGCACGAACCTGAGCACCAGTGTAGGTTTGTGAGATCAGGACCTAACATCTACAGCAAGGAACAGATACAGGAGGAGGTGTTTTGGGATCCCTGGGAATTGCAGTCCCAAGCTCCATTCTTCCAGAGGGAAGGTGGTACAGCAGCTTTGGACAGACAGAGGCTTGCCTGGAAAACAGCAGGAAGATGATGCTGTGTGTGATTCAATAAACACTTATTAGCAGACACAGGGAACAAGAATTTAACAAAATGAAGAGCAAAGTAACACTGTCCCTCTGATACAGAAGGATGCTGGGGGAAAACCCAAAGACATCCAGATGGAAAATAATCACTCCCCCATTAAAACACACTGCAAAGAGTCCCTCAGACTGGCAAAACCAGGAGCTCAGAAATTAGAAAATCCCAGTACTTACATTGCCTGTGCAACTTTAAATCAGTCTCATTCTGCTTATGCATTATATTACAAATTTTAATTACAGGATCACATGATACTTTTCCCACGGGATTCCTGTCTCATTCAGTGCACAGGATGGACAGTGCTAACTTAATGAGCAGCTCTTCAATATTTTGTTTGCTTCTTGTTCTTTGCATTTCCTCAGGCCTTGTTTATTGCACAGCATTAAGTGCTGCTCTGAAGAAGGAATCCTTAATTTCTTGCTTGGCTTTGCTCTAATATTTCTGCCATAGCATTTATTCACTGCAGTGCAATATTCCCAAGAAAAAAAGAACCCTCTTTAGAAAGAGAAATGAGACTGACCTTAAGGTCTCATGTCGTTTAGTGTACCCTCTGTGTGTCACCTACAGCACAATTTCAGTTCTGTCTGTATCCTTGTGTTCAGACCTGTGATCCCGTTGGCTTCAGCTGCAGCTGGGAATGTTTAGCGCACGTGCAAATCAGAAGCCAACATCTTAGCTGCACACAGAAAATAAGGGAAGTGAAAATGGGATTTGGAGACATTTCAACTGAGTCATGTAGGAGCCATGTGGCAGAAACACATATAAAATCCAGTTAACTCAGGAAATAATTGGGTCTCTCTCGCCTTGTTCACCCCTTCTGATTTCTTGGAGCAGTGGATTTGGGGAATATATAGACAATGGTCTTCTCTATTCCTCAACTCAAATGCATCTCCAGAGGTGGCCAGCTTGGGCAGGTTAATGAGAAAGGAATAGCATCTTGTGTATCTGAATGCTTTGTTATAGTACATTTGGAGGAGTAACTTGAATGCTGGTGTTTCCAAAGTTTCTCAGTCTTCACATGGTAACCTTAATAATAGCCCTTTGTTTGCCTCTGGTTATGTTTATAGTTTCTCAGATTTCTGAAAAAAGTAAACCCCAAATAACCCCACCTTCACAAATTTTACTTTGCAATGTTATAGGAACACCCACATGGTCTCCTTTCACTGAGGGTCTGCCATCTCAAAGAATGGAGCCGTCGATGGACTGATCCTTTTTAGGCTGGCATGGGGACAGGTGGTAATGTCCCTGTGTTTCAGCAATGTTTGCAGAAAAAATGCTAGGACTTGTGACTCCTGGATTTCATTCCAGTCTCTAGACAAGTGTCTTTATAGGGGCACAGACTTTTCTGCCCATTTTTAGTCAGAGTGCTTATGATTTGTTCATATTTGGCTGGATTTTCATGGCAACATCTCTCACACAAAAGCCACTCCTATTCCAAAGTTCAAGTCCTTACTTCAAAGCATGGAACTGGTACAGCTTTTCAAAGGAAGGCTCCTCAGAGTTTAAGATTGGTAAAACAATGTATTTTTCCCAGCAGAAGAGTTTCAGCTGAAATTTTAAAAACAAATAAATGCATAAATCAAAATTTAGCCTGAGACAGACACCCAGCATGGACAATTTCAGCCAGAACATTTAAAGTTTGGCAAAGCTGTAAGAGACAGAAATCGTCTCATCATGTGAAGTGTGTGGCATGTTTCATCCAAGGCGATATTATCAGCTGTAAGTAATCCAGGCTGTGCTTATAATTCAGAGACATAGATGTTGGGGAAGGAAAAAACTATTTTAATAGGTCAATTAGTACAATGTCCCAGCCTGAATTGAACTGTTGAACAAAGCCCGACAAACCCTAGTTTTGACTTCAGCAAATGTCTTAACACTGAAGTTCTCTGGAACACAAGGGAATCATTTAGCTACTAGTAAATAAATTTAACTATATGTTGCTGAATTTCCTCAAGACAGACTGTTCAGTGAATACAGAATTACTCTGGTTTCATGCATTGAAAGATTCTGCATTGACTTGATGGACTAGGAATTTCCCTATGAAACATATGCAATAACCCAAGGGGATTTTCTTCTTGTTAGTGACCATTTATAGCATTAAAAAACAAAACAAATTATAATATTTCTAAGCTATAAAAATATCCTGTAAGTCTTTAAAGTAGATGTCAGCTGGTTGTACCTACAAGGAGTTAATCTGTCCACAACACATTATGATCTTTAATAATTGGGAATGATTGACAAAAGTGCTGTAAACCTGACAGAAATTTGTTGCCTGATTTTCTGCAAACCACAAGTGCAGCTTATTAACTGAGACTTGAGCATTAATTGGCACTAGCTCGCATCTGTAAACTGCAAAAGAGAAATTACCTTGGCAAACATGCAGCTGTGAATGGTGGAGCTGCAAAGCTGCAACAGGTAAAATTGGGTTTTAAGCGCAAATGCAAAACAATTTGAGCTGGCTGCTGGCAAATGCCCAGGTCTAGTTTTTAATGAGGCTTCTGCATCAAAATAAGTGAAGCCACATGGAATTTTAATTGTTCTTATTCTAAATATGAAACACACTGAAGCAGTATTCTTGAATCTGGGATGTTAGCATATATATTGGCATATTATCATGACCACTTTTCTGCTCTAAACATTTAGCTCTCAGAAAACTGGAATGTCAGGCTATGTTATGAAGGAATCAGGCTGGAAAATTTAAAAATAGTTTAACCAGGACTCATTCAGATTTAAAGTTTTTTGTTTTTTTTTTTTTCAAAAATACACTTTTTTCTAATTTTTTAAAAATTATTGTTAAGCCCAGTCAGCTGATGAGACTGTATAGGAGAAGATCACTTGCTGTGCTCTTCAACATGTGTCTCTTTCTGGTGGCACAAAATAAAGTCTCTTCTCTTTATATAAGCATTGTTTTGCAATGTGGTGCCCATAATGTAGAGCAGAGGGTCTGTGCTTCACCCATTTACTGCAAGCTATCACGAGAGTGGGAACTCACAGATGCAAATGGTTTTCTTGATCTGAAGGAGGAAAAATTAGCATAAAGCTTTAATCCTCCTGGGGAGAGGAATAAATAAATTATTATAATATTATAGTTATTATATTATGAATTATATACTTGCACTGTCATGTTACTATATTGCTGATCCACATCACTGTTTGTGCACAGCTAGATATACAAAGATGGGTGCCATACCCAGTAGAACTATTTCTCTTCCCAGCCCAGCAAAGAGCCTAACATGTATTAATGAACAGTCTGGGGTTTCCAAGTTCAAACCAAAATCAACCTTGACACGAGGAGGTAGCACAGCAAAAGGAGGAGGAGGAGAGTGAAAAGGAATCAGCAAGATTGAACAGCAGTGAGAGTGGCAAGAAGCTGAGGTTTAGAGCTGACTTTTTTGTAAGTTTCCCTTAGAAATGAGACTTTAGAACAGAGAACTTTTTCTGATCTTTAAAAATGACTTTACATAGTGGAGATACAATAAGGCTGGGAACAAATTACAGCCCTGTGCAGAGAGTTATGGAGACAGCAAAGGGCACTTGAGCAAAAGGGGAGTTGGAGAAGTGAGTATGCAGGAGCTGTGCAGAAACAGCCATGAGTGAGATAAGACAAGGTTATGGTTGTTTGGCCTTTGGGTAAATACAATTGTGCTTTACAAGCAACAGTAAAAACAAACAAGTGTGGATTTACCAGGGTACATAAGGAGGTCTGCAGCCCCACATTTGAAATGCCTACGTGTGGTGTGCACATTCCCAGTCATTCCACACAGACACAATCTCTTGGCAGCACCATGCAGATAATATTTGGATCTAGCTCTGAAAGGTAGATTGCCTTTTAATGTGTAAAACTGGATGGAGACCTTTGTATTAAGAAAAAAAAAAAAAGAGTATTAGTTGCAAAGAAACCAAAAATACCAATGTTCTTCTATACCCTTAGACTCACACCAATTCCACCTTTGATTGTAAAAGCCTTGTTTAGCTTCTATCAGGGTAAATGAACAGCAATTCTGTTCATGATGGGAGAGTTGCAATAACAATAAATAAAAAAAAAAAAAAGAAAAGACAATAAGCAGTAGCAGATTGAAACTCAGTATTTTGAGCAGCTGGGGAAATTATGTTCTAACCTTATATTTCCAGATATGTATCAGACCTGTTCACAATACAAAGGATAGTGTTCCAAAATTACAGCTTTGAATCTGGGTGGTATTGCCTCTGGCTATTGTTTGCAGTTGGGAACGAAAGAAGTTGCATCAAGTAGTAGAGTGTTTGCTGTAAAGGTACAAGTTATATTACATTCCAGGGCGCTGTGGTTGGAGGGGTTGATGATGGAGACAGACCCATTCACCCACAGGTCACTGATCCAGTCCCAGATAAAGATAATAGTAATCACATTGTCATCGGAGTTCGGAATGGGCTTTTACTGCCCATTTATAGCTTTGTGCTCAACATTGTTAGAGATAGAGGATTATAATCCCCAGGTTTCAGGCTGATTTGGAGGTTTGGCTGGCTGTGGGCCAGGTCCTCCAGCCTGAACCCAAACTGCGTCTGAGCTGTGCCCCACTGCTGCTTTTAGATATCTTTGTAGGCGTGGGTTCACTGAGCTGTGAATAGTGATCTAAATTCCAAAATGTGCCACACAAGGTGGCAGAGACTGTGGAGTCTGTTGCTTACAGCAGAGTGGACCAGGAACAGAAGGGCTGGAGAGATCTTTCTTTTATAAAGCAGGGTCATCAGGGCAGATCTGAAGCCTGTCTGCAAGGAAAATCATTGTTTCATCTTAAACTGAGGCTACACAGAGCATTTCAGTGGCATGTAGAAGATGCCATATTTTCCTTTTAGTTGTCAGGTTCAGTAGATTGACAAAGAGGTGAGTGAACCCTTGTATCTGGAGGGCTGTAAAGCTGTAGGAGTATCAACAGGAAGTGCAGGGAGGGTCCATTCGATTTCATAATTTTCCCCCTTTATTTACACCCTGCTCTTTCAGCTCTCTATAAATATATGTGTCTGCTGCATACTGGCCCACTGCATTTGCCTCCTCCTGCTCTGTACCTCCTCATTAGGCTTTCCCTCTATACCCCTGTCCTTTTCCCACACCCTCTTTGTTTTCCACTCTTCTGGCTCTCAGTACAAGCTTTCACCATCTTTGTCTTCTGCTCCTGTCCATCCCACAATCTCCTAAGCACATCACCAAGCTAACGTTTGCTTTCCAGTTCTGCTCCAAAGCTTTGGGTGTTTGATGTGGGATTAGAAATTAGGCAAAATGAGTTTACCCATCCCTGTTTTGCGTTAGACTCCAATTCACAGCGTTACCATCCAGACGTTCACAGTAGTCATAAACTGTGTGGTCTTTTTTTTTTTTTCAACCAGACTGCAGAGACTACATACGAAAACAAATTTTTTTTCAATGGCAAAAAGAGTGTTGGGCTTGTAATTTTCCATCAACTTCTCTGAAGAGTAAAATCTGCATTTTTTTCTATCAGCTTAATGGCCTTGTCCATCCTTCGGATGCAGCAAACTGTTTTTTAGCCAAAGGAAGCAGCTGAGCGGATTCTCACCTAAATAAATTGATTTAAGGCAAGAAGTGGGTCTTAGTCACCCCCAGTGTAACTCTCCTGGTGTCAGTGGTGCAGTTAACTTGGTTTTGCCAGCTCTTGTAGCTTTACTACAAGTTACAAAGTGATTTCTGCTTTTCTGGAAACCCCAGCTCCTGACAGCCTGTGCTGAGGTGGGAATCTCAGCTTTTGTGTGCAACCAGACCTGAGTTTTTCAAGAGGCTCGAGCAAAAAGACAGAGACATATGACCCTCAAAACTCTGAAACCAAAAGGCAAATCAACTCCAAGTCCACCTTTCTTTTTTGGCTCTTTTTTTAATCTCTAGATTTTTGAAAATTTTTGTCCCCTTTCTTTTTTGTCTATTTTTCAATTTCTTGATTTTTGAGATTTTTTTTTTTACTCCAACCTGACCCATGACCTTTGAGCACTTCAGTTTGGCAATGCTGCTCCCTCCATTGGCATCAGTGGAGTTAGACCAGGGATGAGTTTGGCCCAGCGCTTCTAGAAGACAGATGTATGACTCTGTTCCTTGCAATGTGTTGCTTGATATGATCTGCTGTTCTCTTGGGGGCCAAAAGAAGTGGGTTATCTTAGAAAAATAAAATTCTATCATCACGTGATACAAAAAATGGTATTTACAGAATTGTTTTCCCCCGTCTTTTGTTATAATTTTTTAGGTGCTTCAGAGCTGGGCCCATTTTCAGATCCCAGGCAGTTCACAAGCATTTCATCCCTCACTGAGAGCCGCTTCTCCAACCCACGAATGCACTATCCAGCCACCTTTACCTATACACCGCCAGTCACCTCAGGCATGTCACTGGGTATGTCCGCAACCACTCACTACCACACCTACCTACCACCACCCTACCCCGGCTCTTCCCAAAACCAAAGTGGACCTTTCCAGACCAGCAGCACTCCATATCTCTACTATGGCACTTCGTCAGGATCATACCAGTTCCCCATGGTGCCGGGAGGGGACCGCTCCCCCTCCAGGATGCTCCCGCCGTGCACCACCACGTCCAACGGCAGCACACTGCTAAACCCTAACTTGCCCACCCAGAGTGACGGGGTGGAGGCGGATGGCAGCCACAGCAGCTCCCCAACCGTCTTGAATTCTAGTGGCAGGATGGATGAGTCCGTTTGGAGGCCGTACTGAGATTTCTTCCGTAGCCGGCCCGACCTCTGGAAGCCAAAAAAAAAAAAAAAAAATCCACCAAACCACCAAACGGTCGACTAACTACGAAGTGCCTGTTTTTTGTTTCTTTTTTTTTTTTTTAAAAACCCCAGATTTTACCAATATGTGCAACTGTGTAGATGGGATGATAATGGCCATAAATAACACAAGAGTTACCAACATACCACAACCCATGTTTCAGATTATGTGAATCAAAGCACATATTTTATTTTTTTCCCCCTCTTGGAAGCATTTTACCTTGTTTTATATTTAAAATGTACTTTCTACACACACACACAAAATCACCCCGTCCTTTTTTTTTTTTTTTTTTTGAATTTTTTCCTTCTATTTTTTCCCCCTAGAGTTTTGTAATAACTAGTGAGTACTTTTGCCAACAAGGAGAGAATGGACTCCCCGGCTATCAGGAGAAACATGGTGATGCAAGGCAAAGGCTGCATTCCCTTTTATTTTAATAAAAAAAACCAAAACTAACCATGAACTCCAGATACAGTTGCAATCATACAACGTATGGGACCCTCTCCACACCTGTAGTGCAATTCACCTGGTTTGTATTGGTGCACATAAAAAGGAAAGCAAAGAGCAAGTTGCTTCCATTTTGCTATGATCCATTCAGACGAAAACAGCTGTCCCAAAAAACTCTGTCCGAGCCTTGCTGCGGATAACAGTTGGAATTTCTGTGTTCATTGCTTTCTTGGTTTGTTTTTGGGTACTTAAAGAGAATGAGTTTTCAAGTTAGGTGAGCCAACCCCGGGGTTTCCTTTTTGCTTTTGTATCCGTTCGTTTTGCCTTCGATTAGCCAAAAAACCAAAAATAATAACCAAAACCTTGAAAAACAAAAAAACAAAATGTTATTACTTATGCAAAATATGAGAATGGCAATATATATTTCTAGAGCCAAAATGGTATACATAGTATTTGTGTTCGGCTATGTTCTTTTTTTATTTTTTTTAAATTATAAATGTGTAAAATTTGAGGTTGTTTGCTAACATGGATCATCATTTAAGTTTAAAAGAATATTTATAATTATTTAATGACATTTGGACCCTTTAAACGTTTCTTAATGTAATGATATATTGACTTCGGTCTCTAAAAGTGTTTTTTGTTTTGTTTAGTTTTTTTTTTTTTTTATTACATTTCTGCAATAGTGTAAACCTCAGACCTTTACCCAACTCTGAAAAGCAGTTCCAGTGTGAACCAGTTTACAATGTGACTTAAAAACAACAAACCCAACCTAAATGCATCCACATCAAATGATTTTGGATGTAGGATCTTTTTATATAACTTATGAAGGAAATATTGTGTTTAAAATATTTTTATTAGCTGTCTGGTTGCCTTCAACACAGTCTTGCCTTTTAATCAGTAGTTGTGGAGACACTGGAAAAATGGTAGGAAGGATGAAATATTTTCCACCCTTCCCCTAATTTCTTCTTCTCCAAGGATTTTTTCTCAGAACTTCAAAATTTGAAAAGATTCATATTTAAAATGGTCTATTTTGACAGCATAATTTGGATTTCGACAGGGTTTTTTTTTTCCCAAAGAAAAATCAAAACTGTTTCAAAGCCCGTATTTTGCAAATGATGAATTGTTAAATATCTCAGAAGTGGGATTAAGGGAGAAATGGTGAAACATTTTCCCCTCCCCTTGCAATTTCAGCCCACTCAGTGGAAATTAAAAGGTTTCAAACTTGAGACAGAAACTGCCTGGTAGCGAGTCACCACCCGTTAGCATTAAATGCGGGAGCCGTGCAGATGCTGTGGTGGCTCTGAAGCTGATGTGGCTGTTGCCTGTTAGAGGGATGAGCACAAGGGCAGCAAAACTCACCTCTGCCCACACAGAAGACACAAACTCTCCTTGAAAGCCACCCTGGGGCTCCCAGGGATGGTACAAGCAGAGCAGGTTGCACCCAAACCCCAACCTGACTGTGGCCAAACTACCCCGCAGAGAAGCCCCAGTTTTGCCCAGCCCAGGGCTGCCATGGCATGCAGGGAGGTGACATGGCATGGGCTGGACGTGGTGGGATCTGAGTCATCCTCCCCACGCTCTCCCCAGGCAGGTGTTAAGCCTGGCTTAGAGGGATGTTCAACACGTGCCAGTGGGCTTGGCCAAAGCTCCCTCCTTCCACTGCCACAGTCAGCGCTGCCCGCAGCCTCCTCCAAGCTGCTCCTTGGGTGATCTTTGGCTACCTCCAAAGTTTGGCAGTGAATCAACGTTGGGCACAGCCACACAGAGCCGGACACCACCCTCACTGCTCGTTAGCAGCGAAGCTGTTAAACGAGCTGCCGTTAGCATGGTACAGCCCTCCAGTCTGCGTGATGACGTGCTCTTAAAAATAATAAATTAATAAAGTCTTTGCCTTCTAAAGGTTGTATACCAAGTATGCTTAAAGTATAAGTAAGACACTTTGTTTTTCTTCTAATACTTAGTTTTCCTTCAAAGATGGAAGCTGTAATTGATTCTATTTATTGTTGGTTTGTGGTAGCTTGAAGCATACCACTGTCCATTTATTTGTAACTGTAAAGTAACGTTTGTTAGTCTCAGCAGCACTTAAGAAACCAGTGTCTGGTTACACATTTCAGTTTTGTTTTTTGTTTAGTAAGCAAGAGAAAAAGAGATGTACTGCCAGTGCAAGCTGTTTCCTATTTAATAAAAGGTACTATATTTGTACATTATTTGTTATTGCTGAGAAGGGCTTTTTAAGGTTTACTGTATGCATATTAAGTAATTTTTAGGGTGCTTTTGTGTCGAAATGTTGTTAAGAGTGGCTGCAGGCAGCAACCCAGATTTTCTTTTCTTTTTTTCCTTAAGACTTTGTTGTAAAATTCAAGCACTTGGTTTTTGTTTCTGGATAAATCCAGCACAGACCAGACTTTTGTTTTGCCCAATACCGACAGGACTCTGTTTGTGTCCCCGCGGTTTTTCAACTGGACCTTTAGGGGCAAACGTTGAAAACGTTTTCTCCGCCCAGTCAAGGCGCGTGTGCCTGATCAAGTAGATCAGTGCCCTTGTCTGACCTGGCTCTGCCTGCTTGAGATAGGAAGGAAAGGATTTTCTAAGAACCTGTGGACAGAGGAGCACCAGCCCCTTGACTTTCAGCAGATCCCCATGCCCCTGAACCCTCCTGGTGCCTTTGGAAAATCTGTCCCAGTACATCAGGCTGGTCATGGAGGGAGTCATACAGGCTGAGGCAGAGATGCTCATCAGAGCTTTCATAAAATGCTTTCAAGTTCACTTGGAAATGCTCTTGAATCAAATTTTTAGACCCAACCGGTGCTATGTAGTGAATCTTATCAATTTATCTGAGCTTTTGTGAGGTGCTTGGCATCGCAGAATGGAGTTTCCTCAAAGGTACGACAGCCCTTCGCTTCGGGCAGTGGCAATCTTTGGCACCGGTCATAGATTTACAGAAAAAAATTGCCTTTTTTTTACCTTCCAGCTTCTTATCCTACCAAAGACTTACTTGCAGCACAATGGGCACCATGTCCCTTTTGCCAAACAAAGGATTAAATCCTCCTCTCCCTCCTTCTAAGGGTAACCAGATCAGGTGCAGTGGGTCAGGACAGAAGAGTAAAGCAAATTATTTATCCAACAGCATCATTCATGTGGCATTTATAGTTTCCTTTAAAAGCCCAGCTGCTGCGTCTTTCTTAGCATTGAACCTTTGTTGCCAGCAGTCCCCTGAGCAAAGATTTACCAGTTTCCACAGGTACCATCTGGAGTGGGGAGAATTTTTGCACTTTCACCCTGAGCAAAGCAAGGCTCAGCCCTGCACTGGGCTGCAGCAGCAGCAAGCCATGAGCAAAAGCAATAATTAAACCTGGATCAGCCATGAGCTCAAAGAAGTCCCATTCTCTGCCCCCCTGAATTTCTTGTTGTTTTTAAATAGAATGCATTTCAGTTTAACATTTTCTGAGAACTTTTTTTAGATGTTTGTTTACTTCCATGTTTACAGATAACTCTTTGCTTTTTTTTTAATGCAGTACTTTTAAGTATATCAGCCAAAACCATACTTTTACAGTAACTTTAGGTAATATGAGTGACATTCCAGTTTTTTTTTGTTGTTAAATATGCTTTACCAATCTTGAATTTCCGCTGGAACAAAATATTTGTAGCATTTTGTGTAAATACAAGCTTTAATTTTTTATTTTTTCAAATGCTGTCACCCAAGATTTGCTTTTCATGCACATATTGTACAAACACTCTGCTTTATGCCACAGACGATGATTGTGGATCAGTTTACTTCAACTTCAAAGGGACTATTTGTATTGTATGTTGCAACTGTAAATTGAATTGTTTGGCATTTTCTCATGATTGTAATATTAATTTGAAGTTTTAATTTCATTTTCAATAAAATGGCTTTTTTTTGTTAATGTTCTTCTACGCTTCTTTTTCTTCCTTGTCTCTTCTTGGCACCAGGCAGGGTAAAGCAAGCACATGGTAGGACATGGGACCAGGCTGTCTGTGGCTGACCCATCAATTTCTGCAGCACTTCAGTTTTCAACCAAATCTAAAAAGCAAGTTTCCAGGCCCTTGGGTGGTGAAAGAGACCTTCTAAACCTGATCTCAAATGTTGCTTCTTTTCCTGAGCCTGCAAATTATCGAAAGTTGTGTTTCTTAGAGGAGTGCTCATGTTCATCTTGCTAACTCTGGAACCAAACAACTGGCATTACCCAGGGCATTCCCAGGGAAAACTGGGATAGATTTCTAAACTGGGAGGGAGGGATTTGGATTTGTGATGCTTTTCCATGATGGGGGTTGAGCTATCACCACCTCTTCCTGGTCAGACTTGAGGAATGCAGTCCCAGATAATCTTGTGATTTGCATGGCCTGAGGCAAGAATAGTTTCCAAGCAGCAGAAGATGTATGGATTGGGAGGGCACTGAGGGAGGAGGCTATTTTTCCTCCAGTTTAGTGTCAGGTGTAGGAGGAGATGCAGCTAATGAAGGTGAGGTTAAGTTCACCCAAGGCTGTCTGCAGGAGGAGAGGACAGGAGTTGTGTGCAAGCTTGTGCCTGGTTTCATAGTAAGTTCTTATGCTTTTTAGATATTTCTTTAGTCTGCAGAAGAGAAATAGTAGCACAGAGAGATGTGAGGTTCTGTTCCTTTAGAGAAACCTTTTACTCTGAAGTTTAAATGTCACTGATGCAAATTTTGGGAGCTCTTGTTGGCTTTACCATGGACCTACACATTTCTTGTGTGGTGGTTAAAGCTTGAGGGCTGTTTCATTCCAGCTCATAATCCAAGTCCTCATTGTAGGGAAGCTTGATCCAAGAGTAAGGGACCAAGCAAACCAACCAATGTTCTGTGGTGTAGTTACTATAGAGATTGTTTAGTGGGGGACTCATGCTACCAGCATTAGTGCTAAGGCTTTCTGCTGCCCTCTGGCACACAGATTAATCCACCTCAGCTACTCACTGCCCAGAGGGACCCTCATTATAGTTTTGCTTTCATGGTCATTTAATCCAGATTGTCATCAACGGAAATAAAAATTTTTTCTCCATTTTGTATGGTGAAGTGCTGGAACTGGTGCCATGGGAGTTTGTGGCACTTCTCTTCCTGAAGGTTTACAGGGCCCAACTGGTAAAGCATGGAACAACCCGGTCTGACCTCCAAGCTGAGGCTGCTTGAGCAGGAGGTTGATCTGGAGACCTCCCACGATCCTTTCCAAATTATCCCATGGGCCTGTGAGGCAGGCTGGGAGCTGCCTGCTACAGGTTGTTGTCTGAGATAAAAACTGCTTGTGTGACTGTCTGGAGAACACATATTCAGCTAAATGAAATCTGAGTAAAGAGGTTGGACAAGATTAAACTCATACATAGGCAGGTTACTGAGGAGTTACAGTGATCTCTCTTTTCATAGAATCATAGAATGGTTTGGGTTGAAAGAGACCTTAAAGATCAGTTTTTGTTGGTTTCTGCACATTTCTCTGGGATATCCACAGCAGACATGGGCTGATAGAGCTGAACTATCCCTCTGATCCAGTACAGTAGTTCCCACTGAACTTCCCCATGCTGGGGATGTTGGTTTTGATTTTTGGATTTGTTTACCCTGCAGCTTAAGAAGGCAACTGTTTTGCCTTAGCAAAGAAATCAAACACTTTGGAGGCAAGTTACCACCACTGGTGAACAGGGAGGACAGCCTTGTACTGAGACGTGGAGTGGTGGGGGCAGATAAGACTCAAACTTCTTTAGAGACAAAAGTTAAAAACATTTCCTGCAAGGGGTGGTGACTGTTGTTTCCCCCATCTTTCAGTGTCAATAAATAGCTTTGTGGGTTTGGGTTGTGAGGGTTGAACATCAACTCAGAATCACTGGAGTCTGGCCTTGCTGGTCCCACATAGTCCTACACTGTTTCTCCCTGCTGGCCTTGGTTTTAACATTTTAATTTCCTGTGGCTGTGAGCAACACTGGAAGGGTTCAGAGCAGCCCACAGACCTAAATCAGCCTTTTTTTCTGCCGAAAACAAGCTCTTTGGGAGAGGTGGGGGTGAGAAGAAGCAGGGTCTGACTTTATGGTTCAGCACCAAGCCCTGTTCTGACACCAAATAAAACATTCATCAAGCTGTTTATTGGGGAAAAGAAGGAAATAACCTCAGTTATATATCCAAGGATTGACATGAACTGCCTAGTTACCTTCTGCATCATTGGGAGGAAATACATTGATATTTTGGGGTGAAAGCACTCCCCTGGGTAACCTCTCACAGATGACCTGTGTTCTACAGCACGTGGGGGGTCACGCTAGAACATGTATTGGGTAGGGGTGCAGTGAGGGTGTCCAGCTCAGACACTCACCACTTGGATGAATGACTGCAGAGGACAGCCCAAGAGCATTATTCACTAGAAACATTTCCTGGATGGGTTAAAAATTATGAACAAATCTGTTGGAAATGCATTATCCGTGGACAGGAGATGGGGACAAGTCTGATATAAAATTATGGGAGCATTTCTTCTTAACATCTTGAAGAAAAGTTTTAGCATAAGCTTAAAGCAAAAAAAAATAAATATTTAGCTTGGGCCTTCTGTGATTATCTTTTTTCTTTAGATCTACTGGTGCAATGTCAGTCTGGGATGTGTGGAGATGTCCCTATGAGGACTCTTTGTGATACTTGCATGACTCTGGAGGGGTAAATCTCAGCATTTACCCCTCTGGGAATAGGAAACTGTTGGTGCTAGTAACAGATAAAACCATGAGATAGAAAGAGAGCAAATCCCAATCTTCCAAAAGCTTCTGGTGATCTGGTGCAGTGCAAACAAATAACTTGGGATGTACAACATAATTTAAAGTTGAAGTTCTCAGGCCTGCCCTACTACTCCTGTGCACATTTATTGTATATGTTACTTAATGTACATGCAACCTGCATTTTGAATGTTGACTGTGTTACCTAAATAGAAAGCAGACTTGAACTTCCCTACTCCAATTGTGTGAGAGTTTTAAAAATCCCAAAAGTATATTTGTAAGAACTTCTAAATATGAGACAAATTAGTTTTACTTCTGTAGCTGAGAAATTTCAGCATCATCTGTGATTCTCCAGACAGCTTGGGACTCCTCTTTTAATGCCTCAATTACCCTAAATATAGATCAGGGATTTTGTTATTTCTCTACTGTGACAGGGTGTCTTATGGGCTCCATGTTTACAAAGATCTTTGAACTTTGGTTGTTACTGTTGTTGTTGTTGTTTAGCTTTTTTACTACAAATCCAGTGTTTGGTCTCACACCATTGGATAGTGTCCTTTGAAGCAGCACAATTCTAAACCACATGTTTAGAAAGAAAATGACCCAGTTTCCAGACTGCTGATCTGGTCAAATAACAATGTGGAGCTAAGGCCAAGTTGTGCTGCCTCGACAGATTTACTCAGGACTTGCGGTGGGGCAGGAAGAAAAGCAGAGATCTCTGCAAGGCAGCAGCCCTTGGCCGCTCCCTCCCGGCAGCTCGCTCGGGATGAGCAGCTGGATCTTGTGGGATGTCCCAACACTTAGAGAAAAGCAAACAGCCCATGTTAATGTTGATACACCGCAGCAGCTTGCCAGTGATTAATGTTTGCCACGAGGCCAAATTCAGATGGTGATTACGCCAGGAGAGGTCAGCTGATGTCCCTCTATTAATAGTCCCGCGGTTTTGGACGCTGCATTTTCCTACCCGTAAGGGTGGGTGTGATCAATGAAGGGTCACTGCAGTGCTGGTTGAGTGAAGTGAAGGAGTCTCCATTGGTCTTCTGGCTCAAGGGAGGTTCAGTGTAGGACCACAGGCACCAGATCCTCTCAGCAAGGCTGTGCCCAGCAAGTTTTGGTGTCTTCTAAGCATGGAGATAAAGACAGAGCTTCAGTGGAGCATTCTATCCCCAAGCTTCTGCTGATGTCCACCTCCAACCTTCCAAAGTGCAGCTAGTGACTTTTTCACCAGCCTCTGCATTAGGGTTTGGTTTGTCCCTGCCTCTGGCTTTGGGCACACAAGGTGCAATAAGGGTTTAAAACCTTGTTGTACATCTGTAGGGCTCCAGTGCTTAATGACCTCTCCTTTCCCCCTCAGCTGTATTCATAGAATCACAGAATGGTTTGTGTTGGAAGAGACCTTAAAGATCATCTTGCTCCACAGCAAAGAATCTGCTCCTCCTGTCTCATCTAACCCCTCCCTCTGGCAGGGGGAAGCCACTCCCCCGTGTGCTGTCATTCCATGCTCTTGTCCAAAGTCCCTCTCCACCTCTCTTGGAGCCCCTTTAAGTAGAGGAAGGTGCTGTAATTATTCCTCAAGCCTGTGACTTTAGGGCACTATTTAATATAAAGTCAAACCCTAAACACTAAGACAGCTCCTCAACCCCCCACAGCTTGTTTACTTTTTGTTTTCCAAAGAAGTCCTTGGTAGCTGAAAATGATGCTGCTACATCCAAACACTCTGAGACAGCTTCTTCCAGGAAAACACAATTTTATCCCTGCTCTAGGATGTGTGAGGCTGGTTGGCAAATGTGAGGAAGTAGGAAGAACAGGCCTCAGCAGAAGGGATAAAAAACCTAAGTAATCCAGACAGATCTCAGGAAACCTGGATGCAAAGGATCTTTGTCCATTTATTACTAGTAGTGGTGTTCTCCTAAAAGAGCAGGAGCAGGATGCTCTCATCTTTTAATAATAGCCAGGCCAGATGCTAAAGTCTCTCCTGCAAATACTGTAAAAGTGAGGAAAACAGCTGATTTCTGTTAAGATGAACACACCAGGAGAATGAGCCAAAAAAAGTATGAGAAATCTCCAGAGGTCTGTCTTTGCAATGCCACTTGGCAGCTGGATCTTAAAGTCAGGACTGAAAATCCAGCCTGTGCTTCTGTCCCTTCACTGATCAGTCACTCTGTGTGGAGAAGGAATTCCAGCACCGTCTGGGGATTTGGATCAGTGCTGGCAGGGATCTCACCCTCTGTTTTACAGAGCTGCAAAATTCTACAGCTTTTGGGGAGCTGTAGAAAATACCAATTCAACAAGGAATTTGCTTGACTTGCTCCTTGCCATAGAAAATGGTTCCATGCTGAGTAGGGGCCAGTGCTTTAAAATGACATTTTTGTTCCATCTTTTTTTGTACTTTCCCCTCTGTCCTGTTTTTGTTCTCAGTATTTTTTATTTGTCTGGAAGACATTAATTCAAAGTACTTGATAAAGACAGGATTGGCGTTTCATAAGGCATTGTATTGAGCATTAAGGAAGATGCCTGTGCCTCCCTTCATACTGCTCCTTGAATTGTCTTTTTCTTATGTTCAGCACAGGCACTTGAAATCATAGTAAAATCACTCATGTTTGCAATGTGCTTATAGGTGTTGGATGGAAAGTGTTAGAGAAAAGCAGAGTTTGTGGTGACATGATATTTTGTATTTCTGGGATGGGGCAATGCCCAAGAAAATTAATTAACTGTGTATGATTGCCACACATTTTTCTCAGATGCTGAGTGGCAGTCTTCACAAACAGTTCCTAGAAACCAGAAAAAAACCTATTGTGAAATGATGGGAAGAACTCATCCAGTGTTTAGGATTGCTGCCTAATGACTGCAGATAAAATTGTTTATGAAGACTTGTGCAACCCTTTTCCTTGCCAACAAGAGTAGGTTTGGTACGTGCTCTTTCAAACTTCTCTGTCTCTGCCTGACCAAAAGGATCTCCCCAATTGTTATTTTCATAAGTTTACAACTAAGAACTTATTTTGATTGTTCCATTTTTACAGGGCACAGTGACTTTTCTTTTTTTCTGTGCACTGCTTTTGTTTATAAAGGATGTTTTTCTGGGGATGGTATGTAAAGACTGGCATTTTATTGTGGGCATCTGCAATGCATGAACTCCTCCATGCCAGAAAATGCCAACAGATAATGTGCTGATGTTCTGCAGCATTACCTGATTATTGTGGATTTACAGAGCCAGGTGTTTGTGACACAGAGGAACAGACCTAGTGCCCACCCTGTGTTGGCAGCACCTGGTGAAGGATGGAAAGAGGATCCTCCACTCATGGCTGAAGGCATGTCCTCCTGCTCAGAGACGCCTGCCTGTATCAGGTCTCACCATCTGGAGAAAATTTAAAATAGAGAGAGATAATTTAGGTCACCTGCAGTGTGACAGCCAAGAGACAGGAAACACAAACCACTGGCATTTGAGCTGACCATGGTGTGCAGGAGATGACACCTCCCAGGGCTGTTCAGGTGAGGTCACTGGGGACTTGCATCTGTCCATTGTTGTGGGGCTGAGGGGTGAAACTCTGGTGAAGATGGACAAATGAATGCACACCATAAAGAGAACTTACCTCAGCTGTAAATCACCATGCTCAGATCCTGGCTTTACACTGGAGGTAGCAGGGCCCTGAAACCTCCCCCTCTTCCAGCTCTCCAGGCAGGTATTGAATGTGTAGGGTCAGTGTGCAGATTTTGCATTTGACTGTCAAAAAGCAGAGCCAAAACTGGAACCAGTTTGCACTTTGAGGAAGTGTGGATTTGCTGAAGTCACTGCCATATTTAATGTCACTCCTGGCCCTTTGGCATTTCAGTTACTGCCCTGTTAAAGTATTTTAATCATAAACCCACAGGAGCTACGTGAAGGGATCCATCCCTTCCCTAGGTGAATAACTGACCTCATCTCTGGTAGATGCAGGGATTCTCCTATCCCACTGCATCCTTTCAGCCTCACAATGGGGCTGTGGGCCAAAATCAGGGAAAACTGTAGCAGTCTGGCTGGCATCCCTTGGTCCTGGCGACACGTAAAAAGGTGCACCCAACAGAGACAAGGATAATACTGAATTTGCAAAGGTTTTGTGCTAAAGATGAGGAAGACCACAGACCTCAGGCCTTGCAAATGAAGTGTCAAAGTCATTTCTCCAGTGCTTCTTTGCCACAACAACTGCAAATAAGAAAACAAACCTCAGAGACGGAAGACATGAAGTTCAGAAACACATCCACACCCATGCGCAATATGAGAAAAGGGGCAACCAAATTTGCAGCTGTCTCCCTGAATGAGAAGGAGTTCACTTCTGAGAATGTTCTCTTAAACTCACTCTCTTCTCAAGGGTCCAGAACAGATGGGTACTTAATAAAATTTATGTCAGGCTTTAGATTGGCACCAGTGAAAGTATGGGATATGAACATGAATATGAATATGATTTTTCCTCTGTATTTGCCACCTTGTTGAGTCAATATTATTCAATGGGAAATAGTATCAGAAATGGGTAAAAGTATGCATGGAGCAAGGGAGTTGATCTTGCTATGAATCCTGCTGCTCCTGGTTTATTCAGTTGCTTTTTTATAGCTTAAAATGGAGTAACTGTTTTTCTTCCAAGGGTTTTTGGCTGCTTTACAGCTGTTGTTAAGAAATCAGTATTTCTTCGTAAAATATGTACTCACTTGTTATTATTTGTGATGAGGAAAATTTCAAGGAATTGAAAGGCTATGTTGCCATTTTTGCAGAAAAGTTCAGTACCTTGTTAGTAAACACATTTCTCCTTAGCAGGTCAATGCCAATCCAAATTAAAAGGAAAAAGAGAGTTGCAGTTTGAGATTTTTTTTTTCTGCTACAGCTGCTGTAGTTATGCACTTTACTTTGCCCTCTTTGAGTTCATATTAAAGGTTTAAAAAACATTATTATCAGGCTATATACAGGAATTATTTGCTTCAGGTAATAAATAGAATTTAATCCTGCTGGTTTTCCTTTCGTAGCCATTAAAGCCATCTGAATGTTTGAGGCAAAGGTAGAATGAGAAGCAGAGCCTTGAATACCATGGCTTGTGACTTCTCACCTGATGACTCCTCATAGCTCCTAGTGAGCTAAGGTCTAGGGACAATGGCTAAGTCATTCCTAAAGCAGGGACTTAATGCCTAAATTGTCATTAAAAGGCTTCATAGACTATACAAGAAGTGTTACACAGAATTAATTCAGAAGCTGAAGCTGGATGTTGGAAGGGATACCCCCCACCATGCAGATGACCAAGACAAAACAGTTCAGTCAAAGATGTTCTCAAAGGTGATCTCCCTAAGTCAGGAGCTAATTCCCTGAGATTTAAATATTACAGCCAATAGTTTATTGAGAGGATTTTTTCTGGTTTTTTTGGGTTTTTTTCCCTGATATATATATATACTTATGCACTATTGTTGTATTACATGATATTCAAATATTTAAAAGGGGAACATAAGAAAATTCCAGCTTGGCTGCTGGGAGAAGCACTCTAAAACACTCATTTTGGCTTTGGGGATCTTTGCTTTCTGTGCATGTGAGTGGATCAGCACCTTTTCCATGGGTGTGTTTGTGGAGCTGTGTGTGTGAGCCAGGGCAAATTGGCCCTCCCAAGGAAAACAGATGAGAGAATGCCAGTGAAATATGGGATTTGCCTCTCATTTGGCATGGGAAGATCCATTCTGTGTGCAGAAAGGATTTCTGTTTTGGAAAACCAAGAACTTTGATCTCTGGATTTGAAGTCATCTGGATAATAAAGTTGTGGCAATGATGGCAGGTTTGGTTTTTGTTTTTTTTTTAGTCTTTCTTGCTCAGTGGGCTGCTCCTGTGTGCAGAGCCCCAGCTAGACCATAGTCCCTGGCCCCAAAATTGTGTGTGTGATTGGACTGAAGGTTTTCATGTAGTTTCAAGACTTCAGAAAATGGGGAAAGACTTCTCCTTCAGTCAGTGCTTTTGTCATTCAAGCTGTAACAGATCCCACTGACCCTCTGTAACTCCAGTGATGGAGATAATCCACTGGATCTAAGTGAGACAAAACAGTATCTTTGCTAGACCATCCAACACAGCTGGAAAAAATGACAAGTTCTTGGCCAAGTAACTTTTAAGACTATAAATAAATAATAAAAGAAAACAACTTTGAGAAACTAGGAAAAATTTCTCTAAGTTTCCTGTATTCTTATAAATTATCTGAGACAGTAGAACAGAGAGAGACCTTGCAGTGGAAGAGATGAGGGAGAGGATTAAGTGCCATAAAAACACTATTTCTATTCTATCCATGATTGCTTTCTAGTCCGGTGAATACTTTCAGTTCTCAAATTCCTCTTGCTTCAGTATTTTTCTCGCAAAGACATGACTGGTTCATTGATCATTATTGACAAGTGGTTGGTTTTTGTTTATTTTTTTCCCTGTAGTGAAGGAAATGGTGCATGGGCTGTTGCTCAAGCCAGAAAAGCATCCAGGGAAAATGAGATGTCCCAGGCTTTGAAACATTTGAGTGGGTGTGATGTGTTGTTGTACTGATGTTGTGCAGCCTGCATCTCTCAGCTGCACCTGACTAAAGTTTAGCCACTCTCTGGTTTGAGCTTAGCCATGAGAAAGCTGGGAGATGTTGCTTTTCATATTGAATGCAAAGGAAACAACCTCTGTTTTCTTGGCACTTTGACCCCCTGTTTTGTTATCAGCCATCACCATGGTGTTGCAAATATGCTGAAGAGTGCAGAGGAAAAGGGTTGAACCACATGAATCTAGTTTCATTATTTGCATTTAATTTTTTCTGACTTTGTCTGGGCTGTCACATCCTGATTGCAGTGTGCCCAGGTGGTCAAGGAGGCCAATGGCTTCTGATTAGTACCAGCAATAGTGTGACAGCAGGACCAGGGCAGGGACTGTCCTTCTGCCTCATGAGGACACTGCTGAGGCCACACCTCAAATCCTGAGTTCAGTTTTGTACCACTCACGTGAGAAAGACATTAAGGGGCTGGACTTTGTCCAGAGAAGGGCAACAGAGCTGGGAAAGGCTCTGCAGCTCAAGTCCAGGAAGTTGGGGGTGTTTAGTCTAGAGAAAAGGAGCCTCAGGATGGACCTTTTTGCTCTTTATAAGTCCCTGAAAGCAGATTTTGGCCAGGTGGGGCTTGGTCTTTTCTCCTGAATTACAAGAGTCAGGATGAGAGGAAATGGCCTCAAATTGTGCTGGGGGAGGTTTAGATTGGATATTGGGAAAAATTTATTCACTGAAAACATAATCAAGCATTGCAACACGCTAGTCCTGGAAGTGGTAGGGTCACCACCCTGAAGAGATTTAAAAGATGTGTAGATGTGCTGCTGAAGGACATGGTTTAGTGGTGAGTTAGCAGAACTGAGTTAATGATTGGACTCAGTGATCTTGGAGGCCTCTTCCAACCTTAATGCTTCCATGGTTTTGTCATCCTGTGTCTGCTTTCTTTGACTCATAGTGGGAGCAACTCCCATGAGGAGCCACTGCTGCTTGGAGCTGTTCCATGGATAAGGTGGCTCTGTGAACACGAACCTTGGGGCAGGCAAAGTGAGTGATTTTACAAGTTTCTTTCTTTCAGTTTAAGGATTTTCCTAGGCTTTTGGGGGCATTTAACTTCAATTTTCAGCCTCTTTTTGAATCAGACAGAGCTACTGGGATTGTGCTGTGTGTGGACACAAGGGCAACATTTGTCAGTAGCTTTTTAGCCACATGGTCAGTCAGTGAGGTGCAGTAATTTCAGAACTCCCAAATGACTGAATACATTTCAAGATGATGTCTCCATGGATAGCAGACATGTTTCTGTCCAAGCATTGGTTCAGATGGAACCTTTATTGTGTAGCAAAGAGAACAACCAAGACATGCTCCACTACAGTCCCTTCTTAATACTTCTAAAAATGTTCTTGTCTAGAAAAGTAAGAATTTGTGGAGGGGCTTTGGTCTCACAAACACTGAAATTCTGCAGCTCAGATGGTGACTCTTGGCAAATGTGACATAAAATGCATTTGCTGAAAACCCAGTGAGAGAGGTTTCAAGCTGAAGTGTTTGGCCTCACCTTTGGGGCTTGGCCTTCATGGCCTGTTGGTGATGTGGTGTCAGTCACTGACCTGCAGTGACACAATCAAGTGCCTGAGCCCTCTGAGTCTGCAGAGCAAAGGATGAAATGTTTATCATATTTGACCTAGATTTGGCCCTGATTTTTAAAGGCAGGCTTGTTGCTCTATGAATAAACTCAGGATGTTGAACATAAACATCTAAAAAATAGGAGGGTGAGTCTTCTCACTCAAGCCCTAGAAACCAGAAAAGGAGAAAATTTAGATTTTTAAAGAAAAGTTTCAGCAGTGTGGAAGCAGGATAGGAAGATGCTCCATTTAAAACAATTTGGATTACCACTTTCCATGTCCTTGGGAATGTGATACTCCTGGACCATCAACAGCCGCATGGTGAATCCATGCATACCCTGCCCTGCTCCTGAGTTTATGTCTCAGATCTTCTGCAGGCCAGAGCTAAAACTGGAGTCATACATGAGCCTGAGCCCTGTTACCGAGGCAGCCACTCTAGAAACCAGAGACTTCAGCCTCTTCCAGGAACCCTGAGTGGGGAGTGTTTTCACAGAAAAGGTCGAGTTCTCTTTTTCCATCCATGAGAAACAACTGACAGCAACGTATTCTTCGCTATTTTCTCAAGGGTTTTGCTGTAGCCCAGACTTCTAGAGAGGAAAATAATATAGAATGAGAACAGATCTTTCCTCCTGGCTCTGCTACTTGTTTGCAGATGGCTTTTCCCTTATCAGGTTGCCTGTCTTGGTGTATCTACACTTTGGGCTTATTTTGGCCTGTCCTTTGCACTTTTGACATCTACCTGGACCCCCACCCTGGTGCACTGACCTCCTAACTCAGAGCTCCTTCGCCTTAGCAAATCTGAGCTTGTATAAATCTGATTTTCCACTTCCAGCTGAGAAAATAGGAGCATTCACACCTGATGCTGGGTGGCAGAAAGGAGAGTGAGAGTTATAAAGCCTGGAAGAAAATAAAGTGGAAAGAGAGCAGATACACCAACAGTGATGTGCCGTTGGAAAGAGACAGGAGTGCATTTTCATCTTGGTTTTGCCAGGTGTGACTCTTTTCAGGACCTGACCAATTAATGGTTACACATGTCAGCCATCCCACCCAAACCCTGGCCCAACGGGGGCATGACCTATTTGGGAAGAGCAGCTGAAAATAGAACAGTGCTGAAGCCCAGAGAAGCAGGATAGGCATTATCTCACCTAAACCAGACTTCCACATCTGGGATAGTTACCCTATGTTTGCTCCCTTTAGGGTCAATAGAGGGAAAATAGTGCTTTGATCTGAAACAGTTGAGTTGCCCACTTCAGGTTGAGATACCTTAAAAAGATATTTCTCCTCCTTGCCTGCAAAGGAAGCTCAGAAGCATCTGCCCTGAAATCTGGATCATGAAAAGGTGCAAAAATCTGTATCCCTGGAGCCAGTTTGCCAGCAGATTTCATACGCCTCATGGCTGGAAAATAGTTCTGGGTGTGGAAAGCTGAATTTTTCAGTTCTTTAAATTGGTGGTTGTGCACAAAATTAACGACAGCACTTTATTTTTGAAAAAAAAATTGGATTTTTTGCAAAAAATTGTCAGCTCTATGCACTGGCATAGAAGCTAATCTCACTGTTAGTAGTGAAAGACTTTGAATTGCTCTCAGTGACTGACAGAAGTGAGCAACACCCGAGACATGACACATTGGCTTCTGGGCTTTAAGTTGGGTTTTCTAGTTTTGCTCTTAGTGGCAAACAGAAAAAAAGCTCCAAGAATCAAATGAGAAAGAAAGAGAAGGCCATTTCACCCCTGTTTGAGATGGATGGTAATCTTGTTTCTCTGGTACATAAATTGGATGCAAATTCACTAACATCATCACACAATGGCGACTGAGTTGAAGAGACAACCCGACCTTGAAAAAGCTTCAAGGCTCCTTCAGGCAGGGAGCCAGGGACTTGGATACTTTCCCAAACTGTAGCTAAACAATTTGCCTTCACAAAAAAACAAAACAAACAAACAAACAAACAAAAAAAACCCCACCAAAAAACCCCACCAAAACCAAGCTTTTCTGAAGTGGTGTCTGGACCTTCCTGCTCTCATGGGTCTAAAATCACTCCAGCATTTTAACTCTCACTGATGTTGGTGGAACTGGAGGGCATCCAGTGGCAGGTGGCAGCAGGATATGAACTGAGACAAAAACAATCTGAGGGTGAGTCTTCTGCATTTCAGCCACAACATCCCCAGAGTGAGGGAACCTAAAAAATAACCAGAAAAAGTTTTAAGTGCTGGCAGCAATAAAAGCCACAGCTGTGGTACAGGTGGCATCCACCCAAGGGCTCTGGCCAGCCTGTGGGTTTCCATCAGCACTGGGAGGGAAGGGCATCCACCAGCTGTGGATGTGAGGTAATGACTACCTGGAGGCACTGCTGTCCCCAGCTGTGTTGTGTAGTCAGCTCCTGGTTGCCAAGCAGGTGTCTGTATGGGCTGGCTGTGTCATGCACACATGTTCCCACCACCCAGGGCAGCTTATGTGCCTTCTAGGAAAAGCTTTTTCTCCATCTGAGCTCAGAAATGAGCTGAGGTGGTGCTGGTGGAGATGCTGAAAGGGATAACCCTGACTTTGGGGAACCAGCGAACCCTCACACCTGGCTTTGCCTCCTGTCTGACCTTACATTTTCTCCAACCTCCAAATGCTGAAGACGCTGATTCCTGCAGTCCCCAGCAAAAAATCGTCTTATTTTACTTGCAGATTTTTGTTTGTTTGTTTTTTTATTGGAGTTTTTTGGTAGTGTTATCCTGATTTCTCCCTGGTCTAAGAACCCAGCAGTGGACATGCAGGCTCTGGCTTTACTTTCCTATTTCCTCTCCCACTGCACACCAAGCATTTTTTCCTTCTGTGGAAGCATTTTTCTCCCTGAGGAGCAGGTTGCTCCAACCTCCTCTCTGTAAGGTGCAGGGTCTTTACAGCCATCCCTTTGCAAATAAAACCATCATCAAAGTGACCCACACGCAGTCTGGATCACAGAAATCAGGTGTCAGGTCAGAAAATGGCATACCCAAGATGGCCATGGTAGATTTGACCACTGTGGTTGCATGAACCAAACCTGGGTTCACACTCTTGTCCTGAAGCCACTTGGCTTTTTTTTTCATTAGGTAAAAAACACTAAGTACCCATAGCCCCTAAAAGGGAAGAGCCACATCCAAAATGCCTATTCAGAGTGTTCTTGGCTCTGCTAACACATGATCTGTGCCTGAAATTGGCTGGGGAGAGTGCTACTTGACTGTACCCATGCTAAAAATTTTGCAGCATGGATATGTTCTTGTGCCCATTCCTGCATGCCAGGACTGTTTAATTTACTATATATAGTCATAGCATATGTGAACTGGAACATAGTCTTATTCCAGCCTGGTTCAATGTAGAAGTTTCATGTAGCATACACTATAAAAAGTTTCTTTTTCAGATTTTCATCTTGACATGAAAGCGCATTACAACATTTGCCATCAATAAAACACAATTCCTTCCATGTGAAAAGCATTACAGCCTCAGTATGGTTATTGAGTGATGATACCTGGATGATGGAAATACAAGAACAGGAAAGTGTACATAGAGAAACTTCAGAAATTATGCCAAGGTTTTTTTTTTAAAAACATGTCTGATAGCAAAGCAGATGAATTTGGAGAATTTAGTTCATTTGTACAAAAAAAAAAAAAAAAAAAAAAAGAAAAAGTGAAACAGGCTGAGCTGACAGAGAAATAAAAGCAAGGAAGGGAGAGCTTCACAAATGAGTAACTGGTGGGGTTGGCCAGGCTGGGAAGACACTTGTGAAGAACAGATTGTTTGTCTCTTGCTCTGTGGTCCAATCTTGGGCTAAGCCAGTCATGACCAGGCATCAGGATTCTCAGAACCTCCCTCTCCTCTCAGCCTGTAACTCATGCCCAGCACATCATCCAGTTTTGGGATATCAGGGACCAAGGTATTATTATTGTTGACTTAGAATCCTAGAGAAAGACCCTCAAGGTCAGGCTTGAGGGCACTGGGAGCCCAAAGTGGGAGATTGGGCTCTCTTCTACATTTACACCTAAACTGAGCAGCTGACTCCAACCTTGCTGAAACAGGGAAAATTACTTTGTAAAGAGCCTTGAATCAAACCCTTCTTTTGAAAATGTGCTGACCCAGGATCCTTCTTCTGCCTCTAAATTTGGAGTTTATGAAAATGTTCCCATTAGCACCAAAATAAATGCTAGCTGTATTTCGATTTCAGCAGAAGCTCAAAGAAAAAAAACAAACCCATAAAGAGGATGCTAATTAACTTGTTAACTGAAGCCATTAAATACACATCTCCAAATCTTCCTGAAAGCAGCACAAATCCCCAGCGCTGGGTTCCCAAGATGCAAGGCCAGTCACTTGGCTTTGGAATGCATAAACATTTAGTGGAAGAAATTGCGACTTCAGAGAAAGTCCAAACAGAGCAGCCTGTTTGTTTGTGTGGCTGCTTTCTCGCAGGAGAACCACTGGGAAGCACAGAAAGGCTGGAGTGTCCACCATGGGCCGTGCCTGTGATCCAAAAGGGCCAGAACAAAGACTTTCCTATTTATAGCAGAGTGACCGAAAGCAAAAGTGCTTGAGTGATGAAAAGGCACAGTCTGCCATTGTTGAGGCTTCTGAAGAGAATACAAACCATGGCTTATCAAAGGACAAGAAGAAAAAGGATTTAGCTGGGCAGAAAATAAATTATGATTTTCCATTGAGCCCACCATGCCACACTGTATTTTTTTTTTCTGGATTGGTCACACTTCATCAGGGCAGTGATTACAGAGAGTGGGGATGTAGGAGGAGAAACACGTGTCTACGTGTGTGTGGAGGAAGTGCTCAGCAAAACCCACGCTCTTATTATTTCAATTTAGCAGGAAATGCCAATACTACGTGTCAGAGTCAAACTGTTGTATGACATCACCAAAAGGCTAGAGTTTGATTTAAGGAATAAGATAAGCTCTGCTGCTTATGCTAACAGCTGCTTCTAATGTTTTGGGGTTTTTTTTTGTTGTTTGTTTGTTTGTTTTTAAAGGAAATTTTAGACAAAAATAAATAGGCTATTTCATCTATTCATACCAGGTCTTATTTGACATCTTGCCACAGTATCAAATTATTTAATTCTTCTGCTGCGTTATATTCATACCATTAGGCACTAGGAAATAAGTTACTCAAATTCATTATTGAGAAAAGAGCAGATGTAGTATCACATAAAATTCTTCTATCATTTCTGATAGACATTATTTTGTTTCAGGAAACTGTCTTTTCAGAGGAATTAAAAAAAGTGAAAGTATATTTAAACCACAGTTTCTGAGAGGAAGACATTTTCAGGGGATTTTTTCCCAGTTCTAAATCTGCTTCTACCTTAGGGCTTCATACTACTATGACAAAACTGTCACTCCATCCCAGAAATCAAATAGAAAACCAATGCCACCCCATCCCAGAAATCAAATGGAAATTCTTCCAAATCAAGTAATGATACCAGTGTGTCTTGCACAGGGCATGTGAAAGGAGCTCAACCCATTTACATTCAACAAGCAAACCAATTTAAAAGAAAATTAGGACGAAACAGAATTCCAAATAAGCTCTCAACCTCATTTACCCTTTCTGCAATGTCAAAAATTGGAGCAAATGAGGTTAAAATTTGTCTTGGCCCTGAGCAAACCACTTGGGGTCTGTGACAATGATGTGGATGGGGTGGGTGTGAAGGATCTGGCTTGCTCTGGGTCTGGCCTGTGAACTGGCTTAGTGCTAAGGCTCCCAAAATCAGAAGGGCAGAGTTAAAGCTCCTCACCACTTCCACAGGCCACAGTGGTACAGAATTTTGCCACTCCCTCAAAGCAGACCCCAATTCTTCTGGTTTTATACCCACCTTACCATGACCAGGTGGAGCAAAACTGTGCACAGGTCTCAGATCCTCTACTAAAAATCACTTTTCTTTTCCTTAGACCAGGGAAGGAGGTCGGAAGAAGGGCAAAAGAGGTGGTCCATCTGGGAGAGAAGGTGGAGATTACAAGAAGTAATTGATGCCATGTGAGCACAAAGTTGCATTTTCTTGCAAATGTCCATAGCACAAAGCAGTAATGGGCAGTGAAAAGATGACAATGAAGATGTTCTCCAAAGAAAAGGAATTTCAATAGTGAAAGCCAGTCTGAAAGGGGACATTTATACTAATAAATTAAACAATTCAATGGAAACATTGATTATTGTTATTAGCATGAACTTGCTCTGACAGGATCATTAGGAAAGGCCTGGGCAAGCTTTTGGCTGGGGCTCTCCATAAAATGCTTGGCAGCGCTCAGGAGGTAGGACAGGCAAGGGACTGTTCCCAGTGGACAGTTTGGATATGATCACTGTGGTTTGGAGGCTAAACTAAATATGGTGGACATGGCCAAGTCATGCCTGTTGACCTTCTGTCCAAAGAATGGGCTCTGGTCTTTTTTTTTTTCTTCAGCCAAGTGTATTCATTTTGTTATCCTTCCAAAGCATTGAGCTGCACCCTACCCTCAGCATGTCTGCGTGCTTCCCAATCTGTGATGTGTTTATCTTTGCAGCACATCTGGTAGGGAGGAGAGAGCCATTAACATTATTGAAGGGAGAGGAACGGAGGTGGATGAAAGTGTCTGCACACCAACACAAAGCAGCACAGTCAGACCAAACCGGCTCCAGGAAAGTTAACGAGGTTGAACGTTGTGAGGATGAGGCATTGACCTCGAGAATGTGGTGTCTGCAGTTTCTTGAATCAGTTTGTAGCTTCCCAGTGTGACAGCAGTGCTGCCACATCTTCACTGTGGGTCTGACCCGTGCTAACCAATGCAGATACACCACCCGTGCTACAACCACACCAGTGCTCATCTGGGAGCGTGGGCACACTAAAAAATTGCTGCAGGCCAAACAAGGGTGTGATCTTTCTCCTCCACCTCTGTACCTGTGTGTGCTTGTTACGCACAGGTACTGATGGCATGTTTGGGACCCTGTCCTCATGCCCTCTGCTGCAAGGAGCTGCCTGCTCCCAGGGTGTTGGCAGGCCAAGGAATGCATTTGGGATGGCAAAGATGACTTAGTTGGAGCTCCCCTCACAGCCCACCCTCTGGGGAGTTGTTTATACAAAGAGACTTTCCCCTGGGTTATTTTAGGAGGCTGCAGCAGAGGCAAGGCTGGAGCTGTTCTCTAACCTTAACCACCAAGCTGCCCTTTAACGCTCATCACTTATTAACAAGCACATTTCTTAAGCACCAGCAGTGTGTTCATAGCTATTAAAAATATAAAGGAGCCATAAGCTTTTCCCTGCCCTCTGTTCCACCCGTGTCAGATAGCCAGTGAAATGAAGAGGTGTTTATTTGCCTGGAAGTGTGGAGTCTTATGTCAGCTACCAGAATAGGAAGTAATTTTGCTGGGGGTCTGATCCTGCCACAGAGGAAAGGGCTGGTGCTTTTGTTTCTGTTTTACTCTGAGTGTGGTGCCTGAGCTCTTGACATACCTGGAAAATTATCCTGCTTCACAGCCAGCACCAGTTCCTGGCCACCCCTGCTACACACCAGGCTAAATTGGGAAACTAAACTTTTTTTTTTCCCTGGTGTACAGCTGGCCTCCCCACCTTGCCACTCATGAATGCCTTGCTGAGTTAGCTGTGATTTGGAAAATTAATTGACTCAGAGCCTACTGCTGAAGCAGCCTCAAATGCAGAACACCCAAGACGCAGTGGTAGCAAGGTCAGAGGAGGTGGGAAATTTTGCAAGACAGGTAGCGAGCAATAAGCAGAGCAGAATATGGGCACTGGTGGGGAAGTGTAAAAGGAAACCATTCAGATTAGACACAGCCATGGGAGACAAGGCAATGGGACTTTGGGAGGCTCTGGTATTTACTGGGGGAGCTGCAGTGCCTGTGGCTGGGAATGCCCCTGGCTCGCTGTGGGAGGCAGGGGGTCTCCAGGGGCCCCTTGCCTCAAGCCAGAACATGAAAAAGCACCCAAAGAACCATCTCCTGTGACTGCAGAGAGCAACATCTTTGCTCTGCAAAGAAATCTTAAATAATGTAGTTTATCTCAGGCATGCCATCTGCTTGGGAGTCAGTCCCTTGAGAAAAAATGGAAAGAGGGCTGGGAACAGCTCCATCATGGCTTTTCTCCTATGGCTGTGATGATTTTGCCCTCATTTTATGAATCTTTGCAGAATAAAAAAGAGCTCTCAGACTATGCCTGTAGTCAGAGTATGCCAAAACTTCATCCTAACCGGGTATATCATGGTTCAGCTCTTCTAAAGTATCTGGGGACCAACATCCCAAGGCAATTCCAAGTTACTGAAATGCTTCTTTGCAGCTCTCTTCAGGCCTCTCTGTGTGTAAGCCTGGTCATGCAGAGGGATGGTTCAGACATGCAATCCAGTGCTGGCATCAAACCCTTCCCATTCCTGGCTGGCTGGTGGATGGGAATGATCCCTGAGTGCGCTTCCATCCAGCCTGGCTTGTATGGTGAGGAGATTCAGCCTCAACCCACAGTGAATTAATTGACTAAATTAATTCACATTAATTCAGGTTAACACACTAAATCCCATTATTTCCCCTCCAAGGTGGCCCAGGGGCACATGCACAGACAGTTACAGAGGCTCAGCTGACAGAGAGGTGATTTGTTAAGCCACTGTCACTCCCCTACATGTTTGAACCTTTCCTGCCCACACCATGGGCAGGATGCTGACATTTCCCCCAGGAAAGGCATTTCTGGGGCTTGAGCAGCTGATATTTGTGAATTACAGTGCCCATCTTTAGCCATGCTGCAGGTACTAAGAGGGGCAAAGAAGCACCATATACAAAAGCTGTTGTCTTATCCTTGGTTTATTTGTGACCAGGAGCCTGAGTTACTGTCTCAGGAACTGCAAAATGGGACGGTGTAGGCTGGGAAAAGGATACTTACCCAGTGGGATAAAAAGAACCCCAAAGAGGTCTGAGTTAGTGACAGTTTTGTGTGGCTTTGCCACGAAGCAGGAGTCATCCACCTTGTCCTTAAAACACCTGGCCATGGGGAAAGACACAACTGTTCCTCCAGGGCAGGAATACCAAACCAACCTGCTTTGGATAATCCTGGGAATATGCAACAAAGATAGGAGCAACAAAGACGGGAGCAGCCTTCTGCTCTCCCCAGGTCAGAAGGTGGTCTGGGATGGGAGCAGTTAGGAAAAGCAACATTTCCCCTCATCATGACTTTATCTGCACCAATTCTTGTCCATGATCCTCAGATGTGAGGGAAACCGAGGCACGGGATGCTTGTCAGTGCCTCAGTTGGCAATTTCTGCTGATGTTCACCTTGCTCTGCCTGGAGCTTTGTGGCATGTTTTAAAGGCAAATTGTGTAAATGAGTCTGGTCGTTATTATCATGCAAAAAGAAGAGGGTTTGTAGGCAGCTCCCAGCTCGCTGAACCGCAGCGGCGCGAGGCCGCGGAGCAGGGCTGTGACAATGCTGGCAGTCCAGCCCCGCTCTGGGCTCCCCACCTCGTTCCTATTCATTGCTTCTTTAGGGTAATCAAGAGCAGACTGAGGGATTGGGGTTGTTTGCTTCGAGAGGCTGTTATAAAAACCCTACTGCAATCTAATTCTGGCCTGGGCAGTGAAGGGCAAGTTTTCTGAGCAGCTTTGCCTTGCAAACATCCCCAAATCCACAGTGTTACACAGGTTCTTATTTTATTTCTAATTTTTTAAGTGATTCATATCAAAGCAATAAGCATTAGACAAATTTTTCCTAGCTGTTGTGCCTGTTGTATCTGCATGAGATCTCATCCTGGTGAATCTGAAGGGGCAGGCTGGGACAAATACCCCCTCAAATGCTCAGGAGCATCATCCTCTTCCCCTTCTCAATTTATTTTCTCATAAACAGCCTGTGCCAAAGCCTTTATGAAATTCAAGTCTGGCTTCACATTTCATTGAAAAACCTTTAAGAAAAGCCATTTTTCATATTTAAGACTTTTTCAAATCTCCTCTAACCAGTTACACTCTGCATTGTATCTTTTGAATCTGGCTATTGTCCAACGACAATCCTTAAAATCCCTTTACAGTTTTAAATGAAAATACAAGCCCTCATTTACCACTGGATCCAGCCTGAAAATAAAAGCTTAATGCCTTGACAGGCCTGGATATTTTTTTGGGTCCTAAGTCTGATTTATGGTGGTAGCCAGCAAACCAGGCTGGTGAAATATTTGCTGCTGCTCGCAGGGATCTGGAAAAATGAAGTGTGAAGTTCTGAAGAGAGCAGGCAACAGTTCTCCAGTCACTAAACACTTCCAACGAGTTGGCAGCGGAACAGAGCTGTGGTCTGAAAGATGAACCTCAAAGGAATAGGGGAGGGGAGCAATACTGTGCGCAGTGTCAAAATACTGCTGCAGCCTAAAGCTTTCCATACATTCCTGACATTGAGAGGGAAAGAGAAACATTTTCTTCATTATTTATTTATTCTTTCTCTCTTTTTATTTTTTTTTCATCCCCCTGCAGGGGTTTCACCCAAAATTGTGAAAAATTTAAAAGCAACAACAGGAGCATAGGAAGCTGCTTAAAACCACCATAAAAATGTGCTGGTTAAAAAATAATATATATATGTGATCTGGTTAAGGGAAAGCATTGCTAGTGCTTTGCTCATTGCAGAGAGATCTCAATGAGCAAGGCTGTGGTGAAGCATCTCTTGCCTTTCGAAGTGCCAAAGCCCTGCAATCTGTGGGCGTGGGAGCTGCGATTTTCATTCCCATGAAAAGGGAATTTCCTAGAGGTAAAAGTGAGGTGGGGATTTTTCAGAGCGTTCTTGGAATGAATCACCTCTGCATACGTTTGCCAGGTAAAACATGTGGCTGCTTCGCTTTATTTTCTTCAAAGGAAGTTAATATTCATCCCTATCGTGTAGATCACACAGAGACAGAGATAGGCTGATTAATGAGGCGTATTTCAGTGCTCAGGTTTTCAGTGATCTGCATTAGCTCCTATGCATTAACTCGGTTTCCCAGTTTGTTCATGGTGAATTGGGCCAGCATTGGGAGGGTTTGTCTGGGATAAGCCATCCCTCAAAATCTTGCTATGCCCACTTGCATCTTAGAGGTGTTGCCCCCTCCTTATTAATCTCAATCCCGTCCCAACAGCTGGGCACACTGTGAAATTAAAGATTTCCTCCTTTTCACCTTGCTCAGCAGAGCCAGCAGAGGTTTTATTGCCCTCAGGCCCAGGAGAAGTAAGCTTAACTTCACCTCTCAATTGTGCTGATGACTGTCCAAGGAACCCTCTTGGCTTTGATATTTATATGAAAATGACAGCAGGAAAAAGTGGGAAAAATATATTCTTTTTCACATTCATGAAAATGAGGATGGGATGATTTGATTTTTATTTTTTTTCATTAAAAACAGAAAAAAAAGGCACACTAACTAATTTCCTTTAAAGCTGTCTGAGGTCAGAAGCTGAGATGATACAACAAAGCGCTGCTTGTTTCCAAACACAAGCTTTTGGTTTGGGGAGGAACAACTGCACGTTCCGGTCATCTTTATGGCTGGGTAATGCTCTGCCTCTGCAGCAGAGAGGAAGAACCTGGGCACCAGCCTGAAGTCTCAGCAGACAACGCATATTATCATTATTATTATTATTAACCTTTTTTCTTGGCGTTACGAAGCGGTTCCCCTTAACAGCAGGAGCATTTACGGGACACGCTGGCAGACAAGCTGGGCCGTCCCGCGGCCGCACAAGCCCACACAGTCTGTCACACGCAGGCACTCCGTGCCACCCACGCTCCCCAGAGCCCCTGCGCCGGCCGGGCCCACACAAACCGAAACCCACGGTCGCCCACGCAGCCTAAACAGGTCCCCGAGGTCTCACACGTCCTCCCCCCGCCACCACGACCTGCAAACATCAAAGAGGAGAAAAGCACAACCTGAGCTGCTCAGGGTTTGCAGGGCTGGTCTCCTCCAGGAGCTGCTGGCAAAGCCAGCCTTTACGCTTCTGTCTGGGGATTGGTTGCTTTTGTTGCACAAAAACTCAGCAAAATGCTGGATAAATCCCACTCCATCTACACCTGGTTTTGCAGGATTGTTAAAATGCTGGTGGTCACCCTTTGCTCTTTCAGCAGCTGGATAAAGAGGCTGTTTTTAAAGCCAGCCTTATATACATCAGTCATGGATGTAAAAATCACCCGTTTGTCTGGGAGGACTCCAATGAACTTTGTGCCAGACGATTGTTGCAGATTCTGCAGTGCATGGGTACAAATGAGGGATATGGTGCAGCAATGCTGTCCTGTTTGGTGCCCAAACTGTTCTTTCCTCAGGGTAGTCTAATCCTTTTCCAACCACTTCACTCAGAAAACATTGCTGGTGCCAAGGAGCAGCAGAGCACTGCAGTGCATGCTGCTGTGGTGTCTCTGAGGGAGCACCCTGAGATGTGGCGTGGAATCTCTGAATCCCTCTGGATGCATCCTTACAGCCACTCCCCTGAGGAGGCACATCAGGGCACAGCATTGCCACAGCCCCCTTGGGCTGCAGGGTGCCACATCCCACCAGCACTGCCTGCCTGAGGGGTTCCTCAGGAGACATCCTTGCTTACAGACATGCACCCCCAACGCTCACATATACACTGGGTTCGTCTTTCAGTTTTGCTTTTCTCTTCTTTCCCCCCTTCCCAGGGCTTTGGGGCCCCTTTTGCCCCCATTTACAGCTTCTGGCCTGTGGTGTGGTGGTTGCTGGCTCTGGGAGGGCTCCAGCAGATGGTTCAGTTCGTGGTTAGTGAACTTCCCACAGCAGCAGGAACAGGAACCCACTTCCCTCAGGCTGCCCTCAGAAGCCAGTGTTAGTGGAGGTGGGGAGCTAACCCCAGTGGCATCAAAGGGAGACAGGTGTTTTCTGTACTAGACAACCTCAGCAGGCACCTAAAACACCTCCAAAAGTGGAATTCTGGGTTTCACAAAACTGCCAATTACAGCTGAAAGGGTGCTGCAAACACCCAGGAGTCTGTGGGGAATGGGGGCACATCCATCCCTGAACTGGAGAGGATTCAGCTCCAAGCCATCCACTTCCCACACCCTCACATGCCTGCAAAGCATTTCTGCAGTGCTTCATGGGCTCCAAATGCATATCAGGGACAATGCTCTGAAGCTCATGCCCCAAATGGCAAAAAAACCACAAAAAATTTATTACATGTCCTTTACGTGTCCCCCTCCACTGGCATTTTCAAAGGTGCCTCATAAGCTTTTCAAATCTAGTTTAATTTATTTTTCCTGCAGAGGGGTACCAATCTTGGGGGCAGGAAGTGTCCAAAATTGATGTCCATAAGAGGAAAGGCATCTTCTACATTGAATTTAGTCTGGATGGCAATTCAGATATGAAAACTATGGAGTTCCTGGTTTGGCCTTGTACTGCTGAATTGTATTTTTATCTCAACTAGTTTGGGGTTTTATTTCAGTCACTTTAACTGTTGGGGTGACACTCTCTGCCTGCTGTGCTAGAGGTAACCTGGATTTAGAATGGCCTACAGAAGTTTTACGCTGATAACACTTAGTGGTACAAATATGATATGAAATAATATGATATGATATATGATATGAATTGGCAGTGCATGTTGCACAGCCCAGAAAGCCAGTTGTATCCTAGGCTGCATCCAAAGCAGGTGGGCAACAGGTCCAGGGAGGGGATTCTGTTCCTCTGCTCTGCTCTGGTGACAGTCCCCCACCTGCAGTACTGCATCCAGCTCTGGGGTCTTAGCACAGGAAGGACATTGTCCTGTTGGAGCTGGGCAGCATGAGGGCCAAGAAAATGACCAGAGGAATTGAACACCTCTCCTGTGAGAACAGTTGGAAGGAATTGAGGTTGTTCAGCCTGGGAAAGAGAAGGGTCTGAGTAGACCCTATTGCAGCCTTTCATCACTGAAGGGCTTATAAGAAAAAGGAGAACAGATTTTTTAGCAGGGCCTGTAGAAATAAAACAAGGAATAATGGTTCCAAATGGAAAGAGAGTCGATTCAGACTAGATATAAGGAAGAAATTATTTTACAATTATGGTGTTGAGTGTTACCCAGAGAAGTTGTGGATACCCCATCCCTGGAAGTGTTCCAGGCCAGGATGGATGGGGCTCTGAACCACCTGATCTAGTGGGAGATGTCCCTGCCAATGGCAGGGAGGTTGGACAAGATGACCTTTCAAAAGGTTTCTTACAACCCAGATCATTTGGTGATTCTATTCTGTGGTAGCTCATACCATGCTGGGGTGACACAAGTGCAATTTTCCTGCTTTTTACTAGAATTGCTGAATTTTAATTCTGTGATCTATGATAATAGTACCAGCAGGGTTGGAAGAACTGCTTTGCTCTACTCAACACATACTGTCACCACATGCATGAAAACCTCAGTAAACCATGAAACTTTGTATGTGGAGGAACATCAATTCACTTTTTTCTCATGGAGCCCTTGAGGCTTTCAGGCCTCTAAAGTACCTGGCTCTGAGTGGATGGGAAATTAAATGCTGACCTTGAGTTTGGGGTTTTTTTTGGAGAAGTTTGAAGGGAACTTTTTTTTACAGTGAGAAATCTGGAAAAGGTCTTTTTCCTGTAAACAATTTCCAGTGGAAGTGCTCCTGGCCTCCCTTCACTGGGACGTCCATTCTGAGCCTCACCCCAAAGAAAGACTCTTTTGTTGAGCAGAACAATGTGGCCGCACAGGGAAGCAGGATCAGCTCCCACGTGCAGGGTAGGGTTTCTCTCACCTAACCTAAGCTGTCTAAAGCCAAGGTGTTGGTCTAAAACCATCACTCGACCTTCCACTAACGACCCCGGGGAGATGGAGGCACCTTCTCGGGGGCGTTCGTTCCGTCTTCGGGCAAAACAAATTGCTCTCCAGAGGTACTCAGCTCTTCTGTGGCTGGAGGGAGCCTGCCGACAGGGGTCTGTGCAGATTGCTGGAGTGGGTATGGCTAATTATGTGAGATGAATCCCACCCTGAGGAAATCGAGGTAGCTAATGAGTTGCTGGAGTATGTGTTTGCACAGAGCTTGCCCGCACAGAGCGTGACCACACTGGGGTCTCTTTGGTTTGCTTTGAATTATGAGGACTGAAAAGCTGACTGCTGCAAACAAGTCTTTACAAAACAATATTTTATTATTATTATTATTATTATTAGTAGTAGTAGTAGTAGTAGTAGTAGTAGTAGTATTGTCATTGTTATACCCCTACCATGCAGCTTTGCTGTTGATCATCCTCTGAGTCAGATTGTTACATCTCATGTTATACCTAAATGGTAAGATACTTGGGAATGTTAAGAGATGTGAGAAATCAACTTGTTCTCTAACTCAGTTTTTCACCTACTGCTCTAACTTGGTTCTTTTGACATAATTATGATGAAAATTAAACCATAGCCATTTTTGCTTCCCAACTTCTACAGACAACAAGAATTTTGTATCTAATCCCAAATAAAATAGTTAAGTTTTGCTAATGGCATCATTAGGTAAAAACCTCATTGTAAGTAGAAAATTGCTTGATCAAGGCTTTTATTATTTAATTTTCCTCTAAAATCGCATTATCCTGCTACTTCTTGTTGAAACAGGATTAAACACTTTAGCAGAGATGTGTTTCTTCATTGTCTTTTATTCTTTCCTCCCCAAGCACGTGTTAATCTGATCTAATCACACAGGCTGGCCTCGGACAGACATCTGTGTTCTCACCACATTGGAAGTTCTGTCTTTAACAAGCAGCTTGTTGAGCATTTGTTAGTTCTTCTAAAAGGTGATTATTGCCAAATGCACATTCTCAGTGGCTCAATAAATGCATTCACGTGACAAATCCATGTGGCATTTTGTGTGGACGAACCCAAGGCTGTCACCATTTAGAACAAAATGCTAAATATTTACTGGCAAGGCAAGCTAAAAGTATAAATATTTATACCAACATACAGTAAAAAAGTACCATAAAACTGATATGTTATAAGGAATTTATGTGTTGAAACAGCCAAGGCCATTACAAAAGATGTGCTATTTCACCATTCTATTACATGCGGAGATCACAGTGTTTAGGTGTTTAATTTACTGCTATCTGGCCTTTGCTGTTCAACTCATTAATCTGTCAGGTAAAGGAGTCCTAATTATATTTCTTGTAACCTGGCAAACTGCAGAGACTCGTGCTCATATGGGGAATAGATCTTGTAGATTTACTGCTCTGTTGCTAATGGTCCCACAGGGAAAAAATATACACAAGTGCAGAAAATGTTTACAAGGGGAATCTGTCTTCCTAATTATTGTGCTGGATGTATTCTATTGTGCTGAGATAAGAGAATAAGCACCAGTTTATGTAAAACTACTCACAGGACCTTTTTGAGGCAGTAATTGATTTCGTTTTGTGCATGAGGCTACACACATCCTGAAATTCAATGTCCAGTCGAGGTGACAAGGATCTTTTCTCACCATGGCTGCTGCCCTCATCTGTGCTCTGCCAGGTTGCAGCCAGCACTTCCAGTATGCCCAGGTCTAGTGGAAGGTGTCCCTGCCAATGGCAAGGGGGTTGGAACTGGATGATCTTTAAGAACCCTTCCAGCCAAAACCATTTTCTGGTTCTGATTGTGGTTTTATACATAACAGGCTTATCAGGGACATAGATATCCTGTTTGATGAGATGGCATGAAAGTAAGCATGACTGAAAAAAAATACCTGTTAGGCTCCTTGCATCTCTTATTTTCTTCCTGTTGTTGCATTGCATTTGTGGGTTTGATTCTATATTTTAGGCTTTGGGGAAATGCCCTGTGGTCTGGGACAGCCAGGGGTGGTGGGAACAGCAGCTGGGTGAATGCAGGTGCTTGTGAGCTGGTGAGATCAGCAAAATCTCAGGTGATCCTCAAAGCAGACCGTGCCACTTACCACAAAGGAAAAGAAAAAAAGCCCCATCATTGTGACCTCTGGGAAATTCCTCCCCGGCCGCAGCTCTGATGCAGTTTCATTCTGAGGAGCCCAAAGTTGTGTTTTTACAGTCAGCAATGAGCACATCGCGCTGAGAGCACAATGGAAAACAGGTGCAGGGACTCTTCAGGAAGAATGACCCTTTTGGGGGTGGGAAAACCTCCCGCTCCTTCAATGTATGGATGTTACACGTTCACTCAGCCTGTGGTAGACAGCTGGGGAAATCTGCCTCAAAGAACTTGCTGTCTAAATCTTTTACTATGATGTGAATAGAAAAGTGAAAATACAAGTGTATAATACACTGATTTTTTTCAATATAGCTGTCGGCATAAAGCCTGTGGACTAGACATTGAGCCAATGTAAACTGAGATAGAGATACTGAATTATTCCCCTTTACACCACTGAAGGGTCTGACTCAATTATTCTGTAAAAGAGTTTGATCAATGTTTTCCTCTGGCTCAGCTTTTGATTAATATCATGGACCAGCCCATAAAGCAGACTTTGGGAACTGCAAGATGTGATCCGTTTAATCAGTTTGTCAGTTTTATTTTGGAGACTTAATGGAAAAACAAAACCCTCTGCATAGCTATTGATTTAATAGGCTTTGCCTTATATCCCCATGAAGGCAAATGAATAAATATTTCTGATGCATATGGTGCTGGAAGAGCATTATCACTGTGTTCAGGAACAATTCATGTGGGAGGACTGTAATGTGCACTATCAGTGTATCATTAAGTCCTTTTGAATGCTAGTAATGAAATAGATACTAAAATAACATTAATGTGAAAACAAATGCAGAAACATATGCTTGCATTTCCACAAGCATAACTCTGGGAGCCTTTTGTATCATGTTTGTTTCTGGAGCTATTTAAAGATATTGTTTCTGTCCTGGGTTGATATGAAACTGGAAATGTTAGGTTGAGTCTGTGCCCAGGTGGGCACAGCTGAGCTGGTGATCCCAAGCTGCCTGAATATTCTGTGGAACAAAGCAATCACTTTTGGGTAGAATTTTCTACCTGGTGCAGGTATCTGCTTTAGGATGAGGTAAATTGGGCATTGCCAGCTTCTTTCCACTAAAAAAGGGTCTAAGATGACTGGGGGTAAAGATTTCACTGCAGTGGGATGACATTTGAACTCGCAGCATATCCAGAAAAAGGCAGTGGTGCTGGTGGTGTGTCTGGAGCACCAGGAACAGCTGAGGGAGATGGGAAGGTCTCATCCTAGAGGAAAAAAGGCTCAGGGGTGACTGATCAGTCTCTGCAACTCTCTGATTGAAGGGTGCAGCCAGGTGGAGGTCAAGGTCTGCTTCCAGATAACAAGCAATAAATAAGAGAAAACGGCGTCGTGTTGCACCAGGAGAGGTTTAAATTGCATATTAGGAAAAATGTGCTCATGGAAAGGGTGGTTAGACACTGGCACAGGCTGTTCAAATCACCATCCCTGGAGGTATTAAAAAGTTGTTTAGTTATGGTACCTGGGGACATGGTTTAGGTGTGGATAGACAGGTCTGGGTTAATGGTTGGACTTGATGACCTTAGAGGGCTTTTCCAACTTTAATGACTCTCTGGCTGTGATTCTATGATTTGTTACTATGAAATTTATAATGCTACTGTTAAGGTTCATGCCTTAGTAGCACCCAGGCATTGAGCTCCAGCTATATCAATTGGGATCTAAATGGGAATTAGGTGCCCACACAATTCTGGATCTGGTCCTGCACAGCTTCTGCAACTTCAAAGGCAGTATATCTTATGATTAGAAATTATAATGTGTATTTGTAAATAACCTTGTGTAACTCTTACTGGAACATGCTGGAGCAAACACCCTACACAGCAGCCAGATCTTGCATCTTATGCATTGTTAATGAACTTTCCTGAACAGTCACACTGAATTCAATGTGAGTTGTGCAAATGAGAATTTTTATGCACTCTAGTGCAAGCCAGCTGCAGCTGCTCTAGAGAGTGTAAAATTTTGGTGTGTCTCAGTTTATAATTTTAACCCTGCCTTTTGCCAAAATGAGTCAGGAATAAAGAAAAGAACAGGAAATTCTTTATTAGAATGTGTGTTCACACCTTTCCTTACATTTCCTAACAGTGAGAAGAGGTCCAGACAGCTTTCTGGTTAAAGAAATCCAATTTCCTCTCATTGGGCTGTTGATTGAACAGGACACTACCTTTCTGTCTGAACAACCTTTTCATTTTGGATGATTAGGGTGTCCCTGGCTTCCCTGCTTCCTTGCTGGAGGACAGGAGTGATTTTCTCCTGGCTTTAGGAAATGCTATTTTATCTTCTCTCCTCTTCACACAACTGCATGGACCCTTTCACACACATCTGTATCTCAATTTGTAAGACTTGAATTAAGAAGTGGACTCATCCATGATTCCCTGCACAAAACATTCACATTTTGCAAACAATTTTGCATGGAAGAAAACCATATCCCTGGCAGATGGGCAGCAGTAAATGCTTCCTTTTGCCAGTGGTTAAAACACTGTTGTTTGTCACACCTGTGTACTGGCCTGTTTAAACAGAGAAAAACACCAGAAAACACAGGAAGCGCTTACTCATTTTGCCCTGCCTGCCCAGCCCTGCTGTCTGTCCTAATGCAAACAAATACTTTTGCATCTAAATTCCACAGCAGTTTCACTCCTGAAGAGCTGCTGTTGTGCCCACCGTCGATAGCAGCACCAGCAAACCATAGCCACAACCTCGGATTATGCAAAAACAAGACAAAAATGTTTCTCTCTTCTCTTGGCACTCGATGTTTCAGCATCCCAGGGTGGGCTGAGTGAGTGGCTGGCTCCCTTGGCACATTTAACCATCAGGCAATTGGAAGCAGTTGTCAGGCAGGTGAAGGAGCCTCTGGAATTTGGGCAGCACATCAGACTTAACACTTTTCTCTCACATGTCGTTTCAGTACCTAAAATTATGAAAGAAACAATTTACTTTTTTTTTAATTGTTGCTCAGTACTGTGAGCAAAGGAAATATTTAAAGATAAAAATTATTATTTGATTATTAAGCCATCATGCCCAATCCAAAAGCACTGAGCCATCAGAAGCACCATTCTGAGGTGCACAAAAGCTCCATGCAGACTCCAGAGGATGAATGCCACTTCATGCACATGTGGGATAAAGATTGCTAGTGAAGCGTGAGTAGTGTGGCACATCAGTCCCTGGGACCTGATGTTATCACAGCACAGAATCTGCAAGCAGACAGATGGCCTGACACTGTGAAAGAAGTAAGAACTGGTTCAGCAGTGCATATGTAAATCAAAGAGTGTGACCTGCTGCAGGAAATGATCTATTTCTTTGAAATTTTTGTGCTAAAATTAATTATATTTATGCTAGTCACTGTAGCTCTGTACTACTAAGCAGTTCTGAAGTTTTAGTGAAGAAATTCTCTCGTTTCTGTCTGAAATTATATTCTCTATAGCTCATATTTTTATTATCCCCTTTTCAACCTTAGGCTCTGCTACCTATCCTACTCTTTGCTTTTCTGTTCAGACTTGCTTATTATAACCATAATTACAATATCTGAGCAATGAATTTTAAGTTGTTTAAACTGTTATTTTAAATTAAAAATACACAGTAATTACAATATTTTCCCTCCTATTTCCACCTGTGAAAGTCCTGTGACTTCTATTTCCCATACTGCTCAAAACTGAACTCCCTGTGCTTTGGTAAGCTGCTGAGCCAATTCCTTGAAAATTCATCAGTGTGTTCAACTTAAGAGCTAAAAATGTGTGTAAACTCAACTATAATTTCATTTGGTATTCTCTTTAAGTGCTTTTTGCTACCTGTTGTCCAGAAAAAGTGAAATTCCATTACCTAATTCCATTACCTAATATACTTCTTTATTTCACTTGCATTTGTTAAATGATTTCTTGAGTAAAATGGGCTTGGGGACAGAGATATTGCTACAGGAGCAGGTAAAGCAAAAGAGATGCTTTCTTTTCCTTTTTTTCTACTTCATTCAATGAAACAGGTTTTTTGGGGCCCATTTTTAAGTTAAGCAGAATTCCACTTGAGAAACAGAAAAATTTCTTCTAATAGAAACTGATCTGCAGGAGTCAAGATGTGAACTAACTGGTCAGGCCAGAGCAGCCATCCCAGTTAACACGTGCTGTCATTGGATGGGATTTTCTCACTTGCTTTACCCCCATTGTTCCCACTGCATTTGTCAGGACTTCTGGGGGCTCGTTATCCTACACATGAGGCTAGGACATTTCTCTGGTTTAGTTGGTGAATTCAGAGTTCTTGCAGCTGCATCAAACACCTCATGCTCCAGGGATTAAAACAGTCTTTGCTTTTTGAAGCCTCTTGAATCCCTACAAAGAGGACTGGGGCAGATCTCAGAGTGGGCCACCTCTGTATTCTTCAGGAGACCATCACCCCATCCCAGAGGTACATGATGCTGGCCACTCTCTGAGGCAGGATTTTGAGCTTCTTGGACCTCAGGTCTTCAATTTGGTGTGACAATACCTATGTTCCTGTACATGCCACATGTCTAGACGGGAAGATGAGGAAAGCCTTTCTAAGGAGGAAGCCTGGATGGAAAGAACCTCTCCTGCTTTCCTTCCAACCTTCTCCTCGGTGTAGATGCCCAGAAATTACAGAAACCCTCAGTCAATTGCCTGTTCCAGCCCAGGATTTTTTGATATTCAGCTCTACCAGCTCGTCACAGATCCTAGCAACAAGCAGAGGGGCTCTGAAATTCTCCTTGTTTTAGTTCATGTCTGGATAGGGGATTATTTCTTACCGGACATAGTTATGTGGGAACAAAGAGTATCTCCCCTCTGCCAGTGGCTGCTATTCCTGTTGTGCACTGGCTGGTGGAGCAACTCTTGGGATAATATATAGTTCCTGCCTCAAGCATGTGGTCTCTGGCACTGCCAGACCAATGCATCTGGAAAACCTCTGCCACAGGACATGTCAGGATGCAGAGAGGGATCACATTTCTCTCCATTGGTCCATTTGGATTCCTTGATAAAGGAGTGACTTTGAGTGACACCATCAGCCCTCGTTCCACCTCCTTCCACCACTAACACTTGACATTTCTTCCCTTTTTTCCTCACCCAGAGCTAGCGACACAATTCAAACAGAGCAGCTTTAGCTTGCAAAGTGTGTTTGCCTGTGATAAATGGTGCTCATGATGGATGGCTGTGGTCTTGAGGATGATGGAGGTGAACAGCAGGGTGCTTCATGGATTTGTACTAGCAGCAACATTATTTAATACTTTTATTAATGGTCTGGAAGGAGGTGTAACCAAGTACATTAACTAGATCTGCACATGACACTGTGCTGGAAAGAACTGTAAACCAAGTGAAGACAGAGAAATAACACTAATGGAACCAGGGGTTAGAAATATGAGCAGGAAACAGAATGAGATTCTGTCTGGGAAAAGGCAAACTAATAATTCTGAGAAGAATAATCCAAAACACAGATATTTAATAGGAGGGTTAGAAATCTGTAAAAAACCCCACTGATGTTCTGAAAGACCGAGCAGTGATGGTTGAGTGACTAGGGAATGGCTGTACACCGTGAAATGGTGGAAAAAGACATTTTTAGTTTGCAGAGTAAATGCAAAAGTACAAAATGCCCCTGGTAAAAGAGCTTGTCCCTCCTTGTAGGTCTGACTTTCTACAGCACTTTGAGCCCTTACCTCCAGGCTTTATCTCTGTGTAAAGCCCAGAAGTAGAAAAATGTATAGCTGACTCTTCACAGAAACACAGACCTGGAAGGCATCTTCTGAACCACCCAGTCCTGAGTCCTCATATTCAGGGACAAATATTGGTCCATGTCACTTCCCTGTCCTCTCTCCTCAGCCCTTCTACAACTCTGCTAGGAAGTAAACCAAAGCTTCTTTGATGGTAATTTTGATACCAACAGCAGAGAAATTTGAAGAAGAGCAATTCTAACTAAATTATATTAATGGGTAGGGAGACAAAGACTTATTCTGTATAAAAAAAAACCAAACAAGATAATGGATATGCAGTGAGGCTATTCCTATTCCTTTCACTCAACGTAATTAAGTTGTAAGGTACCATTTCTGACACCTGTAATATTTGTGTCAGTTGGCACAAATTGAATTCAATAGGCAGTGACATGTGGAGGTGGATATTTGCCAAAGACGGACTTAGAAACACTGCAGGAATCCTCAGGTGGAACTAACCAAACAAAAATATTACTAAATATCTTCTCCTAAAGTGATTTGCGCTGAAGGGTCTTAAAAGCATTTGGCCATTGCAGTCACCCATTCAGCAGGATGCTGACGTGTGTGCAGACCTCTAGGGTGTGATGAATTACAAAGGGAGTTGCAGCAAGCTGGAAATCTGTCCCAAATGTACTCATTCGAGAGCAAACATCCCTCACCAGTGAGAGCTTAGTCCCGTGGGGAAGGGATGCTGCAAAAGCACTTGCTGAGATCCCAAGTGCAGTGCAACCATGAGGGTCACTGCCTGCTCTTCCTAAGAAATCCTTCATGCTGGGCAGCTCTGAAAATAGAAATGGAATTATTTAAAGTGGCAACTTGTTCTTGGTATTGATTATAAGATGGATAAGTCTGTATAAGTCTGTGTGTGTGTGTCTGTGTGTGTATCTGTGTGTGTGTGCAAGAAACGTAGCTACTATGAGCTGCCTGTTCAGGGGAATTCTCTGTCAGTGCTGCAGAGCTGGTACAAGCCAGGACTTTCTTCTTTTTGTAATGAAAATATATGATAATTTCTACTTTGTGCCCTAATTAGCAGGGGAACTGGTTGTACACTTGGCCAGGAGCATTATTCCTAATGGAATGGTTGTCTTCTTGTGCTGGAGCCCATCTAGGTTGCTCTCAACCATTCAGCAACCTGAGGCATAAGGAAAAGGGGAGATGAAACTCACATCCTCCACTTACACAAACACTCCTTAGACTTTGTAGCATCTTGGAGATTTTTGGTTTATTTTGTTCAGTTTTTCTTTTAAATGCTGATTATTAAGTAAGCTGAGAGAATAAGAGGATGGGTACATTTAACTCACAAAAATTCTCACATCCCTCATCCATCTTGTCACCATCCTCAGGACTGAGGAAGAATTATGAAAATATCCTGTTTAACAGAGAAAAAGAAGGACCAGACAGCAGCATATCTATCTATATATAATTATATGTATTCACTAAGTCAAGAGAAAAGTCCTTTACCCACTGTGAGGCACTTACTCTCCTGCACTCTCTGGTGCCTCCACTTCAGGCCAAGGAATTCCTCTGACATTGTAAGAGGGAAAAATAAACCCATCTAGCCCTGAATATGTATCATCCACTTAGACACTGAGTGGAAATGCAGCTACCTCCAGGGTAGAAGGGAGAAACCACCCTGTGAACTTCCCTACAATATTAGTTCTCCAGGCTGGAGATTTCCTTAGCTTTGTTCACAAAACCATCATTAAAAATGTTAAGTTATAAGGAGCTGTGTTAGTGTCAGAGGGCAACTGCCTGTACAGGAAAACCTTTGTTAGAGTATTTTCCTTCAGTCAAGTCTCTCCATTCTTCAAAGTTCCCTGATACAGATACTCAACCATTTCAGTGCTGTTTGTAGTAACCTAATAATTACAGGGGAAAAAATATGGCCACTGTATGAAACACCTGGGTATATCATATGTTACTAATTTTAATTAACCATTTCAGTCTGCTGTAAACAAGAGAGCCAGTGAGAAACAAGCAATGTAAGTAGTGCAGTATTGGAGCTCAGTTGTTAAAATAATCCCCTATCTGCTTATCCCTGGGTGATCTTTCAAAAAGAAAAAATATTCTAAATGAGAATGTGAAATTTAAGAGGAAAGTGAGCAGGACCTTGTATTATTCTCCTGGCATGAATAGGGATGGTGAAAGTGATTGACAGGGCTGTGTTTGTAGCTCTAACATGGGAACCACTAATCCCTGTTAAATATCCTGAGAAATGGCCGGTCCTCACAGCATCACACAGGTCAGTGAAACCTGGGAAGCTACGGGATGTGAAAATCCTGAACCACGTCCTGTTAACTAATAAAATCCTGATTGGGCATCTGGCCCCCAGAGAACTCCATTTTTGCTACTGCAAAAGGGTTATATCTGAGGTACAGCTTGGCAGGGGGCCTGGTCCCAGTACACCCAGGAACACTGGTCACTTCCTGTGTCCTGAGATCAGGAGTGTCCAGTCCCTGCTACAGCCCATGGGAGCTGGAGCAGCCTATTCTGAAGTTCTCAGAGCACTGCAGAAGGACTGCCAAGTGCACATAATTGTGCATGTGAGCATGTATTTTCAGGATCAGGACTTAGCCTTTTATCTATCATTCCTCCTTATTTTTACTAAAAGCAATGATTTTATTAAAGGAGCATTCTGGCACCTCTTGTTCCAGACATCTACAATTACCTGATCATGGCACAGTCCCATATGGGGAAAGACCCTGGTGTGCACCAGCTACCTCCAGGTTTCTACCAGGCCAGAAGGCAGCTGGAGCTGTTCTGGCAGGTCCCCAGTATGGCAGGGACCACTATGCCACAGAGCTCTCACTTTTCAGAATAAGAGTAGCCTAGAGATAAAAATAAAAATCCCATCCCTGAGCTTTCCGACAGAAGTGAGTGCAGAAGGTCAGACTGAAGCACATGGATGAAATGTTTCCTAAAAACCATGAAAATTTCACAAAACCTAAGTTATTTTAGCCATTTCTTCTAGAAAAGTTGAGTTTTACCCTAAATGCTCATGTTTCTTCCCACTGACTGTAAACCTGAACTAGAGCCTGCTACAGCTGCACTGCAGATTTCCCCTGTTCATTGTGTTAAATTTGCTGGCTGCAAGAAGCAGCACCTGAAACATCACAAACAGAATAATGGAATCACTAAACTATCAAGGTTGGAGGAGATCTTAAAGATCATCTGGTTCAACTGCCAACCCATCACGACCACAATCCCCTTGAAGCCACATCCCCAAGTGCCACGTCCAGACATCTCGAAAAATTCCAGAGGCAGTGCTTCTACCACCTCCTGGGGCAACTTATTCCAATATCCAGCCAATCTTCCAGGGAATTTTTTTTTTAAATTGAGTTGCCTGGTGTCCTTCAGAAAAAGAAGCTGCTTTTTCTGACATCCTCAGATTTTGTGTTGCGCTGTCCACTAGGATGCTGCCCCCCTCCCCATGGGTTACAGAGGGTTTGTGGTGGAGACAAGGCTCTTCATTTCTGGGGTCTAGGGTGGAGGTTCTGCTTTCAGGCTTCTGGATGATTTAGAGGTTATGGGGTATCAGTGCAGAAAAGGAAATCCTACAATGGGCTAAAATGTGAAATAATTAACAGCTGATTTGAACCCAGCCTCTTGCTCCTGCTGCATGTCATTGGATCACAGAATGTCTGGGATTGGAAGACACCTTAAAGATCATTTCATTCCAAGTAATGCTGTGGCCTTCCCACATCATGCAGCCTAACATGCATCTCAGTACATGCTGTGGTAGCAGCAATGCATGGCATGCCTATGGCTGCAGAAAGGATTGTTTAGGTAAAACATGACCTTTGGTAACCATTAGTGTAAAAGAAACCTCCAAAATTTTGTCTTGCTGTCCTCTGTACATAACTGCCTCCTGCCTCTGTCCAAAGAAAATCTGTTTTCCTGACTCTCAGGCTTAAACTACTCATTTCCTGGAACTTGTTTGGAAATTCAGCTACGTCTAAAATAAGTATACTCATGGCATGCAAATGGGAAAATTCTAGCCAAAATCAATTGGCATTTGCTAAATCATACTGCAATCTATGATAGCAGAATTTGGCCCTGATCAGGAGCACAAGAGTCTCAAGGACCACCAAAACAGCCATTTCTCAAGGCTGGTCTTACATTTTGCCTATATTCTCAGACATGCCAGGTGGTTTGCAAATCTGTTTGGCACCAAGACTATATGTGATCCACACCCAGGTCATACAGATTACAGAAACCCAGGATTGATTGTCTACTGCCCCCAACAGCTGCAGGGAAAAACAACATCTTAATCCACAGCCCCAGGCAGAAACCCTGGGGTGCCCCAGGCTGTGCTTCCCAAAAGTTTCCCTTGGCATTGTGTGACCTATCCCTGAGTTTGGGAGGAACCACAGAATATTCTGAGTTGGAAGGGACCCACAAGCATCATCAAGTCCAAGAGCCTGCTGTTGTGAACACACAGAAAAGCTGAGAGCAACTTATATTTGTAAACTTAAACCTTCCCTTTCCTAAAATTTTCCTTCCACTGCTCAATTTGATATGAGATGATGGAGGAGTCACCTCTCTCTTCCCACAGAGATGGCTGTGTCAGGAATGATCTTTGTAGCATGCCATCAAAGGGGGCAGACAGACAGCTGGGGAACATCCACATCTGGGTGCACTGGTGTTTATATTGCATGTTACATTCCATATAAATTCCATATGGTTCAAAATCATTTTGGACTCGGTAACTCCTCTGTGCCAATACCTTAAGTAGAAGTGTTTTGTTTTGTTGTTTTCCTGAAGGAGATCTGCCATCCACGTGCATTACTATGGGTTTACACATCACTGTGCTCTTAATATCAGAGCTTTCGTTTGGCTGGAGGCTTCCTTCCCTGTGGGGGAAGGGTTTCTGGGTGAGTGTTGGAGGTTGCACAACCTTTTCCCAACAGAAAAGTGAAGCACAAGTTGGAGTCTCTTGTGATAATGCATGAGAGGAAGTCAAGAGCAAGTCTGTGTGGTCTGAGTGAGATAACAGGCAGAGTCTCCTGTACCCCAGCCGTGTCAGATTGCAGCCTGATGGCAAATTCCTGTGTGTCCATTACAGCAAGAAGTGAGAAATCAGATAAAACAGAAACATTTGCAAGATGTCCATTTACAGTTACAAGATGGCCACTTTGGTGACAGAAAAGTTCTTGGTCAGATTCAAGTTTTCAGATTGTCCAGAGAGGGTGTGCAGTTTCATTCACTGGGGATATTCCAAACTGTCTGGACACAATCCTGTGCCATGGACTCTGGGATGACCCTGCTTGAGCAGGGATATTGGACCAGATGACTCACTGCATTTCCTTCCAATCTGACCCATCATGTGCTTCTGTGATTTTGTGATCTCTTTGGATCAGTTGCTCACGGCCAAGTTGCACTGAGCAGTCTGAACTCTGGATGTTGTACCTGCATGAAGTCAAAAGAAGACTCTGCCCAGAAATGATGGCAATCTGAGTAAACAAGACTGATACAAAATGGAGAATAAATTCGTATTTTTGTTTGGATGGTTGGAGATGGTAAAGATTGACTGTGTGGGTCTGTCTTGGTTACGCAAAGCTGGAAAATAAATCCAACCTGTCCCAGCCTCACCTTGCTGTGTTATTCTCTTGTTTGGAAAGTGAGGCTTCCTACCACAAGAAGGTCCCTGACAGTGCTTTTTAATTAGCCAGTAGGATAGTTTTCAAAGGAAATAAGAATTCATCAGCAGGGACTTCTATTAACTCAAAACTTTGTTTTCCCCATATGACACTTACACCAAATTCCTCCCAGTTTTTGGTGTAACATTGCTTATGCCAAATGGAGATATATTAAATATTGTTAGGAAGGAAAATTTGCATGAAGCAGTCCTAATGATTGAAGTGATGAGCAATAGAGGAAACCTTTCCCTTTGCTCTTGCTCTCTCATCACTGGCACAGGAATCTTGTATCTACCACATCTTTGCCTTTATTCTACAGGGCAGAAAAGGGATGCAAGGAAGTCTTGCAAAGCAGTGAAACATCCTCCACCAAAAAGGCAGTGCTGAGCTATTGGTTGAGTTCTTGTTTAAATGTGCCATGCACGCGTTCTGCACCACACATTTCCTTACCACCCTCATCACAAGAGTGGAAAATCTGACAAGTAATTTTCTGTGGGGACATAAAAATGCAGGAGGGAAACCTCTAAGCTGCGTGGTCTTTAAGGAGCAGTCATCCATTGAACTAAAGCTATATCCAATATTACAGTATCTTGCTGAAAGATGACATAAACCAAATTTGTTACTTAGAGAGGCATGTTGATTGGCTTCACGCTGGGCATGCATGGAGAAAGACATCTAGGCGCTCTTTTATCCAGATGGAATTCCTAAGTCAATCAAATAAACATCATAATAATAAGGTTAATCTGGTCTTTACTCATTCAATAGAGAAAAGCAGAGATGTGGATCTAATTACGTAAATATTGTAAAATCATTTTGCATTTATCTCTTTCCACATGTCCTTGGTACAGCCCTGGTTCAGCTTGCTTAACACAGCCCTTTTTGGTCTGAATGATTTAATTCTGGGGCTAAAGCCATTCAAGATTTGTTTGAACAGGAAAATCTTGTTTTCTTTGGAGCATTTTGAAGTAGGCATAATTACAGTGTTGCAAATGCGATGCTCTGCTTTAAGGAGCTGTCAGCATTTCCATATTAAACCACTATTTTCAGGGGTTAACAGAATTGCCAGAAAAAGAAAAGAAATTTAAAAGAGTGGAAAAGAAGAGTCCATTATGGGATGAAACTTGGTGTTTAGGTTTTTAATCCAGGAGGGTGGTTTCAAAATCAAATTGTGCAAAATTAATTTACACTGTATGCTTGCAAAACTGCTTGTGTCACTTTTTTCATACTTTTGTTTTTTAAATCAGCCCACAATAAAGCCCACTTATTTTGCTTGTTTCTACTGTACACTGCTCTTTAAAGTTAATGTCATTTCCATACAATACCCCCAATGTAATATGCCTTAGAGGCAGCATAGATTGAATAAGTGACTTGGAGCCAGGGACTCCCAAGTTTATAATTTAGCCGCTGACTCACTGTGTGGCCTCAGGCAAACACGTAACTCCTATGTCCTCATCTATGGTATGGTCTCAATTTTCCATTGTGTTGCACAACATGTAAGGAGCTCTGCTCATGTTCAATAGGAGCTTAACCCGATGGTGAGTGGGTTACTGGAGCCGTGTCGAGGGTATGGGACTTAACACAACTCCCACTCAGCAGGTTTTGTCTATTCAGAGAATCTGCAGGAGACCAGTCTGCAGTGAGCTGGTCCAGGTGGGCACTTGGTGGGTATATCTCCACCTGTGATGTCTGTGTGGAGAAAAGTCTGTCTTGGTGCTGGCACTGAAATAAATGACATTTCTCAAAACCCAGCAGAGGAGCTGGGATGCTGTTTTGAAATGTGAAGGCTTGCTTTGTTCTGGACCTCAGAGGATGATACTCAGTTCATGTCCCTTTCTGTACTTCTTCAGCTTTCCTCAGCTCTTCATGTGTTTCTACAGTGTCCCTTCATGGCTGAGCTTTTCCTGTATCATAAAGCCATTTGCTTTTGCATACAGTAGAGTCAAACTTCTGTTACATATTATTTGAGTCACATGGGGAAGAAAACACAGGGGGAAGAAAAGCTTGTGTAGACAGTGGATGAGGGAACAGTGAGGGTTTTTTCCCTGAAAAACAACACCCCCTAGGAAGTAGGTCCTTCAGCATTTAGCCAGGCCTGAGAAGGGCCCTTTTTTCAGCAAGTGCTGTCCTGATGTGGTCCTCTGTGAATGCTACTGCATTTGTGGGGTCAGGAGAGTAGAAATATAAATTTAGAAAAGAGTATTTTAGTCATCACTTCCAGTCCTCCATATCACAGGCAAATGTACACTGGTGGAAAGTTCAAATGTGTCTGCAGAATGTTTGTGGGCCAGGCCACCACACATCTCTTCTTCCAGCCCCCTACAGCCATCCACAGACCTGTAATTAGAGATCAAGATTAGCAGCTGAAACATGTCACAGATGGAGAACAAGAAAGACTCAGTGGTCTGACAGTGGCCTGAGTCAAGAACAGCACAGAAGTGGTGAGACAGTCAGATCTAGAGAGATGAGATTCTCAGACAGCCTTTCCCTCTCTGAAGAGGTCTTTGTTCATCCAGAAGAACACCCTGGTTTTAAAAATTATTTAAAAATTGTCCCACTTCCTCTTCATCCCCTGCCTACACAAGCTGCCAATAGCTGATCACTTTCTGACCTCACGTAAAACTTTCTATTGTGCAGTGTCTCACTGCACAAGCCCCACAGGCTGACCACATATTTTGTGAAGAACCATGTCTTTTCTTTTTCTTTTTTTTTTTTTTCTAATTTTCCACTTTGTAGACTCATGTGATGTCTTTGTGGTCTTGTCCTGGAGGACAGCTTACCTTGAAGGGAGTTTTTCTTGATTGGTTTTCAGTTCTAATGGTTAGAGACCCTCCAATGTCCTTGCACTGTTTTCTGCATTGCTCACGTGGCAGTGCTCACACAGTCCCAGTTTCTGTCTGTGGAATGGGAATGATAGTGCATGATATCTTTTATTACATATGGAATTATGAAACACAGCAAATCCACTGTGATCCAGTATTCTCTGCCAGTTAACAAAGTAGCTTTATGTCTCTGAGCAGACATGTCCGTACAAAGATCTAGATTTGTGTCCTGCCTTTAAATATTCATTTTCATCTTGGATTTGGATCCTGAGCTAAACTGTTGGAAACTTCCAGTATAATGAGATACTTGTAGAAAAATATTTTATTGTGAATGCGGGAAGTATTTTGAAATATTTTGGGGTTTTGGGCAGTTTCAACACTCAGCTGTATTTACAGTTTTTCTCCATTCACCTTGTGAAGTTGTTTTCTTCCTGTCGTTTTCTTGCTGGCCGGCTTTCCTTGTTAGAGAGAATCTCCATTGCTTCACAGCAGATATGCAGATCCCAACATGTATGTGTAACTCCAGCTAAAGCAGATTCATGTCAGGCTGACTTGACCTTCAACAGTTTTAATTTGTTTAGACCTGACCTGAACAATTTTCAGATCATGTTGACCCTGAGTGAGTGCTTTCCTTCGGCTTTCCTGAGGGAAAATGGAAACAATTCAGGAAAATCAAGCTTTTCCTGGGGGCAACGCTGTCTCTGTAAAAAACAAACTTGGTATTAAAAAAGAAACAAATAAAATGGAAATTTCTCAGTGGCTCTACTTGCTACACTACTATATCTAAAATAATATGATTTCAATCTACAGAAACAGCAGTGTTTGAATTCAGCATTACACTATTCTGCGACCTAGTCAATATTAGCCAGCTGCCAGCTAGTCTAGCATGGTGTGAGACAAACCTTGTAAAACTGGAGAGCTTTACAAAAATCAGAGTGGGTGATGACCCTAAAAATTAATACTTACAAGCACTGTACAGCTGAGAGACTGGTAGAAACAAAAACCACGGATCTTTCTGTTGGAAGACACATAAAATTGACACTGTGTGATTTTATAGTGGTTTGTAGGATTTACAAGACATACTGCAAGTAGCACTTGCTAAAAGTACAGCTCAAGATGTCTGGAAAGAAAAATATCTTCAGGAATGGGGAAGAGCAGCGTCAGCTGTTTAGGAAGGGTTCTCTGGGATGCCTTCGTGGGGTGAATAAGCGGTGATGTGGTTTGGTTGTCAAATGCAGCAGTAGAGGCAGAAGGTTGGGGTGGTTTATAACTTAATTTGTCTTTGGAAGAGAAAGATTTTTCTTTTATACTTGAAGCACGGATGTAATGTTAAGAAGGGCTGAATGTCTACAAAGCTCAGTGACTGACTTTCTGAAGTGTCAGCTGATCTGAACCTCACAGAAGTGACTGCAAAATTTGTGTACTGCTGAGTGGCTTTCACTGAAGATGTCTGCCATGTCAGTACAGCTGAGCCGACTTTTCAAACCTGGTATTTTTAATCTATTCCTTTTTGCTAAAGGAAAGCCTTTAGGAGGATCCTGAACCCTTCCCTAACACCATTCTTGCACAAAATCAAATTCAATCTTCTTTCCCCCTGGAGACATGGAGAGTCATGATTTTCCTTAGGAACCAGTTGGCAGATGATGCTGGTATTGAACGAAATTATATTCCACCAACAGTGCTCCATCATTGTGCCCTTTGTTATGTCCAAATCCCACCAACCTAGCAACATGAAGGACCAGAAGAGCTGCTGGATGAGAGCTCTTCTCATCACTGCATGGGTGTTTCCAAACCACCTGGCCCACTAGGAAAAAGACAACTTTCTCTTTAATAACAGATGGTGGTAGTGAGACATGAAAATTAGGACATATTTTCATTTGATATTGGAATATCATGAGCATCAGTTATTTTGGGAAGGAGTCCAAAAAATACTTGGAGAGAGTCTAAAACTGCAGATGAATCCACAGGTTTATTTTATTGGGTGATTTCAGTTCTGCCAAATATTTGTAGTGTAAAGAAATCATAAAAATTGCTGGTGGTCCTCGCCTGGCGGGTACTTCTCACATATTTGAGACAGTTGTATGAACTGTGACAAGAATGTTTGATCTATTAGCTTAAAAACAAATTAGAGTCTTCAAGAGAAATAAATGAACTATAGATGGTAGAAATACATTTCTCTTATCTTAGGGAGACCAGGAATTTTTGCCCCCAGGCTTTATTTGCATTTAATTATCACAGTTTGGATTTCCTCTACTGCATGCATGGAGGTTTAGTCTGTCTCGTTCCATCCTCTGTTCTGAAATAACATTAGTACCTGTTAATGATTATCATTGTCAATTATATATTCTGGTTACATGCACTTTATAAGAAATATGGGTTTGTTTTAATAAATCTTCAAAAGGCAGCCTAAACCTGTGCCTTATCTCCTTTCTGCTTTGTAATTTATTTATTTTTATGGTTATGATATATGAAAGACTCTGCATGCTCCCAGGGACTGTGAATGGGTATCTGCTCAGCACTTGAACACTGAGATGGCAGACAGAAAAGGTTTTATTTAACATAACATTCCAAATGAAGCAATGGGGTCATGTATCTCAAAGATAAAGAAAGAAGTGAAGAATACAGGTCTAGAAATCCAAAGGCTCTGTTATATGCATAAAAGAGAGAGAGCTGGTGAACCCATAGGTAGTTTAATTTGACACATACTAAGCTGCAGAACAGCTTGTGCTCACATTGTAATGATTATTCCTTTTCTAACTGAGATTATTTTTCGCTAGGATAATAATTTCACTGTAGTCCTGACCTGGCAAAGGACTGGTTGCCTCACTTCCCATTGGTCTGTAGGCATAAGGATAGTTCCATATAAAAAGATTTTCGCTGCATTTCTAAGGAGAATTTTGTTTTGAGTTGTGCAAACTTGATATTTATGCCATTTGCCCATGTGGATTATTTTCATTCACTGGACCAGCACTGAAATGTCCACTCCAAGAGGAACACTTTAACCAAGCATTCTTTATGTGGTCTTCAATTAATAAACAGGAATACGCCTTTCTAAACCTGCGGGTAATGATTTTTCTGCTTGCTGCTACTGTATGTCACCTAAATGAATGGGGCATTTATATACTGTCCTTTCATCTGGGATATCAAAGCACTTTATAAATATGGACCAGTGGCTCTGATGTGCAACCACTGAACTGTGGCTGCCTTGGAGGTGGCATGCGGTTGACATTTTGGCTGGCAAAGCACATTTGAACATCAGAAACTCTTGGTTTCCTCAGAAAAGCTTGGAGGTGTGGGGGGTTGAGACTGTCTGAGTTAACCTCTAACACATACCTGCCCCAACATGGGAAAGCAATGCTGCTGCCCACCTTCCAGTGAGGTAAAATACAATCTTGGCTAAGAGCATGACCAAAGCAGCTTCCATCAACTGGATCACTGATTTTATTCCAGCCCAAGACCATGACTGCCAAAAATTATTACCATATGGGAAGCTGGTAAATTGCCCCAAGAAAATGAGCTTGGTGGTCCCAGATTAGTTTCACATGGACAGGTGTCTGCACCACAAAACCACAGTCACAACTGCTGCCAGCTGCTGGTGGGTTTCAGAAGGGAGGTCCAGCACTGCCTGGGCAGTGGTAACACAAGTGGTGGCATCTCAGGGCTGGAGAAATGAGGCTGTTTGTGTCTCTTTAGGTGTTTCTTGACCCCTCCTATCCTGAGCTGTTAGTGAGCTTGCATGGTGCTCTCCATCATTGTTGTGGCAGGTGCTTTCTCTTACCTTCACACAGAGGCCCCCCCCAGCCCTGCATCCACTCTGCTAAAAGGATGCAACAAAAAATTTCAACTGGGCTTGTGTTGAAGGTGTTAAGTTCAGACCACACACATGGGCTTTTACATCTTTGGTACAGCTTGGAAAATCCTCCACAGGACTGGAAGGGCCTTCTGGGTCACTAATCCCAACCTCCTGCTGCTGCAGGCTTTCACTTTGCATAATCCTGTAGAAAAGCTGACTAATCTTCAAAAACATGGACAATCACAGGAAACCTCAAAAGCTCTCTATATAAAAAGGTGTCAAATCTGTTTTGCACTCCTCTGGCACCTTTCGTCCAAAACTTGTAATGAGTTTTGCAAACATGGATTTAAGAATTGCAATACCAGTGGGAGGGAAGAATTATCAATTATCCTTACTGTATTTGAGAGGAAGAATTTGAAAGACAGTCAAATTATGAAGCAAATCCCCATTCTCATTCAGACAAAGCTCTTAGTGGCTTGAGGACGTTGGCTTCAATGGAGATATCTAAGACCATCCAACCAAATCAATTAGATAGCCAGGAATTAAAATCAGTGTTCCTGACTGTCTTTTTATCTGCCTTTTAAGCATGAAGTTTACAATAGCTCAAGATTTTCCACCTGTCAGCCTCACTATTTCTTCCAGAAGAAATGGATACTACATTCTCTTTCTTCTGTGAGATAGCATGAACATCACACCCTCTCTGAAGAATTCAAAGTCAGGTTGGACAGGGCTGTGAGCAACCTCATCTAGTGAGGATGTCCCTGCTCATTGCAGGGGGATTGGACCAGATGACCTTTCAAAGGCCCGTTTCAACTCAAACTATTCTGTCATTCTATAATTTTAATGCGTACCGTAATTAAGTGTACTCCAAGTGGGCAGGAGGTTCTGTTACAGGAAAGAAGAGTATCAGCAGTAGATGACTTTTTTTTTTTTTACTCAATAGAAAATACAAGTGAATCAACACAGAGAAATGACCTTTCTACATTTTCACATCATCAGAAAGGTGAAACTGAGTTTATCTTCGAACTCATGGAAACACACATTCCTTCTTCAGGGAGAATGAATCCTGGGCAATGCACTGTGTTCTGTGGAAATGTTTTGTCTTCATCTGGAAGCCAAATGCTAGCCTCAATCTCATCGACTCTTGGTTGAATTTGACCTTTCTGATTTTCTAGCACATTTTTTTGACTTTTAAGTATAGTAGATGGCTAAGTATGGCCATGGAGCTATTTATCAATCAGCAGATGATGGTAGAATTGTCAGGATTATTAACAGCATTAGTAAGTGGAGAAACTAGCCCTCACAACCTTGAAGCACCATCGTTTCAGTTTATTGGTGCTAAGATAATTGTTTTGGTCCACCTTTGATCAACACATCTTTTAGGATTTTCTTAAAATTTGTTACTTCAACAGCTGATCCCACTCTTACCGTACAGTGGATAAAAAACTATATTTTTGTAGATTTTACTAAGCATCTAAATTGACTAGGAAGTTATCCAAATGAATCTAATTTAAAGTGAAAGAGGAAACGTGTGCTTCCCTGATCTCCTGTGCAGATTCTATATTGTCAAAAGTTGGTAAAACTGTGCTTGCAAATTTGTCCATAAAACAGTTAAAGGTTTCAAAGCAGGAGGCAAAATTCAGGATAAAGAAGTGCAAGGGCCAATGCTGATGCACCTGCTTGCACTGAGAAGTATCAAACCCAAATATTTGATAGACCTGGGGTAAGAATCTGGGAAGTTTGAACCAGGACATTTCAGAATGCAATTCATAACTCACTTTTAACTCATGCTGCTGTTCAGAGATTACTCCAGCAACATGAAAAAGAGAGCTGCTAATATATGATGTGCTCAACAGGAGTGGCAGATCTTACCTCAGAATGCTTGGTTTCACTGGCATCTGTCCTGGTGCAGTCATGTATTTTAAAACCACTTTAAGCAGTTTTTGAGATTTTTCTTTGCTGTGTGATTGTTTGGTTTTTTTCTGTGGCACATTAACTTTCCTTCTCTCATCAGAGCCATTCTAGTCAGAGATAGACATGGACCTTTGATTATTTTTTATTAAGGACAAGTTAGGGATTCTTTAATTAGGGTCATGTGCTCATTTGAGATGTCCTAAAAATTAAGGTCCATCTCTATTCTGGAAAGCTCAATTTCAGGCAGCTTTTTGACAGGGGCACCTCCCAAAATTACATGTCTCCCAGCTATGTCTTTTAACAATTTACTGACTTTGGGCCTTGGGGAGCCAAGATGAGTTCCAAATTTGGGGTATTCACTCCACTAAATTGTGAAGGCCTTGAAGATTGCAGCGCTTGGATTTTTTTATAAATTACAGAATTGAGGATAATGACAATGTTGGTGGACAAATCTCAACTGACTCACAGCATCACTCGACATTTGGGTGCTGATTCAAGCCCCATCTCTAATTATAATGTCACAAGGACTGGCCGAGTGCAGTACCTCTTTCAGGCATTGTACAGAGTGTGTTGGGCTGTGTAATTCAGTCCAAGTCACTGCTGCTGTTACAATGAGAGCATCACCTGTAGTCTGAGATATGCAGGGATGATTTTAGGTTCTTCTGGTAATTTCTGATGGCATAACCACTTTACCAAGGTGCAGAAAGACTGAGCAGAGATGCTTTCTTGAAATGGGCTTCTTTCTCTGTGATGATTCAGTTAAGCCTATGGAACAGATGTATAGATGGACATACAGTGGTTTTGTGTTTGTTTGTTTTGGGGTTTTTTTCCTCGTAAGACTTAATGCTTTCCCTTGTAAGTCAGGATCCTATATGAGTTTGTTTCCCTGTTGAGTCATTTATGAATTTCAGCAGCTTGGCTCCTCCACATCCCTCCTTTCTCTTCTCACATTCCTGGCGGCATCCAGGGTCCTTCTCACCTTGGTCTCCTGATAGTCCTGGTATAGCTCAGACTACCCAGCTGGCTGTGCTCCCAGCTTGCAGTCTGTGTTAAAGACAAAATGCTGTCTTTTTAAAGCTCAGTTTCTTTCCATAAAGTTAATCAAGCAGCCTTCATTTTACAAGGCAGCAGATCCTTTGGCACTTCTTCCTTTGGCACACTGAGGATTCCCAATGATGCCAGGTTTCCTGCAGGACAGAGAGAAGCTTCTTGCCCTGGAGAAGAGCTGTTCCCTAAAAAGGTACTTGTATTGTGTCCTTGGAAAACTTCCTCTTCCCACTTAAACATGTTCTTTGGGATATCTGTGTATTTCTATTAGAGATGAGCACAAGCCATGAGGCTGGATCTAAACTTAGTCAAACTCTGAGGCTCCTTACAGTAGGGAGTAGGAACTCGATGTGTGCTTTTTGTCTGGAGCCACTCTCCTGTCTGCACAGCCTAACACAAAAAGCATCGCTGGGCTGTTGGTGAAGCTGCTGACACAACTGAGAATCTGAGTGGTGAAGGCTTGTCATCAAAATCAACAAACCTGAAGGCAAATGGGAACCTGGTGGTGTGAGTAATCATTACCCCTTGCCCAGCGACTTGGAGCAAACTTTCTCTACTCAATAATCACCAGGTTTTATGAAAGGAAACAAACGAATTGCAGATGAAGCACAGAGCAAAATGTCCCTGCATTCCTCTTATTGGAGAAAAAGAAAAAATCTCCTTCTTTGGGCTTAGTTTATGCATGCCTTTGCTGTGTAGTGAGCTGCAAACGGTGGCCTCTCAGTTCATTAATTGACAAACACCATCCCCTAAACATTTCCAGGCACAGTCATTTTCTTTTCTCAGGTTTACTCAGTGGTTCTTACTGAGGTTTACATTTTTCCACGCATGTACTGAGAATAAACTTGCCTCTACAATCTCATCTCTTGTGCTCTGAGAAATTTTGATAATGTAATTCATAAGCAGATACATTTTCTGGGTCTTTCTCTTTTTGCAACTCTCCTGGCTTTGGCTGTTTACTACTCCCTTTACAGCAAACTGCCCCGTTTCCCAAATACCGCAGGACTTTCTGAACTACAGCATTTCATTCCATTTGTCTCTCTTTTTAAGAGGCTGATCTGTCTTAAAGAAATTTTTCTCATTTAAAAATAATTTTGCTGTGGTTTTACAGTCAGCATGGTTCCCCCCAAAAGAAACAAAAAATCCCTGCAGGCCTATTTCTTCTCCTTCTCCCATGATTACACTGGTGTAAATGACACTGGTGCCAATGGAATTATTCCTGTTTTACACCAGTATAAAAGAGACCAAGTTCTGAAAGATTGGACACATTCAACATCTTCACAAAATTATATTAGGGCAGAAGGGTATCTCCAACTATCAAAAGGGATCTCAAACTGCTCTTTCATCTTCAATGTCTCAAATAGGGGAATATAATCATCCACCAGCAGGACACAACAACCCCCAGGGTGAAATCTACAACACATTTAACATGGAGAAAAGGCAAAGGCAGCACAACACGGCCCCTTAGGAATGGGCCCAAGGAATACAGTGTCCAGCTGAAATTAGTGTTACTATTTGCCTCGTGGAAATGGTTGGGAAGCCCAGCCAAATTCAGGGCTGCAGCCTACTAGAGCAGCTGCAGTGAGGGCAGTCTCTGTTCCCCAGCGCTCGCAGTCCCAGTGACAAACAGCAATCAGACTGCGGGCCAGCAAGCAGTGGAGCCAGGCAGAACTAAAATATCCCTGTTGGAGTGCGGTCCCATGAGGACAGTGTTATGTCTTACCAGAAACAAAGAGAAGAGCACATTTCCAGTCTCAAAGACTTCTCTGTCCCATTAAGGAAAGCTTCAGACTACAATTAGAAAAAAAAAAAAAAAAAAAAAAAAAAGAGACATAGCCACAGCATGCCAGTTTGCATCCAAATGCAGCCTAGAAAAAGCAGTTCTGCTCCCAGGAGAAGGCTGCTTGCACCCTCTTAGACTGGTGGCTCCAGCCATCTCACTCAGGAGGGTGGGAATGTGACCCTAGAGAGACCATCCCTCCCCCAAACCCAGAGCCACTGGGTAAATATTGACTCAGAGAGAGGAGTGGCTGAATCACTCCTTCCTATCCTAACAAGGTGTTTCCTTCTGCCCAGCGAGTGAACAAGCCCACCCTGCACAGCCCAAAATATCAGACAGGAACTGGTGCCCATGGTGATCAAAGGACATGGACTCAGAGAGAGAGACAGAGCACCTCTGTTTGGGCAGGACTGACGTGTTTGTTTGCTCTCAGAGTGGCCAAGTGCCTCTTCCATTAAGTTATTCAGGAGGACACATGGTGGGAAGGATGGATAGGTGGGGGGATGAGGAACCTGGAACCCCTTAGTGCAGTTCTTCTGTTCTTATCACATGCTACATCTCTCAAATTCTCTGTCTGCCGTTCCACAGCTGCTGATGGTGTGGTTTTGTACACCAGTTAATGGTACAGCAAGGGCCTGTGTTCATGAAATCTCTGCCCCAAGATGCACTGAAGTAACAGTGAATTTGTAGAAAGGGGTAGGAAAAAGTCCAACTGTCTTGGTTGTCCAGCTGTTTCCAGCTCAGGATTCAACCTGGGTCGGATGATTTGGATCATAACTCTAAATCTCTTTATAATTTAAGGGTATTAAAATAAAGCCCAGGAAAGACCTGGGAGACAAATAGTGGTGACCACTGACTGGAGCTGTAAGTGGATGTCATGAACTTTTGGGTGGCTCCTAGCTTGTGTAATCCAACTGGATACAAGGGAAGGCTGAGTTCATTGTTGCAAGCACAGGTCTGGATTTCATTTCATGTCTGCTACAGATTTCCTAACTGGGTCACCATGCTAGCCTGAAACACAGGCATTATATGTTCCTCCTCCACTGAGATGTCACAGAGCTCAGGATTTGATGGTTTAAAAACTGGTTGAATATCTCCCAGAAAAAGGATGCGTAAGAAAAAGCATATGCTATGGATCTCTTCATATATGCTACATTACCAAAAATGTTGTATTTATGTATTTCAAAACTAGGCACTGGGCTACATTTTCATTCTCCAGTACAAAGGCAAATACATTCCAAACAAAGCAATGTTGTTTCAACAAAGCAAGGGTTGAAATCTCTCCAGGGCTTCATTCTGTCTCATTTAGATCGGGCATAAGATCTTAAAGCAGAGTTTAGTGGTCGGCCGATCACGCTCCTCTGGGAAATGACAGAGTGGTAATTCAAAAGGGGTAGTGAAGTACAGCATTGTCTTGGTCTGCAGGACTGTTCTTCAATAAAACCAGCGTCTCACCCGGCTTACAGGAGAACATTTTGTTCCAAAGGAGCTGTGGCTCTTCAATAAACAAAAGAATTCACCTCCGGCTAGACTTGGGTGTAAAATGAAAATGTTATTGGAGGCAAAATGTCTTTGTGAAGACAGCATTTCCATGATGCCTGCTACAATTGCCTGGGCATATCGAGCAGTTGAAGTGAAAAAGGATAAAAGGTACATCTCCAAGGCATTGGCTCCATGGGCTTTTGAAGCTTCTTTCAGGCTTGGGAAGTGGTTTCAGTCCAGGCTGGGAGCTCTGCTGGAGGGGATAAGCAGCCTGGGTCCTGTCTGGCCATGGGCTGGAACTCACCCTTTTTGTAGTAAGGACTCAGATTTGATCACAAGTGAGTTGAATCTTTCAGGGCTTTCCTGAAAGCCTTTCCTTGGAGTAAACAAGTTCTCCCACATCTGACACAAGAGATTGGGAAAGCATCCCAGAGTATCTAAACACAAAAAATTATGAGATATTCCTCCTCCAGTCTGAAACTCCTGGTACACTCAGGAAAGTTCACAAACAGCAAAGGAGTCATAGGGTCATTCAGGGAAATAATTCCTGTCCAGACTGGCATAGCTCAGGTGTTCAGATATGGTTGTGTCCCACCCAGTTAAATCTTCAGAACAGATATGGTCTCTGTGGTTCCTTGGTGCATGAAGATGATAAAAATCACCTTGGGCTGTGCAGTTTCAGGGGATTTTTGTTACAAGATTATTTTCCTAAAAATGGCACCATGCCTCTGGGGATGAAACATACTGGGAAATATATGAAAATTTAATCAATTGCATAGTTAGTTCTGACTTTTCTTGCATACTTATGGCAAGATCATTCCTTTGTCATCCTCAGATCACTTTATTGTTCAGTCAAGGTGTCCACTTTTAGCTTGACAAGCAGGTTTTGGCCTTGAAACTCTTAGGCAGAGCAACTGCCAAGCTCATTTGGCAGAGACAGTCTTTTGTGGTGTGTCTAATCATGGCCTCCTACTCAGCCTTTATTTCACCTAAAAGTTGTTCACTGGGGAGAATCAACAACCTTGGTTCTGCCCTAGATGGGACAGGGGACTTTCTGCACTCTTTCTCACTGTCTCTTCCATTTAAGTGATGAGTTTACACAGCTTGAAAGATGGTACAAGATAAGGACTGTTAGGCCACTGCCCTGCTATGTAGACTCTAAGGCTTAGCAGAAGCCTTGTGCTGGGGCAGTTGGATGGTAAATTCCCAGGAAAATACAGAGTTCCTGTGTTTCAGTGGAGTGCACAGCTGTGGCAAGCCTTTGAGAGAGGTAAGCCATCCAAAAGCAGAGCATGGAGAGGTTCAAGGTAACCCAGCCTGGATGTAGATTGTTTCATGAATCAGCCCAAGAAAGGCCATATGGTGTCTGCAAAGGAGGACTGTCCACTGCTGGACATTGTCCTTGCTGGACTCTCTGTAGCAACCTGAAATCTCATTGACTCATGTGAACCAAATTTCCAGACTTGACTCACTGGCTACTAAAACCATAAGATTGCATGGTGTGTCTCATATTTTTCCTGGGGAAAAAACCCAGCAGGAAAATATATCTTTGGTTAATTAACATTTGAATCTGCTTTGAAGCCTTCAGAGAATATATGTTAAGAAATTAAACTAATCTCAAACCAGCAAAGAAAAATAAACCTAAAATATCTGGACCATCAAGATTTGTTTCTACAAATGTTCCTGGTTGCCTCATCCTGAGATGCTGGAGCATGTCCAGGGAAGGACAATGGAGCTGGTGAAGGGTCTGGAGCCCAAGTCTGATGAGGAACAGCTGAGGGAGCTGGGGGTCTGAGCCAGGAGAAAAGGAGGCTCCATGGGTCCTTCTCATTCTCTGCAACCGTCTGAAAAAGGTGGTAGCCAAATGAGGGTTGACCTCATCTTCCAGATAACAAGGAATAAGATGAGAGGAAAAGGCCTCAAGTTGTGCCAGGGGAGGTTTAGATTGGATATTATGAAAAATTTCTTCACTGAAAGGGTTGTCCAGCATTGGAACATTGCCCAGGGAAGTGGTGGAATCATCATCACGGGAAGCATTCAAAAAATGTTTAGATGTGGCACTTGGGGACATGATTTAGGGATGGACCAGACACTCTTAGGTTAATGGTTGGACTTGATGATATTGGAGGTCTTTTCTAACCTTAATCATTCTATGATCCTTTGGTTTAAAGGTAAAAGATACATATCTTGTCTATTCTCTTTTGCATCTCTTAGTACCTGCTGAATGTTATGGGATCATGGATTTATTCTAGGGCCATGTGTGGCAGGAAGTGCAATTGAGAAAGGTACATAGAGTAGGAACACAGGTGTTTTTTCAGAAAATGTTCTTGGCTTATCATTATCAAAAATTCCCTCATAAATGGAAAAATTTCCTCACATGATGTAAAACTAGACTGAGAAACTCATTGCTGTAGGAATTAATTGCCAAAACCTTGCCAAAGGATGACCCAAAAAAAAGGGAAAAAAGAAACAGGAAAAAGAAAAATAATAAAAAAATTATGTGATGTTTACAATGCAAATAAGACCATAATAGGGGCATTTAAAAAGACAATAGTACTTATTAGGAAAAGAAAACAAGAGTCTCAGAAGAATTACACGTGTCAGAAAAGCTGCCTGTTTCAAAACAGGAAAAACCCTTTGGTGTAGCTAATGGCCAGATCCAGAGAGGTAATTACACACAAGCTCTTTCAGCTGCAGTCCATGCAGTTGTCATTCATTTTGAGCCCGATCTTAAATCAAATCTTTTGGCCTTCATCGAAGGTGATTGTTGATAGTGTAAACATCTGTCCTGGGCCAAAACCCTGATTCATTAATGGAACATCAGGAAAATTTCCTACAATGGACTAAGGTATAGCTGTTATTGAAGATTTTTTGATACTTCCTTGGAGGCAGCATTGACTGACCTTGACAGAGGCAAAATACAAGGCAGTCTGAACAAAATGGTCTAAACAATTATACCACTTTCTTCTTCTTCCTGTTTCTTTTGGCTCTCCAGAAGTAGTTGTCAGTCTTATTTTAGTTTCAGAGGACCTAAAAAGTCTCCCAAGCCACTTTGCCATCCTCACTAAGTTGCTGAGAAGGGAGCGTGTGTGGGTGGAAGAGATGTTCTTGTGTGGCCACGGGAGGGCTGGGCTGGCAGTCTCCTTACGCACAACAGATTTTTCTGCTGTGCCTTTTTTCTGTACTGCAAAGGGGAGGGAAAGAATCTTTCCCCAGTTTAAGTTGTGTTAATAGAAGCTTAGAGCAAAGGAACCAACATTGGTAATGCTGGCTGACAGGGAAGATGAGAGTGGCCTTTGGTCCTGGCTCTGGACTTCTGTCAAGGCATTTAATTTTTCGTGTGCTTCAGTCTGGCCCCAAAAAAGTTCAGCCAGTGTGGGACTCGTCTGTGCAGTGCTTTGAGCACAGCAGGACAAATGTGTTAGGCAATGAGCACTGTCATGAGGAATTGCCTGCTGCCCAACAATATTACCTCTCCAACATGCCTACCTCCTCTTTTCCCATTCCCTCCCCACACTGAGATGTCAGGGCATCCTCAGGGACTCTTCTGTTTTCAGAAATCACAGGAGCTGCAGAGCACTTCAAAAAGTCTGGCTCTGTCCCTTAGGTGTCAAAGAAGGACCTCAGGTTCCTGGAAAATCTGGTCCCAAATGAGTGTAAAAACACACATTTTGTCAGGAAGTGAATAAAATCTCACTGAAATTAAGCCAGGGACAAAGATGAAAAAGCAGATGGCCCATGACAAACTGTGAGAACGAATTTGTTCGCATGACATGGGAATAAGTATGTACTCATAACAGACTATTACTCAAGAAATTTTGAAAGAGCACAACTCCACAGGAGTCATAATGGGATTAGTCACATAAAGCTCAGTCCAGCTAAGCCTGGTGTACTGTACCTGAAAGAAAAGAAACAGACCCCAAAACAGACCACAATCGAATAAAAAAAAGAAACAAATTCCAAAGAGATGCACAACTTTATGAAGTCAGAAAAACTTTTAAATGAATTAAAATATTTAGAGTAGGTCATGGATGGTTATTAGGCTGCTTAAAAAGCAAGAGGCCAGAGGAAGGAGTCTTCCTGAAATGACTCAACCAGTTTGACAACATAGAGACAGAGTTGGGGTGTTTTTGGTGAAATGCCATGGACCCTGGAAGAGACTTTGCCATGTGCTCCATTACAGCATTGTTCTCGCAAACTACAATTATTTGCAATTATTTGCAAAATCCCTTTAAAAATAAGCCACAAACCAGAGGAATAGGGTTGATTTGGAATACTGTCATCTATTTTTTTTTCAAATTAGTATTTTGCACAAAACTCCTGGTTTGAACAGACATATTTAAATACATAAAAACACTCCTATCATTAAAGGGACCAGCATCTTGATATATAAAATATTTTTTGATTTTTCTACGTATGAAGAGACGAGTGGGTTCCTAGGATACATATGTGATTTTCTTTATCTAAAAAATAATTAACAATAAGCTTTCCTAATGCTTTTATGAATTTTCTATGCATTTCTAAGCTGCTCACCCAAAAGCCAGTGTTCAGAGCTAATTTAGATTGATTAATTAATTAATTAAGGGCTAGACTAGAGCCTAAATAATATCTAGAGCCAAATTCTGTTTCTGAAATCACATGTATGCAAACACCAAGCCTGGAGTGCTCACACTGATGCTTCTGTTAAGACCTACTCCACAAGTCATGTCCCGTGGCCTCTTCACCCAAAATGGTGACTTAATCCCTTCTAAACTTGCTTGAAACCCTTCTAAACTTGACTTAGCCTGGCAGTGAGAAGCAATGCCTCTCCATCTGAATCAAACCTGAGCAGTGCAGGAGGGTTGGCTTCAGATTCAGGTCCCAAAGATGGATTTTGTCCGTGCAAAAGCAGCACCGCCCTCAGTGACGCACACACTGCTCTTGGGCTTTCATTTACCACAAGCTGTTGGGACCTGAGTTTCACTTCTCACCAGAAAGCGGAGGCAGGAGTATATTTAGCCTTTCTTGGGAAGCAGCTGCGAAATGCAGGGGGAGAGCACACGCACTCGGTCCTGCGGACACACACACAGACACCGAGAGCTTTAGAGCAGCTGCACAAACCTGAGCAGAAAGGACACGGCACAGAGGCCTCCTGCAGGTCACTGTCTCACCAAAGAGATCATTTCAGCATCTCAATATCCTTATCATTGAATCACAGCATCACAGGATCACAGAACAGTTTGGGATGGAAGGAATGTTAAAGTTTTTCTCATTCCAACCTGTCTACTCGTTGCAGGGACACCTTCCACAAGACCAGGTTGCTCAAAGCCACATCAAATCTGGCTTTGAACACTTCCAGGGAAGGCACATTTTCTCTGAGCAACCTGTTCCAGCACCTCACTACCCTCTGAGTAAAAACTTTCTTCTGATGCTGAGTCTGAATGTCTCTTATTTTAGTTTAAAATCATTCCCCCTTTTCCTATCACTATCTTCCCTCTTTAAAAGTTGTTGTCCCTCACTTTTTTAAGCCCCCTTGAAGTCCTGGTTATTTAAATAAATGAAGTACTGGCACTATTGAAATAGATTGCTTGTTCAGTCCTGACTCACTTGTAAGATTATCACCTTCTCAACCACAAGCTCATTCCTTGAAGCACTCTAGGGGCTTCAGGTTCTACTCTCCTGTTTTTTTAAACCTTATCTCTATGGTTTTGTGCTTTCCACGGGAACACAGAAGCAGCATTACCCATCTGCTATTGAGATTTGATAGGAAATTGGTGGTGCCAAGAGGATGGAGCCAAGCTCTAGTCTGTAGTGCCCAGCAATAGGACAAGGGGCAGTGGGCAGAAACTGATGCCCAGGAAGTTCCACCTGACCATGAGGAAGAACTTCTTTCCTGGGCAGTGTCCAAGCACTGGAACAGACTGTCCAGATAGGGTGGGGAGTCTGCTCAATGGGGTATTCCAGAAATGCCTGGACAAAACCCTGTGTCCTGTGTTCTGTGATGGCCCTGCTTAAACAGGGGGCATGGACAAGATGACCCCTTCTGGTCCTTTCCAGCCTGATCCAATCTGTGATTATTGAAATTACTTGTTACATCTGCCTATAAAGTGAGAAATCCAGCTCACCCAGCTTCAGCCACTTAGAAGATACTCAGCCCATCTAAGCTTAGCAGAAGTTCTGGGAGGGCAGGGACACTTTATGATCCTTCACCCCTCTTAGGGACTTGATAGCTTGGAATGGCTTTACCCCAGAGGTGCTTCTTTCTTGACTGGAGCCAAGACGACTGCCTCATGCTAGATGCCAGCTAAAGGGCTGATATTAGATGAGCTGAATCTGAGGAAAGTCATGCTCCTGCTTTTGCCTCAAGGTTTCTTCTTCACAGACCTTTCCCTTGTTTGTTGACAATAGACTAAGAAATCAGAGTTTGCAGCAATTTAGCTGCAAGGCAGATAAAATCAGTAGTCAAACAAAAGCAGCTTAGATAGCCAAGGCTGACTCTAAAGTTAAGTACATGATCTTCTGATACAGCTGAATGCATTTAAAATAACTTCAGTTGGCCATTCTCACAGGGCAGATCATTAATCTTTTGGTGACATCCATCATCATGAGCAGGACATGTACTAGGAAATCCCCTCCTGAAGGTGCTCTTCTGGTTGCTCTCATTACTGAATTACCTACCCAATTTACAGTGCCATGAGTTTTGGACACCCTGAGATCCTCTTGGAGGTGGCAGAGTAGAAGAGTTCCCTCCTACTTGCAAATAGGTACAACAAGGATGTACAGTGGCTTTCCCTTTGGGAGATCCAGAGTAGATCAGGAAGGTAGGGAATGTTTTTAAGCTAGGCAGTCATTTTTATCCACTCTTTTGCAAGGTAGGTATTTTCAGATCATGACATCCACATCCAATTTAGTTATCCAACATTATTCCCAGCAAAGTGATGAAGGAATCTCCCATTCTAGCAATAAAGAGGTGATACTCTACTTATGTAATTCACTGAATGCAAAGAAAGGCTTGGGAATTAGATAAGATGTAGACAGCTATGCTTTAGACTGTGACTGTGTATAGACAGACAAGCCAAAGGTGACTTGAGGGAATGGCATGAAGCTGTATCAGGGGAGGTTTGTGATGGATATTAGGAGAGGTTTCTTCACCCAGAATGTGGCTGGGCAGTGGAACAGGCTCCCCATGGAAGTGGTCATGGCACCAAGCCTGGCAGAGCTCAAGAAAAACTACAACACACTCTCAGAGACATGGTATGATTTTTGGGGTGGACCTGTTCAGGACCAGGATTTGGACTCAATGAGCCTTGCAGGTTCCTTCCAGCTCTGGATATTCTGTGATTCTGTGACTGGAATCCCATCTCAGTAAAACAGTCCTCCTAAAGGATGAGGCAAAGCTGCATGTGATCTCAATATAAAAGAAGTGACTTTTGAGGCTGCCCAGAGAGATACATTTTACATGTCTAAACCTTCATTTAGGGGTTTTTCCCTCTATACACAACTTGGAAAGTGCAGGGACTTCCAAGGAATTTCTTCACCAAGCACCTTTAGTTCAGTTTAGATGAAGTTGATCCCAACCCTGGATTCACTCCCCCAGCTGCTGATATAAATTTTCTTCTAAGCCACAAGCTTGCCTTGAACAGTCAGTCTTTGCATGTGGGGATAGGCTACAGCATCCACCCTGCCTCTGTGGACTGGGTGTACTGGGGGACCCTGAATGACCAGGAAAAGGTGGCTGATGTCTTTAGGGAAGGTAACTGCAGCTGTCTGAACACTATGTATTCAACATCTCTCTTCTCTGCAGGCATCCATCCAACCCCACTTAGCTCCAGCTCTGTCTAGATGGGGATTGAACACCCCCAGCAGTGACAGTGCACCTGGATGCTCCTGTAAACATTCTCTTTCTATGAGGACTGTACAAAAAAAGTGGAAATGACCAGGCACTAAAGCTGTGATGAGTTGTAATGAGAAAAAAAAAAAAAAAAAAAAAGAAAGAAAAAAAAAGAAAAACCAGCATTAGAAAGGAAGGAAATAAAGAGAATCATCCCTTTGTATCTGATACACAACAGTAGTTGCTTGCTCCAGGTTTCATCCTACTCAGAACTCCCATATAACTGGGCTTTCTCAAACACACTCCAGCAATTTTGACCTTGGAGAAAAAAATTGTTGACACTGCTTTGAGTAGAGTTTGTGACTGGGCAGTCCACAGAGGTCCCTCCCTGCCTCAGTGATGCTGTGATTCTGCAGTCTTTGGATGCTCAGCGGCTGGGTCAGACCCACCCCAACCATCAGTCACTCTGTGTTCTATGATCTGAGCATTGCAACAGCTCCCACATGTCCTGGATACACAGGGATCTCTGTGCAGGTGTCCAGACATCCATGTGGAATTTCTTAGATGGAAGTGTGGGAGCCTGATCAAGATGAGAAAGTTGTGTTTAAAGGCTACATGGCATAAATAAATCTTAAAGTGGGATTAGGGGAATGACAAAGCTGTGGCTTCTGATAGGGAAACCACACTGCTTGGAAAGGTTTCAGCCAAATGGAAGAGCCTTTGGTGTCCAGATTTTTGCCTCTATTTTTGTCTGTATAAGTTGCTACTCTTCGTATATTAACTCCAGTATCTCTGACTATTTAAGAATCAGTTGTGACAGTTATTTGCCACAGATTGTAAACCAGATTACTATAAGGTTTGTCAAGCTTCCTCTGATCTCTAATGTATGGAAAAACATTACATTTAATTTGGTTTTCTTGGGCAGTGTGGACAGGGGTTAGCTGCACTATATATGGACCATAAACACTGTTCTGGTTAACACCACAGTGCAGCCAAACCTGAAACTTTCATCTCAGTCCTTGCAAACTTCAGTGGTTTGGATGGAAAAGGAACCTGTAGTTGAGCTGTGCTTTATTTTTGTTTTTGTTTTGAAAAACCAAAGGCAAATCAAGAGCACTTTGGAAGCCCAAAATTCAGCATCCTCAGCCCACCTCCAGTGGACAGGGGCCGAGTGCCTGTGTAGGCAGGGACCTCGTATTGGGAAGAAAGCCAATACACAAAGGAAGGAAACCATTTCAAGGAACCTGCAGTAACTCTCCATAAAAATCTCAGGAACATAAAGGCAGACTCAGTTTTGTGTCATAATCCCCTCCAAGCCACATGTGTGTCTGGTTAAGAACAACATAGTAGTCCCATGTGGGACAAAGATGGACTTTTTCTGGCTGCATGTCCAGCTGGTTTGGTATTAGGAATGACAGGGAAAAACCTTTGCTTTTGAATCAGAATTTCAGTTTGCTATCTGGAATACCAAAGCAGCCAGTAAATGAAAATGGATTTCTCACATCAGATTTTTTAGATGCCAGAAATAATAATAGCATAGTGTTAACACCTCAGTACTTGGCTTTCTCTAGGTTGTTTTAACCTAGATAAATTTATTAATTTGTGTCTTTTTATCCACAGCAGTGCCTTAAAATTTGCACTTAATTGCAGCAAAAGTAGTTTTAAAATCCATCTGTTTTACACTGACCACTCCTGTAGCATCTCACCACCTCTTGTATAATGTGTTCCCAATGCTAAAATAAAGATGTATAGTGTGACATTGTAATTCCACCTACACAAATCTTTGAGGCTGTTGAAAAGGTAAAATTTCTTATTGTATTTCTGGCTTTCAGAATGATTGTAAAAATAGGATCATCATACTTACCATATGGTATTTAGCAACTGGGCAGAGTGGGTAGAGCACCTTAGACTATCATATGGCTCTCCAAGCTTCTTTCTATTGTCTAGAGGTTGCTCTTTCTTCCTATGCTATATCTAAGGGACTCAGTCCAAGTAAGAATGTTTCTAATGACCTTAGTGGACATCAGATGAGGTCCACTGAACTACTTACAAGAGGGCACAAATGTCAGTCAGGGATGCACAGTGTCAACAGTTTCTTTCTGTCTTTTCTTTTTGATTTTCATATCTGAAGTTGCTGAAGGGATCTAGGCAAGGATATACATCATACTTTGTCTGAACTCTGCCATGTCTCCACACATAAAAAAAAATTTAAGGGTCTAAACTTATTGTGTCTGTCTGTTCAAACCAAAATGCTGAAAACTGGGACCCTCTGTAAAGCAGAAATCTAGCTCAGGCAGAAGCCATCCAGCCCTCCCATCTACACAGGACATCTGAGTCACTTAGAACATTACCATGGTTCCATGGCTGGCCAGGAAAACAAGTAGGGAATTCACCAGCTAATTCATAGCTATGAGATGCCAACCAGAAAAATGTTCAGGCCTGTCCACAGGTTTTATGAAGAATGAGAGTGGAAAGATAATTTAGTTTTATAATATTTAGTTCATGCTTACCTACAATAGGCTCTTGTCTTAGATTACATCTGTTCTTTTCTAATGGGCCTACAGAGAGTATCACTGCCAGCTGGTGAAATTTCTCCTTTCATCAAAGAAGGCTTGGTCCCATTGAGGGGACAGCCGGCAGCAGTCTGTATGTGAGTATATGTGTGAATGAAGGCTCATGGTGTATCTTCCTTGCAGATTCAGATCCTTGCACTCCTGATGCTCCACCTGCTGCCACTTCACCACCTACTTCTGAAGAGCCTGGACCTTTCACAGCTCCAGCATCACCCTCCTGTTCCTCTGACACTGGTACTGCATCGTTTTCACCACCATTACCCACGTGTGTTGCAGCCTTACATCCAAAACCACCTCCTATTTCACCATCAATATCCACCCCTGCTGCCACTGTTCACCCTGGACTTCCTTCTCTTCCCGCTCCACCTGCCTCTACTCCATCCCTGCACCCTGGGATTTATCTGCCGGTTGTCCCACCCAGTGGTGCCACCCACCTCATCAACTGGCTGCCCTTCCTCGCCTCAGCAACGCTTGCCACCATCCAAGGCAAGGAGGAAGACCAGCCACCCATAAGCACAGGCTCCCTGGAAAGCATGAAGCCTTGCAGCAGCCCAGCCCCTCAACCCTCCCAAGAGGAAAATCCCCAGCCAGCAGCTATGGGAAGCAGCGCTCCAGGAACTGCGTCCCCACCGCGGGCTGCCCAGGCTGTGCCCGCGGGCTCCGAGGCGTCGGCGAACGTCAGCGACATCCTGGCGGAGCTGCGGACCATGAACAGCCACCTCTCCACGATTGCCCGAGCCCTCACCCAGCTGGCATCGTCCCTGGCACCCCAGCAGGATGCTGGTGGCACCCCACCTCCTTAGTGCCAGATTTCACAGGGAGTGGTGCTGGCCAGAGGAAAGGGACCCTCCCCAAACCCGCCCACACCACTGGAGCAAGTTCATTGCAGTCGCAGACAACGACCGTGTCTCCAACCACGTCTCCCCAGTGGGTTTTTCTGTTGGTTTGTTGTTTGCCCCTTGTAAATGGCTGCATACATTAAAAAATAGTTTTGTGGTCTTGTTAATAAAATTGTTTATGTTTCTCGCGTTCCTTTCGGATGCGCTCACTCCCCTCCTCTCACCCATTAACCACACGAGCGCTGGTAGGAGCCGGTGAGGGCTCACACAGAAAATGCTGGGAATCTGAAGTGGTGAGAAGTTACCCGCGAGAAAATGCTCAAGGCGATGACAAAACCACTCTGGGCAATGTGGGGGGATACAGAAAGGAAACAGCACAATGAAACTCTGAAAAATTTCCATGTTTATCCATATCCATGTTGAATGGCACAGCTCTGTTGAAATTGGAGTCCTTCCCAGTGCACTAAATCTCAGGGGTAATTGTAACTACCAGCACAGGTATAAGCCATGATAAATTGTTCAGAATATAAAGCAGGGTAGTTGTCTAAGGAGCAGTGGGGCTGAACAGCTACTAAACAGCCTCGTCCATCTCCTGCCCTCTAACAGAGAGGTGCTTAGCTCAAGTCAATCTGTCTGATTTACCAGTGGTGCCCAGGGTTCTTCAAGGGCATAAACAGACCAATCTAATTTACAGCAATTAGCCCATGTGGATAAATCCTGACATTTCACCATCTTTCCCTATTGCCAAGGTGCAGTAGCTTGCCTAAAGGTAGCATCGAAGATGTGAAACCCTAAAAAATGGACACGAATCCAGGATTTGCTCTTCCCAGATGTCTGACCTGTAAAGCAGCTGGTGAGGTATGATTGCACAGGTGGAGGCACCAGAGCTGGAGATGAATACCGGGATGTGCTTGGAGCTCTGGAAGAGCCCCTGGGAAGAGAACTAACAGCTCTTGCAGAGCTGTTTTGTGCATCTCAGCTGCAGTCTGCCCATAGTGCAAACAACCATTCCAAGTTGTTCTTGTCCACAGTGTCCCTGATCTTTAAGGTCCCTTCCAACCCAAATCATTCTACAATTTTATGAACCAGCAGTCCAAATATCTTTTCCCAAATGTGGGCCAAGCACAGTCCTGGTGGCAGCTGAGCCAGGCTATGCTGCTGCTCTGCTTTTCATCCCAGTGGATTAAAACAAAACACATGCTCATGGCAAAGAGAAGAAAGTAAAGGTCTCTGTGAAGCTGTGTATGATCTTGCTATAATTTAGCTACACAGCCCTCAGATATCAGGATCTGAGGCCATCTCTAGGAAAATCCCAGACAGACAGATCACTAGATAAGATTAAAGAGGAAGTATTCTGTCTATTTGCAAATATTTCTGTTACAGATGAGCCTAAGCCACAAAGATTGAATCAATATACAAACTTCCCCAAAGCTCAGGTGTATTTGAATTTGAGGTTTTGGTTACTGCATATGTATTTATATATAAACCTATCCATATTTTTTGAGTCTGTGCCTGAAAGACAAAGGAATTGTCCTGCTCAATCATGGTTTTTTTTTCTAGTCTGATCAGACATTTTTTTCCTCTGCTGTGTTTAGCAAGAAGGTGAAAAAAAACCCCAACTATTTCATAGATGTCTTATACTACCTTTTAAGTTTATGTTTAAATATGTGTTTCAACTAAAGGAGATAAAAGGAGTATCTTTAAAACATTTTGGTTTTGGATTTGTCCATTGCACTTTCCTTAGACTAAAAAAGCAAACATAAAGGAAGTTTATCACTTTTCCGCCTTTTGTTATGAAACATAGAGCAGGAAAGAAAGGGAAAACCTCCAAGATTGAAAAACTAAAAGGAATAATTTTCATTTTTTACCATCTTTCCATCTTTTATCTTAGCATAAGTAGTAAATAAATAGCATATTCCTCCTCTATTGATAGTTTTGTTTGATTGATCCTGCTGTTTTCCGTTAGTAACCTTTCATGACTTAATGTTAATTAAAATGTCACTGGAGTTTTCTAGATCCATGCAAGGTACACAGCTATAAGTTCAGAAAGTATTACTGTGCAGCTGCTGATGCTTTACCAACCAAGGTTAGAGCTGACTTCATTGAGCTGTCTAAGGGATTTGGGAACAGTTTCCATGGCATGGAAATCCAGAAAAAGCCCGAAAAAGTTGCCTATATTCAGCTGCAAAGCAGTGTTCTTCATTCTCAAAGATGCTATGAGTGTAATCCAGCTGGCAGGGAGGGAAGAGTGCTATTCCTGAGCCTCTTCCTAGAGGAATGAGATTTCTGTGGTGTCACAGCCAAAGATATTAGATGCTGAACACCTTTGCTGTCTAGACTCCAAGCTGCCTGGTCCTGCAGCATCCTGACAACAAAGCAGGACCAGAGCCTGTAGGCAGATGTAGCAGCTTTTGGATTGACTTGGTAACCACTGCTGGCCCTCACAGGGCACAGCAACTGGCTGTGGGGACAGAGGGGCAGACAGAAGCTGGCTGTGGGCAGGAGCAGCCCCTGCACCCTGAGCCAGCATGAAACCAGCCAGGGCCCTTCTAATGCCACAGGTCCCCATCTGCAGAGTCTTCTGCCCAGTCCATGTGAGTTAAAACCCAGCTCAGGTACTTCTGGGCAGCCCCACCATGGCCTAAAAGGGCTTCTCTGCCATGCTAAGAGGGGTCCTGCCCACATGCTCCTCATTTAGCCAAGTGCATTATTCTCTACTCAGTGCATTCAACACTCGAGTCCTTTGGGAATTACACCCTCAACTTCATTAAACCTCTTAAACACTGCAAGAAATAAGTGGTTGTTCTGACTGCATCACTTTGTTGGCAAAAGTTTGACTCCATATCAGGTTTTGTTTGCTCTTCTTGGCTTTCACCTGTCCCAGCTCCCATCCAGCCCTGCTGCTGCTCTGTGTGTGCTCAGCAGTTTTACTGGCACCTCTGAGCTGCTGCTCCACATGTGCTATGCTGCCAGTCAACAGCTAGAGCACACCTTACCACCAAAAAGTCTCCTAAAGCCCCTTAAAGCGGCAGAAGAATGGCTGAAGAAAGAAACCCCAGTAGAGCTGGCACTGTGTCCCTACAGTTCCCCAGCACCTGTGGAAATGGCAACGTGACAGACCCACACAAACCATGGCAAAGAGTTCAAGAGACTTTCTTCTCTAAATTATTCATTTTGATTCAGCTCAAAGCATGAGGGGCTGAAAGTTACAGTGCCTTGGTGAGTGTTCAAAGTCTGTGTAGAAATAACTTCATCATCTCACACTCCAGGGGCTGTTAAAATATTAAAAATCCCCCTCTGGCCTTTTTTCTCTTGTGACATCTTCAGTTGCTCCTTCTTCTTCCTCTTCCATAGCCTTGTTATTTTCCAAGTCAGGAATTTATGGGGAAAGATTTACTTTAAAATTGGCAGATGCTGCTTTGCTTTTTTACTAAAACACCCTTAAACACTCTGGATGAGAAAATGTAAAGGCTGGAGGCCAGGTTGTTAGAGTCAGCATTGTGATCAACACAGCCCCTTGTGGCCTCCCTATCAAAATCCCAAACACACTGATCTCATCTTTCACAGTTTGTTTCTGAACAAATATTGAAGGTGGGTTTCAAGTCACCACACCTGAATCATCTAAACCTGGATTTTGTAGTTCCTCTACATCCATGGGCTTTTATCTCAGCCTAAAAAGAGGTCTTTAAAATAGGTAGGAAGGCATTTGACTTCTGGCAATGCCCATGGCTCTCCCCAGACTATAGATGACTCCTGTAAGCCAGATGCTTGACTTCTAGGTGGCTGGAAGTAAACGAAATAAATCCTCTGTTAGTAATTGCAGTTCATTTTAAACTGGTGAAACATTAATATATCACATTTATTTGAATCACAATAGCAGTGTGAGGAACAGGAAGAGGGGAAATGGGAACTCAGGAGAATAGGACTGACAGTAAAACTAGAAGCCCCCCCCAAAATATCCAGCTCCAGCCCCATGCCAGGAGTTATCCTGTGCCAGGAGAGCACCCAGAGGAACATCCAGGTCATTCCATTCTCCCAGAGAATTAACTCCTCAGGATGTGGAACGGAAAGCTAAACAACTTCATGGGGTTTGAGTGATGTACTCAGTGTCTGCTACTCCAGCAGGAATTATTTAAGGAGGCAGCAGGCTGTACAATATTGTATTAGACTGCAACTCAAGAAGGTGGGAGAAATCACAGGTTTACCCAGGAGAAATAGGAAGCCGGGTGGTTTTTCACTTTGTTTTCTCTAGCACACATTGTTCTTCCAATATTTGTACACACATTCACCGTAACGACACTCAAATCTTCCAGTAAAAATAATTTATAAAGAATCATTGCTGGGGAGTGCATTCCTTCCCGTTAGCCCAGCTGCAAGCTGGCAGCTCGGAGCCTGGGAGTGAACTCCCTCCTCCAGACAAGAGGGTTTTCCATCACAGCTCTGTCTGGGCAGCACAAAGCAGGTACCCCCTGCCAGATGCCCCTGTGGGCACCCAACTCTGCCCACAAAACCAGAGGGACTGTGCCTCCAGCTTCCTCCCAGACCTTTCAGTACAGCATTTTGCAGAGTTCTTTGGGTTTCTCTTCAGTGTTTCAGTCCGTGAACAACTAACCAGCACACCTGTGCCAGGGATTGGCTGCACCCATAACCATGGGGCTTTATCCTGATCCACAGCTGCCAGCCTGGTGAAAGATCCCCTTTGGATGCCACGGGGCAGAAGATGCTGCACCACCAGCGTGGGCAAGGACACCCTGTGGCCCTGACTGTCCCTGTCCTGGGCTGTGTGTGCAGTGCTTGTGCTGGTCATGGCTGTGCTTGGGGAACAACTGAGTCACCCAGGCAGGGACCAAATCCATATACTCCACACTCATCCCATGGGCTGGGGAGCCTCCATCACCCAAGGATGCAATAGAAATGCAGGATCTGTTCAGCTCCAGCTGGCTGTGGAGCCCACTGTGCCGGAGGAACACCAAGGCAGGCAGCGGTGCTCCCAAAGTGCACTGGAGCTGAGTAAAACTGGACCCAAGGGCTTTCCCAGCCATGGCTGGGCTGAGAGGCTGCTTTTGAATGATAAAAACCAGCATGTTTTGTACTTGCCCAGGTGTTTCTGGTCATCTTCCACATGGAATTTTTCTTCCTCTTGACAGACACTGAAATCCTGCTCTTGGCTTAGCTAGAGTTAGGCTGTAGGACATTAGGCAATTAGTACTGGTCTTACAGGAAATAAAGGTGACATACTCTGGGCTTTCAGATGTCACAGAACCACAGAATGGTTTGGCTTGGAAGGGACCTTAAAGATCACCCAGTTCCAATTCCCTGTCATGGGCAGGGACACCTTCCATGAGATCAGGTTGCTCAGAGCCCCATCCAGCCTGGCGTGAAGGGATGAGACTCTGTCCTTTCTGCTGGGCGTGCCAGGACTGCAGCACTGAGCAAAGGTGTCCATCTGCTCCTCTACAACACTGATTGCTCTCTGTCCCCCTCATTTTACACCAAACCTTTACATTTGCAGAGCAAGGAGTAGGTTTTTGTTCTACCATCATGCAAAGCTTAGCATGGAAAGGGATTTCAAACACCGTAACAGCACAAGGTAATTATTAATAACAAGTGATATATGAAACTGAAATCTTCCTCTCAACAAAGAGGAATTCAGTTATGTAGAAGTTGAAGACAGAAGTGCACCACAACCCCTTGCCAGGTTCTGCTGCAGACTCTCTAAAATAAGCCAGGATGAAACAGTAACTTCTCACTACTGCTTTTTCTTGTGGAAGTGGTTCCCAGACAATTGCTGTACATTGTATAATGTCAACATCTGATTTGATCCACATCGTTCCCATCTGCCACTCAGCCCAGCTTCCCATTTATCTTGAACTTTGGCTGAAATCTCATTTTATTCAGAGACAGGTCTTACTGGAACAGGCCTCTAGAAGAGTTTACCACTTACAACTTTAATTCAAAACATATTTTGAACAGAAAATTGTGGATTTCCACCAGCTGAAGCCCTTGGTGATTCATGGTGATGGCAACAAATTGTTTTTGTCACAAAACAAAAATAAGAGGGTCCTAAAAATGTATAAAAATACCAACGACTGTTTCTAGATATTTATTTTATTAAAGATATCAAGCCACGCCAGTACTTCAAGAAATAATTGAAGCATTTTGCTTCCTCTGCATTGCTATTTTACCCATTTCCTCAAATTTTTTGGACAGTATTTATTTTGGGTCGATAGAAAATGACATTTCTTCTCCCTGTCAGCAGAATCAAAACATCAGATGCTCATGTGGCTCTGCTAGGAGAGTACAGTGGATTCTTAGCTTAACTTGGCTGTCTGTGAGGGGAAATCCAAACCCCACAGTTTCTCCCAGATTCTCCAGGGCAGTGAAAGTGTTGGTGACACCAGCCTGGTGACCCACGGTTCATGACAAATGTCACCAGTGAGTGGAAAATGCTTCTATTCCCAGCCTTGACTGGGAAGGGAACTCACAGGCCTTTGGGTGATGCAAATTTCCATGGGACTTAGAGCTTGGATTGACCAACCAGGGCAGATTGATCTGTTCCAGGTGGACCTGGCTCCATGTGTTTCAGTAAATGGTGGTAGACATTGGACTTTTCAAGCCATGCCAACAGACAAGTGATTAAAGCTTCCAGGGGCCTATTCATTTCTTCTGTGTAAAATAAGGCAATTTGCACATTTAATGTTAATTCTGTATGGACTATCACTCTTGGGAGGTAAGGATGTCATTATTTTTTAAACACACAGGGCTTTACTCCATCAGACTCATTTGTTTCCTCTGATGGAAGAAAAGGGCCTGAGGTGGAGAGAAGTTAAGAGCTGACTAGGAGGTTTTAACTGAAGTAGTGGGATGAACATGAGCCAAGGAAAATTTAGGCTGCACATCAGGAAAATTTTCCTAACAACGAGGTCTATTACTATGTGGAATGGTACCCCCAGGGAAAAGGGGGAAGCTGACTAGACAAAGCAATGAAGAACACATTGTAGGGGGCAACCTTTAAACAGTTGGGGAACAGACCAAGTGACCTAAGTGCATTTTCCATCTCTAATTTCTCTGACTCAATCACTGCAAGGGTACAGTGTAGAGTATATGACTCCTGTTCTCTGCCACATCAGTGCTCCTGGGAGCACTTCCCACAGAGCCAGTCCTCAGGATGCAAAGGGCAGCAGAGCTCTGACCTCCAGGCTTTTTCACTGAGGCCTGCCAGGCACAGGCTGATCTTGCTGGGACCTCTGGCTGCCCAAGGGACCACAGGGTGCATGGTCTCAGGTTATTTTTGACTGGACTTTTTCATTCTCCTACTTCTTTGCCATTTCCACTCCCCCACCCCAATTTCTTCCTCTTACATGACAAAGCTTTTCATGCTCAGAAATCACTAAGTTGCTTCTGAGACAAGCTCAAGCTACACAGAAACCTGGCACAGAGGTGGATCTTCTGAACACCTGGTGATGCCCATGTGACAGCTAGCAGACACCCAGGACCAAACCAGGAGACTTCAGAGGAAAAAGGTGAACTTTAGATGATAAACCAGCTTACAATGCAACTCTCCTTATTTTTTCCAATTGAATTGGACTGGATGAGCCAAGGAATAGTTGAATGCTATGAAAGGGTTTACTTTGGTCAAAGCAAATGTGGCTCCTAGTAAAGAGGAAGCATTATTATTCTTATCCTTGAATCCTGTATGTCTAAATATCAATGTTCTTCTGGTAGAGTTCTTCAAAGTTTTGTATAAATCTTCCAAAAAAAAAAAAAAAGTTGATTCACTGGCAGCCATAAATTTATACAGGAAGGGCCAGTTTCATCACAAGTTCACCCACAGTTTCAAGGTGCTCACTCTCCAAATGGCATCTTTTGCCATTTTTTAAAATGAAATATCATAAAGGTGCTTTGGTTTGGTTTCGTTTGGCTTGGTCTGGTTTGGTTTGGTTTAAAAGCAGGCTGTCTTTTCAAATTTTAACTAATTAGAGTAAAACAAGAAGAACTCTTGCTGTAATTCAGGGAACTGATTTCTTTTCCTCTCAGAGGAGTGGTTTAATATGCCCAAGCTACAGTGAGCTTTGTGTCTGAGTATTTTTATCTCCTGAAAAAGTTCAAAATATCAACATTTCCATAGAAGAGAAAAATACCTCCCTCTTTGGCTTATTTATTGTTTGAGCAGGAATTGGTTGAAAATATAGGCAAGATAATGAAAGGCCTTTTTTTCTGTGCCTTTGCTGGAAAACCTGTATTTACTCTTAGTTTAAATATGGCCCTGAAAACACATGTTTTGAAAAAATAATAGTCCTGTTATAAGACAAATTCAGTGTACCATGAATGAGACTGGAGGAGCTGCGTAACTTTCTGACACAGACTTCATTTATGCAAGCTGGATTAAGTTTTTATTTTCATTAGCCTCAGCAGTTTTTATCTCTGCAGCCTCAGCTCTCATCTATTTCCTCTCTGTGCGAGGTGTGTGCGTGAATGCAGGGATGTCTAACAATGAAAGAGCAGCTTCAGGCAAGAGAAGAGCAAACCAGCTCTGTATTCACTGAGAGATGACTGCAGACCATAAAAATAGATATGAAAATGCAAAGAAGAAATGGCTGAAAAAAGCTTCTAGGCAAAGTGATTACTTATACATGTTAAAAAAAAAAAAAAACCAACAAAAAAAAAAAAAAAAAAAAAAAAAAAAAAAAACCAAAAAAAAAAACCAGTGGAGACTTTATAAGTAACGATTCTAGAAAATGCACTGGGACAAGACAGGACAAATATCACTTACAGGGGAAAAATCCTGCCCATGTCAGTAACACCTCTATCAACACCACTTTCGTTTTACCAGTTCCTGTCTAGCCGGGAACTAATTTCTTTACAGTTACTGAAGCAGAGTAACCACAAATCAAACAGTAGGAAAATGATAACCTGCTGAACTCCATAGAGGCCTCTCAGCTGGGTTTGGTGACATCTGAACTGTGCTTAGACAGTTGTGAAATGTCTTATGTGGGGCAGTCAATCAGGCTTTGCCCCTGAACTTGTCATTTTGTCAGGCAAAGTGGGAATAAAAAAAATAAAACCCACAAATATTTAGAAAAGTCAAAACTGCTAACTGCTAAAAATTATTTATGAGCAAATGTTGGATATTTCTTGGAAGGTGACACTAGAATCCTTTAATATATTATGAGAATATAAAGCATGAGGGGGAGTATAAAGTGCAGGGAGAGACCCTGTTTTCAGGAGTCTTTCAAAGTTATGTTCCATTGGCTCAGGCTGCACCTCACTGAAATGAAACTTAACAGGCCAATAAATACAGCACTGCTGAGCAAAAAGAAGAAGAAATTGTACTAAACTCTGATTATGCTGACATCAGCTGGCCTATAAATTATCGCCCAATAAAAACGATAAAGATGTGAACAAAAATATCCCAGATATGCATTCTGGAAAGAAAAAAGAATTTGGATATATTCCAGCACAATAATTCATATATATATATATTTTTTTTTTTTTCTTTTTGGTTGCATATATATATATTTTGTATTGTGCTCAAGTAAAGATCTATTTTGTCAGCTTCACCCTTAGGCTTTTTTTACACTGACTCTTCTCCTGCAATGAATAGGGAATCTTAACACAGACCAAGTTGCTCAGAGCCCTGTCCAACCTGATCTTCAGTGTTTCCAGGGCTGTCCACCTCTCTGGATAGCCTTATTTCTTTCTTATATCTAATTTGGATCTGCCCTCTTCTATTTTAAAACAATTACACCTTGTATTAGTACTGCCTCCATCTTTCTTTAAAGTCCCCTTTAAGTATTGAAAGGCCATTAATGGAATAAAAGAGCCGGAGAAAATATACATTTCAATATGATCTCCTCCTTGTAAGAGATCTCAACAAGACTCTGAAGGATATGTTTTTATTTTTCCATTGTGATTTATCTATCTATAAATAGTGATGATACAGTGTAGAGGCCTCTTGAATAGAAAGGAATATCTGGATATCTGTGAACAGCTTGCCCAGAGAGATGGTAGATGTCTCACACCTGGAAACATTCAAGGTCAGAGTGGGCAGGATTGTGAGCAACCTGGTCTAGCTGAAGATATTTACAAAGCATGTCATGACACTACAAGGAGTAATGGCTCTAAACTTAAGAGAGTCAGTTGAGAATAGATTTAGGAGGAAAACTCTTTACTGTGATAGGAGTAAGAAACTGGAATTATTTTCCCAGAGAAGCTGTGGCTGCCCCATCCATGGAAGTGTCCAAGGCCAGGTTGGACAGGGCTTGAAGCAACCTGGGATAGTGGAAGGTGTCCCTGACCATGGCAGGGTTGTGGAACGAGATGATCTTTAAGGACCTTTCCAACCCAAACCATCCTGTGATTCTGTGATGATCACAGTGTAGCCTGCTAGATTTCTGTAGCTAAACTTGATTTTGTCAGTGATCTGCTAAGTCAGGAAAGCATCATTTCCCAAAGTTAACTGTAAAATAAGATGAAAAATCATAATGAGAGGAAAACAGATCATGAGGACTCAGGTTACTATCTGTGTCTGAAAGATGCTATCTGTACCTCTCAACCTCTCCTACCATCAGTTGAGCTGACGACTGGCAGCAGCTCAGATGGAGAACGTGCCACCCACTGAGCCCCTGGTACTGCTTCCTGTTGGCACAGCCCTCCTGGCAGGAGCTGTTCTTCTGCTGAACCTCCCTCCTTCTTCTTACAAACAGAAAGCAGAAGTGATATGAGTCCCTTCAAAGACCACCTGCTAAATTCTTCTCCTGTGGTCTTGAGCCAGATGCCACCTGCTAATAATGAATATGAGGATAGAGGTCTTCAGGATATTGTTCAGAATCAGACACTCTTTCTTCAGGATTAATTTCCTAAGGAATACAATAAATATCAAAAGTATGAGTGCCCACTTCTCAGGAGTTCCAAAATTCCAAAATTTATTGCCTTCACAGATGCATAACCACTGCTCTTACTCACCTCTAATGAAATAAAATACATTTTAAGGAAACAAACCATGCAGTAATTTTTTTTTTTTTGTCTGAACATAAGTCAAATAACTTTCAAATTCATCTTTAACAATGTGTGTTCAGGCACATTCTGTCTTATATAAGACCCTCCCAAACTCAGAGGACTAAGTATGTCTAAGTATATCCAGTGGAAGACTGACTTCCATCTCCAGTGTCACTAACTCCTTTCTTCATATCCTGAATTATTTGCTGAAGCAATGACTGGAAACATGAAATTGTGACAGCCTGCACACTGGAAAAGACAGCTGGCATAGAATCAGCAGTCGGTAGTTTTCATTTGTCCACCATTCTCATAGTTGCAACTTCTAACCACACAGAGAAAATACTCACCTCTTGCACACTGCCACAGCCCATGCAATGTGGGTCTGTTGAGCTGAAGTGCCCCCACATCTTTGGGACTTATGAGTGAACCTGGAATTTTTTGAGAAACAGTAATCTGAGGGAAAGCAAGAAGAAAAGTCGCTTTCATCTTTTATACTCATCAAGTCTGGGACAGCTTCCAAATCAATGAGTACATGCACTCAGTTTTGTCTTGGTTTTTGAGTTACTACCATGAAATAACCAACTGAGACCCATAGATTTTAACAAACCAGTGCAAAAAACAATGTGGTCTTTGAAATTGCTTTCGAATCTGTCTGTGGGTTAAACACTCAGAGTTTTTGCCTTTGAAAATCCTTAAGCAAAGACGCCTTAGCCTCTGAGGAATGGCATTTTATTAATGTGTGTGCTTGTGTATGTTAGCGTGTGCATGAATATATGAATAAAAGTATAGACAACTATTATACAAATACTTCTTATAAAGACATAAGTTTATGGCATTAAAAACAGTAGCCTCAGTGTTGTATCTCTGAACAGGCAACATATGTCAGTGTTTAGTTGATGTGTACCATTCAAGAGCATATTTATCAACCAAAGGCATTCCTTGTTTTACACTCTTACTTCCTGTACATTATTTCAGGCAATCATGATTCTATAGGCATTTATTTTGACTTGTTTTTTAAGTGGTAGATGAAAGAAAAGAATCAGGATATAATGGCAGGCCAAACCCTGATGTCTTTATTTAGATCCTACTCAGATAAAACTGCTCAGGACTTCTACCTGCAGAAAGACCACAGGAATTAGCCCTACAAATGGTTTCCCCCCCTTTCCAAGAGGTAAATATATATCTTTTCTTTTATCTGTTTGTTGCCAGGGTGACAGGCTTGTGCAGTTTGAGAGTACAACAGTAAGGCCTTAGGGTGTCACTTTAACATAAACACACACTCAGTTTTCTGTTTAGCTTCATTATTTTATTTTTAGTTTTATTCATAACAATGTGCTTCTGAAAAATGCCTATTGTCAGCTCCAGGTGTGTTTGCCAACATTAAAAAGTATAATCACAATAAAAGAAAAGCCAGGAGCTATTCCACCTCCCACATGCCAAAATTAACAAACCGTAGCAAAAATTAAAATCAACACTATTTTACTTCCCTCTCTCCCTTCCTTCTTCTCTCTGTTCTCTACTCCCTCCTTTCCACAAACTACTAGGATTTCTTTCCAAATGCTTGGATAAACGGATAACATGCAGCATGGATGTTCAGTTGATGCTGCAAAACCATTATTTTGGATCTGTTTTCATACCACTGGTAGTGTGTCCAAGGCAGATTCTCTTTTTCATATTAAGAATTCTCTTTTTCATGCTAGTGAAGTGCATAACTATACAGAAGACTTTTACATAACTTCTGTACAGTCATCTGACAGAGCAAAACCCAAGATTTCCCTTTTCCATGGACTTTGTAGACATGGAAATGTGTCATTATCTCTACAGGCTATAGTGCCCCTTGAGTTTTTAGTTGTTTTTCAAATTCAGACCTGTATTTGAGGTAAGGATTTTCTTTGAAAAAATAATACTCAAATGTTGATTTTCCAGTGAAGAAATCCCATCGCAGGTCTTAAAAGCTAATTGCATGTCACATATGATTCTTTCTTAAAATTCTATTTCACTGTCAAAGGGTTGAGACCAGATCCAGACACAAAAAGCCAAGGCAACCTGCAAGATTTCTACCATGTCTTGAACTAGTAACTATACTTTCTATTCTTACCCACAATTTTCTTATTGAAATCCAAGCTCTGAGTCTATTTGTTGTGTTGCACCATGGTTAGCTCATGTTCAGATGTTTCTGTGATTTCCAGACCTTATGTGGAAGCAATGCCTGCTAAGACAGATCCATCCATGTTTTATGATGTTTATATTCTTTGGGTAGGATTGGATTGGTTTAAATCCCAACCACACTAAGACTGAGATATCTAAATTCAATTTCAGACCAAGCTACCATCCTATCTGCTTATTTTTTCTACTTCTTCTACTGTCCACACCTTTTTAGCCTGAAATTTGCTTAGATTTTAGCTACAGCTACTCAGATATTCATGCTCTCAGGACCTGTGTCAGTGAAAACTCAGTTATGTACACAGGACTCTAGCTTTTGTGTAATTCCCCAGAGAATCTTTAAAAGATGTTTTTATTTAAATAAATAAAAGGTGACCTTTAACCCTGTTGTTTGCAGAAAATGATGGCCCAGCCTTCACTCTGTCCCACCAGCACATGGTGTGCCTAGACAAGCTACATGAGCAGTGACTTGGGAAAGGGAGCTGAACTTTCAGTGGTGAATTTGGTCACGTAATTATTACAGTTGCCTTGGCATCCTAAAACAACTCTACAGATTCCCCACATACCTAAAGGTTTCAATTTGTCTTCCTCTTTTCTGCACAGAGCTGCTGTAAGGCTGGTGGATGAAGCAGGAGAAAAGTTCAAAAGCCACAGCACCAAGCAGCAGGGTCCCGTAACTAACTGTAAATGGCAAGGAAACAGAAAAAGCCTATGTTTTAATCTCTGCTGGGCTGCATAGAATTCTTGTCATATGGAAATTGTGCCTGTTCAGTATTGCTTGGCTAAACTCACAGCAAGGTCCACACATTGCCAGAAAGAGATGGATTTGCCTTACCAGAGAAGGTGGGAAGGCAGTTGCAATTTCAACAGCTTTTCAAGAGTATTTAAGTCACCTGAAGTATGGCCCCATGTGGTAAAAGGCAGTTTGGCCTGGGCAGTGCTAGGATGTGTGGATTCAGTGAGTTTTCTCAGTGGCCTATTATCACTGGACCGCCCGGAGCGCTGGGATACCAACCCCAGCTGCTGCAGACACCAAGGAGGAGCTTTCCAAACCGATTCCCCTCTGCTTTGCAAACTGTTGAGCTGAAGCACGAAGGTATGAAGAAAATGCAGTAGACATGGACAAATCCCATGAGGTCCCAAAAATGTCTTTATCTGAGAAAGCTGAGAGCTTTGCCGTGTCCTGCTGGCGCCCAGCCACATGTGGTGAGCCAAGACAGGTGGTCTGCTGGGCTGGGAGACGCACTAAGGCAGTCTGGTCAGCCGGGCGCGCTGGCACGAGGGCTTCAGTGAATGGGACTCTTCTCCTTGCACATGAAGGAGTCCAGGGCAGTACAATGGGGTACTGTGCTGCTGAAGAAGTTGTTCTTAGGGTGAGACATTACACTCATAAAACTCAGTGGAGGTCCTGACCACTTTGTGGGCATTAGTGATCCCATGACTTCTAGCAATGACTTTGGTGTCCTGGCCAAGCTCCAACTTGGAACGCTTTGTCTTGTTGGATTCCCTATACAGCTCCTATTCAGAAATGTTGTCTTCACAAAGTCTACGTTTAGATGAGCTCATGTTAAGCTGCCGTTTCAAAGTTATTGCCAAAATGGAAAAAGAATTGTAAAAACAATTAGCGATGATTACTGATAATTACCTACACATGGTTGGTGTACCAGACTCAGAGAAATACCTCAACATGAAAAATGTCATGTAAATATAGGGTGTTACTAAGTCTCTGGCTGGGGTTTTGAAACAGTCAGAACTGTACGTATGGAACACATCTATTTTTTATACAAGAAGTGCTGTCTTGGTGCTTAAGATCTTAAATTCAGATTGTGCGCTGGGTAAGTTACCAGTAATGCTTGCAAAGATATGAGATCCTTAGAGAAAAGTCTGTCCACAAATTCAAAAGTGGGACTTGAAGCCGCTTCCTTTGACAAATGGAGCTTTGAATGACATTAATCACTGGAAGAGGAGGTGCCCACCGCATTTCCCTTCACCATTTGGAAGAGCAGGTCAGACATCGGCAAAACAAGGCCCTAACGCCGTTAGAGGGAATTTAAATACAACACATCAAGATAATATTTGCTTTAAGATTTTCATTTTCACAACCTTACTCAGAGAGACTGGCTTATGAAGTCTGCCATTTAAAGTCTGATTTGTGATTTATAGTGATTTATAACAACACTAAAACCTCCCACAAAAGACAAATTAATACTCAGATGCTTTTTCAGCACCTCCTTTGAGAAAAAGAGTTTTGAGCCAGTGCCAAGGAGTGGGAGGCAAATATTTCTACTGAAACACAAATGGGTGGCAAACTCTGGAATAACATTTTGGCATGAAGTTCATGCTACATTTTTGGAGTCTTTTCTCTTTAAAATGTCTGAGCATTTCAATTTAACAAATTAAACTTTCCCTAATAAAATGAGTCGGTCAAGGAGAAAATAAGGAATTTATGTTAAGTCTCCTTAAATGTTTTTTGCACATTTGTGTTTAAAGCCTGCTGCCTGGTCTGCCTCTCAGCTCATGGCAGTCCCAAAATACTGAATACTTGTTTTGGCTCTAGGCTTACTATTATATTGCCATTAAAATTCCAACTAAATCCTCCAGGTTTGTAATTAGAACTATGGAGAGACCCAGGAGTTAAACACAAAGGATGCTGAACTTCAGCAGAGGAAATTACAGCACAATTCGATGTGAGATGTGTTGGATGAAATTGAACGGAACAAATCAGTGGAGCAGATAGGGAAGGAGAGCATATCCAAAGATCAATTAGTGCATGTCTGAGTGTTGTGAGCACTGCTAAGCACCAGTGCATTAAGGCTAAACTGGGACTCTTAACAAAAGCAAAAAGAAGTGAAAATTTCATATGAAGGACAAAGCAAGACTGATGGATTCATTCTGTAGAAGAGGAGTTTAAAAACAGTAGGATTATTTGATGACCAGTGAGAAGAGAAAGGTAATAAAATGTCAGGCTTCAAGGTACAAGCTGGTAATCATGAGGTTCTGTAAGTAACTTTTTCCTTCTCTGGAACATTGCAAAACTGGATGACAGGGTCTTTGCAAGGACTGCTCTTTATCTCCCTCTCCTTTAGTCTTCTGGCTTTGATTGAAATGTTGGGCGTGTGCCAGTCTCAGACCTAAACAAAGCCTGATGCTCAAATGGTCAACTACAGTGAATTTTATTTTCTGTCAAAAGGAATGAAAATCAAAACACGGTAAGAGATGAACCTGAACAAAATAAGATTCCAGTTCCGTCTTCCTTATTCCCGAGGGTTTTTTAATGCCTTGGGTGGACTGCAGGATTGACATTTTACTGATGACAGATGTGATGCTCTGTGTATGTTACCAGCCTGCCTGGTGCTGTTGGCAGCAATGAAGGCCAGGCTAAGTATCTAAACTTTTTTTCTTCAAATTACAACAAAAAATTGCTCAGAAAAAATAGCCCAGAAACCTTCCACAGGTATCCTAGACAGTATTTCCTATTCATAAACATAGAATCTAATAATTAAATGACACTAATTCAGGATAAAAAAACCTCCTAGTAATGAGTTGATAAAAAAACCACTGGATTTCCCACTGTCTTGGCCAGGAGGCCTCAGAATGGATCTAAACATCTCCAAAGGGCAAACGTCTCCATAGGATGGTATTTGCCCCTTTTCTTTACTTCTCCCTATCTTGATTTATTGTTGATAGCACACATTTTGCTGCTTCCACTCTACCTGTAATCCAGGCACGGAGGCAGCAATCCACATGATCCGTATGGCTCCATCTGAGTTAACTGCCTAAACTCATCATCAATGGACAATAAATCAGATCCTTCTAGATCATGGGTAGATTTAAAGTAAATGGAAGGAGCCAGGGAATGGGCAGAAACCCTGGCCTGTGACTTCTCAGACTGATAAATTGTTAGTGTATAATGCAGAATTACTTCTGTCCAGGCCACCTAGCACCGTGCCAAGGAGCATTTAGGCCTGGATCTTGGTGTGGATCAAGGATGTGTCCCAACAGACTGTTTGGATGTGGCCACCCTGCTCTCATTATGAGTTGAATTGTGCCATTGTGCCATCTTCCACTGGACTTGAGTCCTGTTTTATTTTTTCATACAGCAGCTGTGGAGACTTCACTCAATAATTTTAAATCCTCTCCTGCTTCCTTTTGGTCACAGAACATGGAGAATAACATCTTGGTGATGCACATGAAGTTAACGTCAGATAAAGCATTCCTATGAACACACATCTTATCATAAGTGGGAATGAAGCTTGCTCATTTTACTTTTCATTCCACTAAGAAATGATGGAATGGAATGGAATGGAATGGAATGGAATGGAATAGAATAGAATAGAATAGAATAGAATAGAATAGAATAGAATAGAATAGAATAGAATAGAATAGAATAGAATAGAATAGAATAATAGAATATTTCAGTGAGAAGGGATCTACAGCAACCTTATAATCCAACTGCCTGGCAGAGACATGTTCTTACCAGATCCCCAGAATGCAGATTTATGCAAGAAAAGGTCAGCTAAAGTATTGTGGATAATGAAACAAAGCCACTTATGATAATATCATATCTTTTGATCACCTCCAAGCATGATCACTAAAAAATAATGTTGTTCACATGCTGTATAGTTCATTCAGCTTGATGCAGAGCCAATGGAAGGGCCTACAACTGGTCTTGAGTCAGCTCTGGGTCATCATGAACCTAGTCCTGTTTCAGCAAAAGGAAAGTTGTGCCAGTGTCAATAAACCCTTCAAAGCTCTTCCCTTGATGCTCACGAAGGAGAAAGGTAAATGTTATGGAACCATGGAATAAGGGGACCTGCCATTAGAGGAGACACAATCTGAAGCACCCAGCCCCCCCACCTGAAAAACTAGGACCAAGTTACATTTATTTCCAAATTCAACCAGAATGAAGGACCATTTTAATGAAATCACAGGCTATTCTAAAGATGTTCCGTTTCCTTGGTAAAATAATTTAAGGTGCTTACCTGGTGGTAGGAAAAAGAACACTTCAGGTGGCAGAACAAATGGTATTGGAAACCTCAGCTAATCCATGTATCCCAGGAGGTTTTACCATCACTGCTTTACATTCATCAGTAGCATAAAATCAGTGTGCACTGAAAGCAGAGTTCAGCTTCACATTTAAGAAGGGACTTGGGAAAGATTAGCAAATTCTACACTTGTGAACATGGTTTCAGGAGCTGGTAAAATAACTGGAAGAGAGCCATACACATGGCAGGGAAATAACCACAATACCATCATTGATGAAAGGATGGCTTGATAAGAGGAAGCTGCAGACATCATCATCATTAATTAAACACTGAAACTGGAAAGAGGAGGATTTTGTGGTTAAAGTATTGGACTCAAACTGAAGAGATCTGGGTTGCACTGCTGGCAGAATAAATGTGGACAAGTGCCTTAACATCTTCTTTTACCATGTCTCCATCTGTAAAATGGGAGCAAAGCATACTCCTTTCCTTTGCCGATTTAGAGAGGGATTTTTGCCCCTGGATTAGCCTGAAGCAGGCAGCAATGCACAATTCTCAGCATAGATGAATGTTCCAGGTGCTAAAGCAATTCAAACCAATAATAAGAAATAACAGTACTGCTGATAGAAAGCTTTGCTTCCTTGAAAATTAGTTTTCAATTCATTTCTCCTAAGGAAGAAATTCTATATTTTTACATGCCAGAAGCTTTTTTTTTTTTTCCCCTCTATTTTAGTGCTCACTATGTGGGAGGTGAAAATAGAGTTCATAATGAGAACTTGATTCTGTGGGCTCCCAATGGGAGCATACAAGTTGCTGGGTAAGTGTCCTGCCTTATAACAACTTTTCCTGCTACTACAGCTGTAACTAAACTGGTAGAGCAGAAATAAGAACATGCAAAATAGGTAACAAGGCTATGTTTTATTTTTTTAAGGCCTCTGCTGAATGGATGAGAAAATAACATGAGATGCATCTCATATAATACAGTTCCTAAATCAACATGAGACACTGTGGATTTCATGCATGAATTTCATGGAAAAGCATTATTCCACATATTTTCTGGAACACCTAAATCAAATATTATTTCTCCCCTAGTGCCCTCCCTTCAGGGTAATTTCGTCTGTCTCTCAAACACCTTGAGCACTAGGAGATTAATTTTTGCCATCCCAGGAAACATGTTTTCCCTTCCTTTACAAACCTCCTCTCTTTTCCACATCTACCTGGCCACTAAAGCAGACAGAGCTTTGGTTGTTTGTGACCTTGCTTCATTTCATTGACCCCAAATATCTGGAGATAGATCCTCAGCTGTAGAACCACATCTGTGTAATGCCTCCCTCTACTGGATTTATGGAGATGGCTAAGGCAGCTAATAAATGGTTGTGGGTCACTGATAGATTTGGGAGAAGATGCATTTCTGTGAACATTCAAAACTGATAGCTTGGTTTGCCTTGATTTTACAAGGATTAAAAGAATGTCGTGTATGCAGCTTGGCTAACCGAGGGCTGAGGGAGATGTGATAGCTATCTACAGAAAGCTGTGAGCATGCTGGAGTTTGCAGTTTACTAGAGTTTAAGTGATTAAATTAAGAAGGGCTGAACTTTGTTGAGTCTGGGGCAAGAAAAACTCAAACATTTTTTGAGCGAGTGGTGGGGGATTTGGGAGAGTGGTTCACAGAACTGGTCTTGCTTTGCAAACTCCTCTCTTTCCACTTGTAATTTAAACCTTTGCTTGTTCCCTACTTTGAACTCAATTAAAAGAACATGTGTTTTTGGTGCAGACAAATCCATGATGTACAGTGAGGAGAGGAAAAAGAGCCATTTAAAAACTGTGCAGTAGCTTCACTGTGGTATTGACTGTTCTGTTCACCACAAGTGGTAAAAACTCTGGCAAAAGACATAGATGACTGGAGATGTGAGTCAGAACTGATGGCATGCTTGTGGTCCACCTGTATGCAGCAGCAGGAATCTCTGATTGCTACTGAAACTCCATGCCATACCATTGTATTAACACTTCCTAATCTTTCCACTTCCCCTCTCTCTATGTTCTCTTTTTAATCATACCATCATGACAACTCCATTTCACTTTTTAAAAATTCCTCTTTATCTGGACCATCTGCCAGTGTATCAGCAAAGCTTTGAACACCCTGAACAGTCAGTGGGACTGAGTTCCTCAAACTGTGCTTGTGCCAGGAAGGATTTTCCAGCCAGGTTTAGCCAGCATCTCGAGGGCATGCCTGAAGGGAACTGGGAATGGCATCAAAATCAGAGCAGGGTATCTACCAAGTGTGATGGAGGCATTCTTGTACATGATGGTTCTTCGTAGCAGAATTGTCCTTCCCAAATGCAGAGATGTTATTTGGTCCTGGTTTAATCGTTGGATAATGTCAAACTGTAGCAACGACTGTATCAACAGAGAGATCACAGGGAAATGACACTTTGCATGGAGCCAAATTATCCAGGATGCATCTGGCTGCATTAGTAATCTAAAGTGAGATCATAGTGCAAAAGAAATGTGGGGAAGAAGAAGGAATATCCTTTAGTGAGAGAGCTTAATAAAACTTACACTTAATCAAGAAAATAACTCTGTATGTGATGATGCCCACAAAATACAAAATTACTCCCATGCAAAAGGCCTTTGTTAGAATCTTTTAAAAACATCTTTCAGAAGTTTGGGCAGATAGGATTTCAACAAACAGAAAAACAAACTGTCAAGGGCTGCTGGTTACTGTGTTGGATTGGTAAAACAGAGCATCAGCTGCCGACAGCCACAATTCCCCCATGTCTTACAACTTGCAGAGAGAAAAGGGTTGCAGAAGTTAAAACCGTGGCAGGTCTGGGATCTTGCTCTTGTTTTTTCTCATTTCTGGGTTGGAATCGTGTGCCCAAACAAAACAGACCCAGCATTGCAGAAAGCCTGGCCAGCCCAGCCTGTGTAATTTTTTTAGGTCACTTTGAGACTCTGGTTGATCATTTATCACAACACATAAATAGTTTGAGGTACAAGGAAAAAAAAAAAAAAAACAAACTAAAATGAGTAAGTCAAGTTTATAAAATATTCTGAAATCTTCTGCTAAGATGTCTTCCTTTGATTGCAGTGTCTGGCAATTTCAGGGAACAGCCAGGGAGCCTGTGGGGGTATCCTTTTCCCTGCCTTACATAACTTCCTTGCTTCAATCCCTTCAAAACACGTTCACGCCCTCGCTGGATCTATCCTTCATGCTGCAGAAGGAAATATCTCTGAAGGACTGCTGTCTTTGAAATGCCTTCAGAGCCCATCTTCCCTTTTACAAACTAAGAGGATCTAGGAAGTTAAAATGATGTTAACAAAAGCAGCATTGTTTACAGGGGCCTGCTTTTCCAGGAGAAGGCACTGCTATCTGTGTCCCACTGTCAGAAAAATGCTGGGATTTGAGCAGCATGCAGTGGGATCAGCTGGGGTGGATCTGGAGCAGCCAGTGAGGTGAGAATGTGGATGAGAAGGGAAAAGGGAACACACTGAGAGTTTATTTCCATGTTTATGAGAGGTAACTTTGTTAGATCAAATTTATAAAATGCTTGCTTTGTCTAAATTTGTGAGCAAATGTTATCCTAATAAAAATCACAGCTGAAAAAATCATCTTCAACTTCTACAGGAAGGTCTTTAGCTTTCTCTCTGAAGTAACCTGCTCATTTTACCAAAGCAGCTGCAGATGACAGCAACATCCAGGCTTCCACTGACACTGCTTCCCAGGCTGCCTCTTTGCTTTGACCTTATTCCCAGCCCTGGTATATCAAGTACCCTACTCTGCAGAGCTGAAGACCTCCTAAAATCTCAGAAAAGGCTGCCTTCCCTTACCCCAGTCATGCAAAAGTAGCCTTAATTCCAGTTTCTTCAGAAATTATGAATAAAAGACACATTCAGGGTCTCAGAAGTTATTACCTGCTGTCCCTTTTCCCTGTACACTGCCCATAATGTACGTTCATGGTGGACATCCTATTTTGGACCATGGGGAAAAAACCTTCTTTCTCTGGAGAAAGAACCAATTTTTAGCTATTTATATGAAGGACTTGTTATATAGTAGCAACAGAGATCTTTTATCATGGCCTTGGCTCTCAGTGACAAATTCCTTCCCTGGCACCTGAAACCAGATGTGCTCTGCGCATCTGAACCGCCCATATCTCCATTTCAGCTGCCTTTTACATGAACCAGCTGAGAATACAGATGGTTCAGATGAACTGAGATATTAAAACAGACTTCAGGAAGCTTAGATAGAGCACAGACATGCATTTCCATGGGTGTTGCATACTGATTATTGGCATCATGGTTCCATGTAAAGAAATCTAGAATAAGACAGCTAGGCACAGAGACAAGACTGATTTTAGCACTGAGAACTGAGGCAAGAATTTACAGATTGTGTTTAAATTGTTAAATATTCATTAATAATCCTGTGACTCCCATAACTGAAAAAAATCCATTCTGTCTGAAAAGAAAGGTAGGGTAGAAAATGTATATTTGCATTATAAACTTTCTTCAAAAGCATGTAAATGTGATAACAAGACAGATATTGATGTGCTTTAGGGGTGTGTGTGTTTGTTTTTGTCTAACTTTCTGCCATCTAGAGCTGAGCAAACAGTGGAGTTGGTACACACATTGCTGGGTTTTTCCTTGTGCAAATAACAATCATTTACTGGCAATGTCTGATGCATTATCTCATGTTTGTTGAAGTGGGCGAAACCAGGAGGAAACCAAGATGAATTGCTGGGAGAGCTCAGTGTTCCCCCATGATGCCAGGTACTGGCATCCTGGCCATATCCACATAACTGTGCCACTTTCTCTGGAAGTGTCCAAGGCTCCTATCCAAGCTTGGATAGGAGCTGAGGAACCTGGTCTAGTGCAAGGTGTCCCTGCCCATGGCTGAGGGTTGGAACAAGATGATCTTTAAGGTCCCTTCCAACTCAAACCATTCTATTACTCTCCTACACAGATGGCATCAGCTTCATGACTCTGATTTAGGAATTTAAATTCTTATTGAGCAATGCACAGGGCAGAATTTACCTCAGTTTACATTCCCAGGGTAATGCTCTTTCTGTAATATAATTAAGATTTCTTTATCAATACAGCTTAAACATCCAAAAGAGGCCACAAGGATGGTGAAGGCTCTAGAGGGGAAGCAGGATGAGGAGCAGCTGAGGTCAGTTGGTTTGTTCAGCCTGGAGGAGAGGAGGGAAGACCTCACTGGGGTCTTCAACATCCTCACAAGGGGCAGTGGAGGGACAGGCACTGATCTCTCCACTCTGATGACCAATCACAGGACTTGAGGAAATGGCTGGCACTGAGTCAGGACAGGTTTAGGTTGGATATTAGGAAGTTGTTCTTCACTTGGAGGATGGCTGAGCACTGGAACAGCCTCCCCAGGGAAGTGGTCATAGCACCAACCCTGACCAAGCTTTAGAAATGTTAGGAAAATTCTCTCAGGCACACAGTGTGACTCTTGAGGTGTTCTGTGTGGGACAAGGAGTTGGACTCAATGATCCTGATGGATCCCTTCCAACTCAGCATACTCTGTCACTCTGTGAATTTACCAGCTAGATAAGGATCACTGTGCTGGCATAGTGGCAGGGATACATTGAACTTAAAGTTGTCACCCTTCCATAAAACATATTAAAAATTCAATTTAGAAGGCACCTTCCCATTGACTCTGGGGCTGCAGGAACCCACTCTGCAATCCCTTTTCTGTTTGCAGACATCCTTTAGTCTGCGTTTGCTCTGCTTGGCAGTGATTTCTAATGTGATTATAATGTATATTTACACACACACCCTCACAGCACTAACTGCCTGGCCACACTAGAAAACAATAAAAGCAGTCAATCCCCCTCCTTCTTGAAGTTTAATGCTGTGTGGTGAGTGAAAGACTCTTAAAAATTGTTTTATTAAGGGAGTAAATGGGAACCAGGAGGTGTCTAAATGTCAGTCACTTCACAAAAACAAACAAACAAAACCCAAATAAACAAAAAACCTAGTTGTTGTTTTATCTAGTTGTTGTCTTATTTTCTTATTTTTTCTCATTTAGAAAAAGACCTCCATGTTAAAAATAGTCCTTCTCACAGGAAAACAGAGAAATAAATCTTCTCTTGCTCAGCCAGGAACTTATTGGTAATCAAGAACTAGGATATCAGATGGAGTTCAGTCAGAACAGATCAAGAGGCAATGATGAGGAGAGGAGAGGAGAGAGGAGAGGAGAGGAGAGGAGAGGAGAGGAGAGGAGAGGAGAGGAGAGGAGAGGAGAGGAGAGGAGAGGAGAGGAGAGGAGAGGAGAGGAGAGGAGAGGAGAGGAGAGGAGAGGAGAGGAGAGGAGAGGAGAGGAGAGGAGAGGAGAGGAGAGGAGAGGAGAGGAGAGGAGAGGAGAGGAGAGGAGAGGAGAGGAGAGGAGAGGAAAGGTTAAATTAAGCAGGCAGATGCTATGTGGGAGTAGATGTGTATTTCTGGATATATGGCGCTTAGAGAGTCTTTGGTCCCTGGTTTGCAGAACTTTATCTTTTCCTTTGATGGTAAGATGTCATTTGTATTAATGGGGAAATGAACACCCAGAGCTTTTCCAATATTACTGCTCCTTGGCTCAGTAGGCAGCAGCTTAAATCCACATCAGGACAGCTTCAGAAGTAAGACCTGGAATGGAAATATCACTAAAGCCAGTGAGGTGCTCAACTGACTCAGGCTCAGGAAGGGCAGTTTTTATACCGTGGGGTTAATTCTAGGCCCAGTAACAGTGGGAGCCACTGGTTGTTTTTGTGGTCATGCAAGGACAGATCACTGGTGAGGGTGATGTCCAGGGAGCTCTGTTCAGTCTCCCAGTATGCCATGGACACCTCCATGACAGAGCCAGATTATAGGCAGTCAGTTCTGCAAAAGTGAGGAAATCATCACTGGGCTTTGAAACGTCACCCAAATGGATTTGACTCATCATTTCCTCAGTTTTCAGCAGGAATTAGTGCTTAAATCTTCCTCAAGAAATGCTTCACTACCCTTAAAATATGCCCACTGTGTTTCTGGGCTAGAGCCAGGTCATTTAAATTAAGGGACATAAATTAGCATAGTTGCTGTAGGTCACCTTCAGAAGTCAGTGAGGTCTTGTTGGCCTTCTTTCTGTGCTGAATGCAGGTCATGTCTGGTTCACTTAGACTCATCTGCTACCTAAGCTGCACGTGCCAGGCAAGACAGGAAGAGCCTGGACCTCATTTTCTTTAAAAGAGCTCCACCTTCCAAGGGTACAGCAATGATCTACAAGATGAAGTCCTGAAGTCCTGGAGTGGTGGAGACTGAACAAGCACATGAGCTGAAATCACTGTTTAGGACTGAGTTGGCTGAGCCCACTTTTCATCATCTCCTGATGCCTGACATGCCCCTGAACCAGCATCCCAAGGCTCTGTGACATGGATGGGGCCCTTGGTGCTCTTTGACACCTGAGGGCTCTCTGTGGCACTTTGCACGACCCAGCTGCCGCGTCCTGGCTGCGGTGGGGACGAGGATTACGGATTTAATACACCACCATGCTTATCCCCGTGTAAATCAGAAGCAACTCCACTGATTTCTTTGGCATCCAGCCCACCCAGCTCCTAATGGAGCCATTCATAAGAATCCCACTAACTTTCCATGGGGGAGTGTGGATGTGGCCCTTGCCTTGGGAGGTCGCAGTCAGCCCAGTGGGGTTATCCTGTGAACGGGAGGGAAGAATCAGCCCTCAGGCTTTTCCTTTCTAATTCTGAGCATGCTGCCAGGCTTAACTGTGTTAATAATTAACCCACAAGCCTGGAATTCCCTTCTCCTTCTATTCTGTGTGGCAGCTACCACCGAGAAAAAAAAGGCAGCAAAAATGTTGGAGACCTGAGCTGGCTGCCCATGAGCACACCTCACAATCTGTGGGATCTAAACAAAGGGGGAGGCTAATTTCCTGTAGAAAACTGCAGGAAATCTTCTCCTCAAGACAAATCTTCTGTCACAGGTGAGAAAAATGGGAAGTTTGCAAAACAACTGCATATTTGGATTTTATACCCTGCACACAAATTAACCTCTTTGAATAGGGTTACTCCATTATTATTATTATTTTTAGATACGTAGTTAAAGTTATGGTTAGCTTTATCCCCTCCTGTGTTATTGTTGTTATACCACATATTAATGTAGTGCTTCTGTAGCTGGGAGAAGTATGGTTGAATTACAGTAACATGCTACAAGCAGGAGGAAAGAGCTGTGGTTTGGCTGGTCCACTACTAGATATACACCAGCACATCTGGACAGGAGATCATGTGACAAGTAGGAAAGCCAGAAACATATCCTGGATACTATAAAAAATGGGTTCTGTTAAATTAAAAAGGCTTTAAATATTGGCTCAGCTGGTTTCTGTATAGCGTTTTTAGTAGTTTTGGAATGTGTTGCAAGATTTGTGATCATCAAGAATTTGATTAAATATTACAAATCCATTGTGCTGCTAGTTTGTTCTCATGGGCTCCATGTTTCTTGCCAGTTCTCCTGTACTCTTGTAACACAAGCCATGACTTCTGATTCTGGATGAGAACTTTGTGTCCTCAGAACAACTTCTGTGCAAAAAAAAAAAGAAAAAGAAAAGAGAAGAAACCAAACACACAGAGCACCACCAAAAAAAGTCACTGCTTTTGCATAACATTTTGGATGCTTACAAGGCTACAGTAGGTTTTCAACTCCTGCAGGATGCTAGACATGACTGCCTCTGGTTAAAAGCCAGTCTGTTGACTCATAGAAATTTAAATCCTCAGCCAGACCAGTTGCTAAATTTCACTCATGTCTATTCATGACCTGCTATGAAGTGCTGTTCTGCAAACACAGCTTTGTGGCTGTATGTGCCATCCTACCTTCTACCTAAATGACCTGAAAATCCTGGATAGTCTTTGGTTTCAGGTCTGGACAAAGGTCATGTTCTTCCTTTCTTATGCATGGAAGCAACACTCTTACTGGAACAGATTGTGGTTCTCCAAGGAGCAATGTTCCAGCCGTATTAATAAGTTATTGCTATGGCATCACAAAGCAAAACGTCATATCATCATGTAAATAAAGGACTGGAAGGGATCAGAGAATCGTGAATCATAGAATGGTTTGGATTGGAAGGGATTTTAAAGGTCATCTACTCCAATATCCCTGCCATGAGGGGTTCACCTTCCACTAGATCAGGTTGCTCTGAGCCCTTTCCAACCTGACCTTGAATGTTTCCAGGGATGGGGCATCCACCAACTCCAACACTGTGACAGTGTTTCCTGAACTCTCTGTAAAAAAAATTCTTCCTTTTACCTAATCTAGATTGATCCTCCTTCAGGGTAAAATCTTTATCCTTTGTCCTGTCACAACAGGCCCTGATAAAAGATTGTCCCCAACTTTCTAAAAAGCCCACTTTAAGAATTGCAAGGTCACAAAAAGATCTCCCTGCTCCAGGCTGATCAACCCCAGCTCTCTCAGCCTGTCCTCTCAGATCTTAAGGGGTTATTGTGTCCAAGTTTATGTTCTGATATTATCTCCTAACCTGTGCAAGGCAAAAACAGGAAGCACAGGAGGCTGCTTGGCTAAAGCATGAACCCTTGGAATCTCAAGCACAAGAAGTGGGAGTGAACACAGGGGGCAGATTACCAGGATGGGAAGAGCAGAAATGCGTGAGGGAATAAACTCAGAGACGCCAAAACACAAAATAGGATTAAAGTTTCAATAAACATACAGTGTATGAAGAAATCATTCCACAGATTCATCAGCAGTAAAAAGAGAACCAAGGAGAGCTGGCCTATTACCAAGAGAGGAAGAACTATTGTCAGATGAAGCTGACACAAGGATACATTTAACACCTTTTTCAATAAGTTTTCATTTAAAGACCTAAAATTATCAACATCATGAACAATGAATAGTTCCATGATTTATTTACTCTTAGATTGGTTGAGACTGATGAACTCTCGTCTAGGGTGCTGAGAGTGCAGCTCCACATCCCTTGAGTTTGGTTGGGGAATGCACTTTTATAGAAGATCTCCTAATCAGCTCTGTTTAATGTGCTCTGGTTTTCTTTACAGACAGGCTTAGACCTCAGAATGAAACTAAGCAGGAAGACACACTTTGGGAGTGTTAATTGGTAGCTGCTAACAGGCATGAAGTCCCTGGGACCAAACTAGAGCCAGTCTGAGGGAAAAAACAAATAAGCAGAGTGTGGTCACTAAGAGTAAATGTTTCTTAGGACTGATCCACTGCCCTTGCAGCACAATGCTTGCACAAACAGACACAGCCTGGAAGAACAGGGCAAAGCAGACTTACAAGTGTTAGCAATTATCTTTGACAAGCCTTTGGCGGAAAGGTGAAAAGCTGGAACTGGAAACAGTGTCCATTATAGAAAGAGGCAGAAAAAGAAGCCAAGGAACCATAGGCAAGTAAATTTATATTTTAGCCCCAGAAAAACTCTGGAATGAACAAGTGAACAAATTATTACACCTGGAAAATACTAAGGACATGAGTAGCAGCCAGTAAGAATTTGCCAAGAATAAACCAATCTAATATTCTTTGAAAAGAGGAAAACAGGTCTTTCTATTTGGAGAAAGTTGAAGGGTTTCAAAACTGATGCTTTGTCACTCACCGTTCTCATAAGCAAACTAAAGATACACAGTTCAGATTAAATTGGTTTAGGTGAAAAACTGACCAAATTTTTATATTAATTGAATAGGTAGAAATCTGCCAAAATCAGAAGATACAACTTGTCAAGAAGTTTTCACAGAGGTCAGTCCATGAAGTGGAGAGTAGATATATTAAATTTGCATTGGGGGACCAATTTTCTAGTTTATCCCACTACTCTCATTTAGCACAGGATAGAGACTCAAGAAGTCTTGTTTTTTTCCAGCCTCAGGATGGTGCATAAAGACCTCACAGCCCACAGACAACTGCCAAGAGAGTCATGATTCAATCATCCTGAAACTTCAACTCCATCCAAACGAGCACTTATGTCACTTGGTCAATAAACTTACATGGCTGGGTATTTTTTCTGATTCAGCCCGGCTCTCATTTAATCAAGGACAGAACTGAGGGCTGTGAACAACCAAGGTGCCAGCTGAAGAAAACAAGATCTGATGATGCTCTGCTTTGTTTCTAGATGGTCTGGTTTGAAAAGCAATGAGTAGGGCAGGGAAGGACACGTTGAACAGCACATCTATCAAGAGATTCCTACACGCGGTGTCTGAGACATTACGGTTACACGCTCCTTTGGGGAACCATCTCACACAGTGTGTGCGTTATGGTTTCTTTTAGGGAAGCTTATGGGAATCATTGAGCTTCATGTATTAGTCACAAAATTATTAATAAGGACCCAAAGGTTCACATGCACATACTTCCATGTTAATGAAGCCCTCATGCTTTATGCATGAAGCAGAACACAAAGCTCCGGAAATAGTTCTCTTCAACGTTCTTTCCAATGTTCCCATTTTTTATGCTATAATAGACATTGATTTATTTGAAATCAGCATAAAATATGTACCAGCTCAATAAACCCCAAAGAGGTTCTCAGACTTTCTTGAGTGTCCTCATCAGGCAATAAATCACAGAAGCAATAAAGTATGTTAAATAGCTTAACCAATCATGAAGTGCAGAGCCATCAAATGACTCATTTAAATACTTGTAGGACATTAACCAAATAAGAGATACTGGAGTCTTTAAACACATATTTCTTTCTCACACTTTCACAATAAGTATGGAGATAGGGCACTGGAATTCTGGGCCATACATAAAAACAATTAAAACAAAAAAATCTTTTTCTTATCTTTGTAAATGAGAACTGCTATATACTCTGTTTACTTAGCATATATCTAGTTAAATTATTTTGTGGTGAACTACAGTATGTGAAAGCTTAAAAACCTTTGCTATATTTATCTTTGTCATATACTTTAGAAAAAAGGAAGTAACCTTTTCACCTTCTTAAAATAGGGAAATTGCAGAGAAACAGAGAGGACAAAGAGCATTAGATCTATAAATGAGCCACCACTGGCATTTTTGGGGGTCTACAAAACAAAATCCAGATTCTTGAGAGTCTTACTGTAAATCTAATGTTAGAAAGATATATATATTCCCTTCAGAAATGTAGATTCTCCTTGTCACAGGAATGGGAGGCAGTTTACATGTTGACACCTAAATCTGGTCAGTGTAAAGACCTCACTAACTCTGCCAACCAGAACTTAATGAACTACACCTGGAGCTGAGACAGCAACTTGCAGGTATTAATCCTCATTTATATGTCTTATTCTGAACCTCCACCACATCCTGGCAAACATGCTACCTTCTAGAATCTTCTAGAACACCCCAAGGTCTTTGGGCAATGAACTTCATTCATGTGGTAGCCTAAAACTTGACTCTCACCAGCTGAGGGATTCCCTTCTTCTGGCTCTCTGGGGGCTTTGAAGTTTGAGTCAGGCCAGTGTGGGAGAAGGAAATAAGGCTGAAATCCTGCCTTGCAGTATGGCTGTTTAGGGTCTATTTTAGTTTTAGGAACATTTTACATAATCTGTAATGGGAATCTGAGGCTGAACTATCTCCTTTTGATGCAGAAAAGGTCTACAGGATATTCAGACAGAATTTCCTTCTCTTGCCCTCCCTCAGGTTTATTTATCTTCTCATTAGACATGTACTTAAGAAATAATATATAAAACAAATATTTCTCATGTTTATGTTATGTGAGTGTGTATTTTAGGAAAATAAAACAATATCTATTCCTGTGTATACATGGGGCAGAACTGGCAGTAGGTGTTTCAAATGCACGTGCTAACCACCAGACAAGATCATCTCCCACCTACTCTCCCACTTCTGGATTCCTGAATTTGCTCTGCCTGGAGAGCCAGTTAGCTCAGTGAAGATGAGAGTCAGAAAAAGAGCTTAATACTGGCACTGATGATCAGAGAGTTCAGGGTTCTGCACAGACTTGAGACATGAGCCAACATGATGGTGCACAATCACTCAGGGAAGAGGATGGGTCAGCAGATACATAGCACTCTGCACGAAGAATAAAAAAAAAGGTCTGGGTTGAAAATCAAGGAGAGGATACAAATGTGGGGCTTTCCACACTAACCCCAAATGCACCAACCGAAGCATAATTATACTAAAGGAGGTCCTCCATCATAATTTTTGTGATAGAGTAATGGTAAAGCTCATGATAAGCAGGTGAAAATAGGGGGAGTTTTTTGTGGTGTGCCCACTCATTGTCCCACAGACTTTTCAGCACAGGGTTCTTTTGGGGTTGGAAGCTACAGTCTGTTCACCAGTACACCTATTATTATTCTTGGATTTTTGAGTCTCACCTTAAGCTTATTCACACTTCTGGCTTCTGTACAAGCCTGCAACAATGAGTTCCTCTGCGTAATTACATTTTTGATTTAAAAATACTTCTTTTTGGTCTAAACCTGGAGACTGATGGTAGTGTTCTCCATGGCCTATCTTCTACAAAATGGAAAGGAAACATTTCTGTTTACTTTCTCCATAACCCTCAATTTCTACAAGCCTCTGTCAGCTGTCTCTTTTTCAGTTTCCCTTTTTGCAGATACCATATCACACATACATCTGACCATCACTGACCGCTATTCTCCTCACCTTTTCCGATCCCCTGCTGCATGCAGATCTGCACAATTTTCAATAAATGAGCTCAAGGGACATGAGTAGAATTAAAATCTGGCTTTTCTGGTTTATACTTAGTCTTTGCTAACTGATTGTCTATATCTATTTGCATTTTAGACTGCTGACACCTGTGCTCATATTTTCAAAGACTCCAGGAGCTTTCTTTCTTTGAGTTGACAATAGTCTGTTTAGAGCCTCTTATTGTTCATGAACACTAAAAACTGCTTTATTTTTCACCAGATGCCTTATTTCACCTATGAAAATCATATATTCAGATATAAAACTTAAGCCTCTTTCTTAAAAACTATTTTTTTTTGCTTGTTGCAGAATCAGGGTGCTTGGTTGGAAGCACACCTGAGCAGAGGTGTCCACTTGCTGCACATTTTGTATCCTATGAGCATTGACAGGAGTTCTGTGTTGGCAGAAAGAGATCATTGACAACCGCCTGGAATTAACCTGTGTTACACAGCCGCATAGTGAGTACAGAGTGTGTTCAACTGACTCTAGGATATGCTGGCACATGGGATGGGAAGGGATAGTCATGTGTGAGAGGGTGGAGACAGGTTGGGGTAGAATCAGAGAATCACAAAATATCTCTAGCTGGAAGGGTCCCATATGGATTAATTGCAGGAATAGCAGCAGCAGCATGTCTTGAATACAAATTCAAGTTTGATTAAAAATGCTCAGGAAGAAAGATGGAAGGAAGAAATGTGGTGAACCTCTGGTCCCTTCCTTAGCTTGTACTTATCCCTGTTGCCTCATTGAACTGTGCTTCCTGGGTTTCCTTCCTCCCTTTTCAGAGCCCCCCACAGGCAGCTGCATCCTCACTCCCTGCCAACCCTCACCCTGCCTAAATGACCCCTCATCCAAACCCCTCACTTTCCCATCGCCCTTAAACTTGCAGAGGTGTTTTTCCATAGGATCTGATCGAAATTAAGTGCAGCCGTGCTTTGCTTGTGTGGGGTTGCTTGCCACATCCACTACAATCCACTGGCCCATCAACACTTTTCCATGAACCCTCTGGCTTCAGTCAGTTTCTTCCCAGCTGCTGATCCAGAACTGCTGCTGCACTTGGTGGGTTTGAATTCATGTCCTCTACCCCAAACTATCAATGTTCCTTTCTCCTCACCCCCAGGCCCTGAGGCACTGTGACTGACAAAACCATACCTCTTGCCCTGGATCTCTCCATAGAAACAAAATCCCCTTTCTGCTCACTGTGATGGCTTGGAAAGCTTGATCATGACTGCTTTTCTGAATAATCCTTCTGGAAGAGATAGAGGTAGGAGGAAAAAAAGGAACGTGTCTGAAATTAGGTCTACAGGAGCATCAGGACCAATCCCTTGGCTCCTTGTGCATCATCTGATGAGACCAATGGTGAATCTCACAGTACAACACAAAAACCCTGAGGCTCTGCTCATGACTATTTCCCAAATCACAGTAGACCTTGGGCCAAACACCAGCTCTTTGGGCTGTAGGTGGGCTGGTACCTACTAAAGATCTTTAGTGTTGGACTAAATGATCAGTGTAGACCTCTTCCAAAAGAATAATTCTATTCTATTCTATTCTATTCTATTCTATTCTATTCTATTCTATTCTATTCTATTCTATTCTATTCATTTGTTTTGATTTGATTCTAAATGTTCCATTAAAGGCTTGCTTCAAATTCTCTGAAAATCAGTAGTCACTTCACCCTCAATTCCAGTCTTGTTGGCAAATTTTACTGCCTCTCAGGCAAGGCAATATTACTAATTCTTAGCTTGGGGAAAATTTTCTTGGCACTTGCCATTCTCCTGTCCTTCCAAGTGTCTCTTAAATTTTGGCTGAAGAATTATTTTCTTCCAGACATGGTTTTCTCTCTGAGTGTGAGTGTCCATGCTTGTGTGTGTAGGAAACAGGATGAGTTATTGTGGCTTGATTTCTTAGCCAGATCACCAGCTCCATTTGCACAATCACTGTACATGTTTCCACAGGATTATACAATGCACTGGCCATTCCAAGTCGGCTGCAATATTTGGCATGTTGATGGTTGACTCCTCCTTTTTCCCAAACATCCCAGAGACTGGCTTCACTCCACTGAAGCCAGTGGAATTACAATAAAATAAAAAACAGTGTTGTGGAGCAGAAGAATTAAGCCCATCTGATGATATTTCTCTAACAATCCACTCACTTGGTAGAGGTCAGGTTCTGGCAAGTGACAGCTTGTAGATGGCTCATTACTGCCACAACATGACAAGTCAATACACACTTCTCAATAGCAGCAACGGGACTTGACACGTACCTGTGGGCTTTTTGATTTGATTTATCTAATTTTGTGTGATAACAAGCCCAGAAGAGAAAAAAAAAATATCTAGATAACGTAAATATTATGTTACAGGTAAAATACATCTTTACACATGCACCCTAAAGATAAACCCCAAAGCCTGTTCAAACCACCATGTTGCAGATGAGATTTACCACCTACTGAAACCTCTGGGCATGGAAAAGAGCACAGAAGAACCCATTCCAAGCTGGGAGAGTGCTGGGCTCCTGCTTCCTCTCCACACAGCCTTCATCTGATGGCAAGAAAATGAGTCTAATAGTACAGAGGGGGTTTAGCTGAGCAAACAAGCAGCACTTCAACATGGCTTTGTTGTGTTTACCAGTGCCAGGGCAATTTTCACAAGCACTTCAAAACAGTAGGATGAGCCTCGGGTCAATGCAGCTGATTTCTGACAGATAACTTTTATGTCTCTCCCCTTTCCAGGGGAGGAGCTGCAGAGGGAGCCAGTGACAAAGAGCCAAAGTCTGTAAGGTTTTCCCAAGAGCATGGAACAAACGTAGGAAAACATGAAGGGGGAGACTATAATCAGGATCCAGGAGGATGCACTGTCCACGGCAGCAGCTCTGAACCTTCAACAAGGCATTTTTTGAGCAAGGTTTTGGAATTTTGGTGGGCTCTGACCTGCAGTTTTCACTTCCAAAATAACTTGACTTTTCTAAAGTGGTAATTTCATTTTCATGATAATGTTAAACTCAAGCCACATGTGCTTTAATTTAAAGCAGGACTCAGGCGGTGGACCCTGCCAGAGAAACATGCTTATTCTACTAGTTTGCTTGAGGCATTCAGCATTTTTGAATGCCTAGGCAGAAATATAGTTTTTAAATAAGCCAATCCCAGAGAGAGAGAGAGAGAAGAAGATTGCAGTACATGTTTGCATTAAGCTTTCATTGCATTCGCTGGTTAAATAAGAACTGATGAGCTGGTAACAGAGGAAATATTATTTATAACCTTCACTGGATTTTGTTTTTGACAGCAAAGGTGTTGTCCAGACCCCTTCTCTTTTTCAGACAAAAACTGGCTTGTTAAACTTCATCACAGCGCTGGCTATTAGATTGCTTTAAACACACTTCTGGTGGTTGCACAGCTCTTTCTACTAATTAAATCCCAGCGAAAAATATGTTTACAGGCCTTCTGGTGGCATTCCTAGGATTATTTTAAAGTCTCCTGTGAGGTTCAGGAAAGCAACCTTGTCTTTTGTTTAGTAAGAAGAAAAGAGAGAGACAAAAAAGAAGAAAAGAGCCAAGAATGAATGAACAGGGAATGTGAGAATTCCCCACCCCACCTCCAGAATGCCAGATGACTGAGCTCTTGGACTTGGGGGCACTATGTGTGGGTGAGAAGCCAGCTTCTTCCCCCCACTAAAGTGACTTCTGACTCTTTTATTTGTCAGTAGAAAAAAACTTCCCCAGATCACAAACTACATCACCAAGGCAAGAAAGTGTTAATTTCCTGGTAGAGAAAATGATACAGACCTGGGTGAATAAAGTCAAAGGTTGTCGGGTCAGATCTTGAATTTTAGTGACTTCTGCTTGATCTTTGTCAGGCTGCCCTAGTTTTATGTGTTCACAAAAGAGGTATAGGTGCTTCACATGAGGCACCGATGGTGGTAAAAAATCCATCAATCCTGTCCCCAAACAAATTTATTGACTACCGTGAAAACATGTTTAATTTTATTGGCTTCCAGACACTTACACTAGAGATGCGCTTGACTTGTGCCTCTTGGGGATTTTTCCTCATTGAAATGTGCACAGTTACAGGAATTGGGAATGGCAATAACCACTGCTTTGTTACTGCCCCAGCTGTCTGTATCTACCCCACAGTGCCTTGGAATTGTGCAGATAACACAGAGCACACCATACAGGGATGGTAATTGGACACCCGTGCCAGCAGATATTGGCCAAATATGCTCATTTTAGACAGTCCCATTCTGCTGGCCTTGACCTGACCCTTCCCTTCTGTGACACAAGTAAGGCTTTAATCCTTCAGTCAAGGTTTCTTCCTCTGCTTCCCTCAGCCCTGTCCCCAAATGCCCTCAGTGGTTAAACCCTGAGCTTTCTGATCTGTGTTACAGTCCCTGTAGGTGTCCCTAAACTGGGACCAGCTATTTCCAGCCAAGAAATCTTCCCAGCATCCAGCTTCACAGTGCAGCATCACTTTTCTGTTCCCACAGTGTCTGACCATGTCTGAAGTGGAAGTGGGGTCAGTATGGCAGATGTAGCTGGGTTCAGGTAAAAGCCCTGACAGACTCCAGGTGCCTGCTGACATAATTAAAATAAACCCCACCCTCACAGGTAAAACCCCAGTGATCCACACTAGTCTACTCAGGACAAGTTTTTTAAATCCCTTGCAATAATAACTGATGATCTCAAATAAAGTGCAGTTTTTATCTCAAAGAAAATAAAAGGTGTTCTAACAAGGAATTTCTAATTTTGAAAGGCTCAAAGTTGCTTTTCAAACAATTCTTTGCTGGCCCTGGAATGGGCAGCCCTAAGACTGGTTGTTTTATGGTGAAATATCTTCAGTAAGAAGTATTTAGAAAAGGAACCACAATGCCTCAAGACAGACATGATTCAATGATTTCCCAAAACAGGGATTTTAAATAAATATTGCATTACATCTTTCTGGTTTTGTTTTGTTTTTATAAGCCATCAGTAACATACATGTAGCAGCTTCCAGGAAGGATGTGCAGGTAGTGAATTATCCATAAGAAATGACCAGGGGCTGAAAGCTCAAAGCTTCCTTCTTTCCTTGAATTACCTGGCTGGCAGGCTATAACAAACATACATGCCACCCACACACTGTTTTAAAAGAGCATTATTAAGGTTGCAAATCAATTCCTAACTCAAAAATGAACTTTAAATCATTTTCCTTGTGTGTATGAATTATATAATTCTTTAATTAAATGAAAAGCTTGTATGTTTTCCACCACCTCATTCAGAGTGGATGGTGCTCTCCTAATTCAATATTTTGTTCTCTGCTTATTATCTGAGGTGTGACCCAAGGCCTTATTTACAGTAAAAATCTCATTCTGAAGACAGAATTATTAATTTCCTTGTGGCTTCTCCTGTGGGGCTCATCACTGCAGGATCCAAGGGACTCACAAACATTCACTCATCTCTTCCCAAAACAGAGGAGGGGATGCTGTCGTCCTTGCAGGTCTGTCAGAGAAACAAAGCACAGGGGGATAGAAAATGGGATTTAGGGGGACACAGACACATGCCCTGATCTTGGCTGCAGTTGGGAATGACAGCTGCTGCTGCATAGTCAGAATCCATGATCTTATCAGGTACCTGGAAGATGAGAAATGCAAAGTTAATGACTTGTAGGAAGAGTTTGGCTTCAGTGACCAAAGATGGGTTAAACAAACACCGGGATAAAAGTAAATCCAACTCAACTAATTTAAAGAAGGGACCATCCATTCTTGTCTTGCAGCCTTCCTTTTCTAGTCTTCTCTCACCCTTTTCATGCTTTGAAAGGACAGAGAGCAGGACTGAAAATGTCTCCTTCATTCAGGATGCCAGGTCCCAGAGCAGACCCTCCTTGCACTAAGGCAGAGGGCAGTGAGATATGCAAGAAGTCCTTGAGCCAATAAAATCTGCATGAACACCACTTAGACACAAGAAACCAAACTGAAGTTGTGCAAACCTATTAAAGTTCAGTGATTCCTAATCTTTGCATCATCCTGCAGTTAACATTTACTCATTTATTTCCTAGGTTTTTAAGAAGCCAATCTGAAAAAATTGACTTGGCCAAAGGAATTATGCTCCTGGCACCCACAAGGGCCATCAGCAGGGCTGGAGCCTCTCTAGCACCCTTTTGGACTTCACTTGAGATAACAGAAGAATCAGGCAGAGGAAGACTTTGGGGAGGTTGCTTAATGTCTTTAAAACTGTGTGAATTGTGGTTTTCAAAAGCCTGAAACCTTGCCAGTTTTGGGCAGATTCTCACAGGGAATGGAAAAGACTCATCTCAACCATAGCAGCCAGCCAGCTGTAACAGTTGAGATTCCCATTAGAAATCAAAGGCAATTGTGTCCAGAACTTACTGCCAACAAATAATTTACAAGTCTTCTTGCAAATGGCTGTTTCACCCTAAATTTCTCCAAAAAAAAAAAACAAAAAAGAAAAAACCCAAACAGAACAAAAAAAAAAAAAAAGAAAAAAAAAAAAAGAAAGGAGGAAAAAATCAAATATAAACTAACACCTAAATGGAAAATTTTGGTCCCAACACAGAATCTTGGGCAAGACACAAATAATTGGAATTTAGAGTGTTTTAATAGTATTTGTTGTGCAATTATAAAAGTTATTGTGACAGAGAATGTTTGTAAGTTTTTCTTTCACCTGGAAAGAAGACATAACCTGAGAGGTGATATGTTGCATCTTTTACCTGTGCTTTTTTTGCTTGAAGCAATGCAGATGAATCAGAAAATGTGATGCATTTATCAGGTGGTTCAGTATCTCTTTTGACTTTGTGGTACTTTGACTTGTTAAAATGTTGAGAGGAGTACATGCAACAAAAACCTCAGATCATTACTATATCTATTCCCATTCCCACTCCCACTCCTGGCTGAGGCCTTGAGTCAGCCAATTCCTTCATGGTTTCCAGTAATTGGTTTAATTTTCAGAGGTGTGAAAAGATTTCAATTCCCTCACATTTGACTAGCACAACTAGAAATTACACATCTTTGCTGCTCAAATAGGAGCCGAGTTGCTGAACTGGAAACACTGTGACTATAAATGCTTGATCTGTTCTTGAGATGTTCAAGGCATTATCTTGTCTACACTGTGAAAAAAGCCAATCAGGAACTTAAGTACTTTTTGATGCCTGGCCAGGTAGCTCCATGGTAGGTCAGGGGCTCATTCATTGTTGGTTGTTGCCACTAGGATTCCTTTAAAGGGCAAATGTCACCTGCTGTAGGACACGGAGCGAGGATCAGTCCGCGCACGCCCAGGTGCGGCACCTCCCTTACCCTGTCAGCTCCCTGCCAAAATCACCATACAAATGAGACCTGCCCTGCACACAGCAGACACAGCAGGGAGCAGAGGAGTGCCAGGAGGAATTTGCAGGTGGAAAAGGTTAACATCTCCCTGTGGGGTCCTGTTGCTTGTTTCTGAACACGGTGCTCAATCCTAGCACAGGCTGGGGTGCCTCTGCTGGATTTCTCTGCAGCCAGAGGGGTGGTTTTCCCAAACCTGTGTGCAGTGCCAGCATGGAAGTCACCTGGCAATGGCTTTGGAGTGAGTAGCTGGAGAGCCCCAGGTTGACCATGTGGGTATTACTTTCATTTACATTGTTCTCATATGCCAGCTGATTATTATTGGATGTGTAAAACATGTTGTTAGCTGCAGCTGGCTGGTAATTGGGTGTGGTTAGAGAGCATTTTTAAAAGAAATCTTTTTGGTATTTTGTGGCAGAAATGAGAATTTGTTACAAAATCCCTTTTTTTTTTATCTTGGTGAAAATAAAACACTCCCAAATTCAGATTAAACACATCAAGTGTTCTGAATATTTTCCCCATGATGCAGTTTGCCAAAGCATTTGAATTTTGACCAGTAATGGGGTTTTTTTTCCCCCCACGTTTTCAAGTTGAAGCCAAGCAAAAAAAAAAATAAATTATTTTGCCCAGTACTAGCAGGGAGATCATTTAGATAGATGCTCTGTCAACTACATCCATAGAATTTAATCCCTAGGGTGTTATATCTGTGCTTCTCAAGCTCTGCTATATCATAGCTTGTAATATCCTTTGGAAAAAAACATAGGTAGACCACTGAATTAATCAGGTTTACTTGATTTTTGCCCACTGGAACTGGAATAAACAAAACAAATACTAATGTCTAAACCAGAACAACTGCATGTCTCTCTGATGGATTAGGAAATCCAAGAAGTATGGTTTTTTAAAGCACGAACAATGGAGAGCTGACATTGCAAAAGGCCTGATAAATGATACTATATTGTTTTCTTTTCAGTGCTTTCCACCATTGCCCACTTGCTTCAAGCCCTAAAGACTAGCTCCAGAAAAGGAAATCTTGATGTTAGTGAATGCAACATCTTCCAGTGGAGCTCGATGGTTTATTTAGTCACTCTGTAATTAAAACCCCTCAATCTGGATGCCACGTTCTGTGAAAAGCCTTACTAGACTGTTAGATTGTTTGTGAGGAGACTCATTCATGGTACTAAAGAGCAATCTTGTGCTAGCAGTGGAATATTTAAGTCATCTAGGCACCCAACAATTTGTTTCCCAGTCATCTGAATTGAATCTGCCAAGATGTGCTCCTGAAAAGTAATGGAATAAAATTTTTAAAAAGACCCCACTGTTTTAATACACAGTTCTAAGCACCAATAAGATACTCCATTTTCCCTACCTCTGAAATGCTTGCAAGTTTAGCTCTGTAAAGGTTAAATAATTGGTTTAACCTGATCCCTCTATGACTCTCCTCTACCTTGTGGGAAAACTCCTGTAAGCTTATTGTAAACATAATTATGCTGTGTGGGCTTTTCATTAATCTACCAAAAAACCACAAGATGACATGCATCAGACTGTTTTTTTTCTCTTTCTGGAACTTGCCTCTACTTGCAGTTGCAGCAAGATGCTTATTTGTATAGTCTGAGCTTTTTTGCAAATGTACCGTGAACTAAATCTTTGTTTTTTACATTCTGAGAATTAAACAGGAGTCATCCCAGGATTAATAATAATGACTTTAATACAGACCCACCTCTGTAGCCATTGCACAATGGACACGAACCTCTCACCCTCCTGTTCCTGGGCTTTGTTGGCAAGTCAAGTAGTAATATATGAGGTGAGAATGTGAAATACAAAGAGTGGGAGTTACTTTCAGCAATAATGCTGAGTGAACAGACACATTGCACCATGTCTTGGTGGCAAGGCAGCCTACAGATTTACATGCAGTTTGCAAGCTCCCAGGTGAGGATTCTTTACCTTGCATGTGGCAGGCAGTTGCCTTCCTACACTGATGCAAAGAGACCCAAAATTGCTACCCCAGAGCCGTCTGAGCACCCACTGGAGGTTATTCTGCAGGGAAGCAATTGGGACATCTGGGAGCCATTGGCTTTTCCACCTCCTAAGGACTTTTGGAAAGTACTTTCTGCTTTCTAAAGTATGTGATAAATATCTGGTGGCTCTTTGGGGGTTTTGGGTCAAGATATTTGGAAAGGAATGGCTTATTGTACTGGGTTTGTGGCGGGTAACATGGACTTTTTGGGCATGTTCATTAAACATAGGTTAAATCCAAGAATATCCCAGTTTGCATTAGTTGGACTGTCTTCCTCTGCTTTCTCCTTTTCCTCATATTAGAATAACCATGCAGGGTTATTCCAATAGCTCAATCTCTCCCACATTCCAACAGTTGCCTGTTGTAGAGTAGCTGATGAAAGACCAGAGCTGGAAATCACCCTGCAATGTAAGACCCATTTCGCTTCACTGTCTTCATTTATTAGGGAAAAAACCCAAAAGATTGTAATACTTGTTTGGTTGCCTAAAAGGATGTTTGGAACACAAAAGGATAGCATTAGAAAAAGAGCTTTAAATAGACCTGTTACATATGGCTTTAAACTGAAAGAGTATACATTTGGATGGGCTATTAGGATGAAATTCTTTATTGTGAGAGTTGTGATATACTGGCAGAGATTGAACAGAGAAGCTGTGGATGCCTCATCCCTGGGAGTGTTCAAAACCAGGATGGATGGAGCTCTGAGTGGAAGGTGTCTCTTGCCAGAACAAATGGTTGAAACGAGATGAGCTTTAAGGCCCCTTCCATGTCAAACCATTCTAGGATTCTATGATTCTATAATGTACAGAAATAATGGATACAGATCCTTTTTTTGTCTCCAAAGAGGAGAATATGCATTACAAAGTGGGTTTTTCAGCATGGCCCTTCACAGACAGCAGGACTCCAGAATGGTTGTGCCTGAAGCAGCTCTGATACCAAAGCAGCAAGGGGCTCTCTGAGGACAGCCCAGCACTTTCAGCATGCTTAAGGATCTAACAAAGGCACTGATTTCAAATCTGAGCTGGTTCCTCTCCAGCTGAACCACTGCAGCTCTGCCTGCAAAATCCAGCACAGGAAACCCCACAGCTGGTGCTCCTGGGGTGGGAGCAGGGACAGGAGCCACCTCGTTCACAGCATCCAACAACATGCATAATCCACATCAGCTGCTGGGGCTACAATAGCACAGATGCTGCTTCCAACCCTACATGACTGAGGTCTAGGTGAAAAGCAGAAAATAAACTCTAAAAATACTCCTTTTTTTAATCCCACATTTGAGATTCAGAGGTTGGGCTGCAGTTGATATTGAAACAACATCCAAATCATCATCTGCAGACAAATAAGGAGAACACACAGTCTTCCAGACTGCCCACACTGCTAGGTAGATTAAGGCAGACACAGAAAACTGTGCACTTCAGGACCTTCCTCTGGAAATCAAGGTATTTAGGTCCCACATCACATCCTAAAACCAGGTAAATCTGTGGGCCAGGGTTGTTAAGTGGGAATAAGAGTGCCTGTGAAACAGCATGAGAGGAGAAATTGCTGTTGTGGATTTGTTTTAGAAGAAATCCTGCCAAACCAAACTAAACTTTTTCTGGCACAGCAACACACCTTTTGGATAAGGGAGAAGCATAGATGTTTTATCTTGCCTCTAATAAGCTTTTGATATTGTTTTAAACACTATTCTTTGGATCAAGTCAAAGGGATAATAAATTGGAGAGGAGAAATTGCTGAGAAACTAAAGGCTGCCAATACTACACTCTCTCCCAAGAAATGTGTCAAGAGCAGTAATCTCCTGTGGTAATATTCAATCCCCTCATGAATTAAATGGTGATAGAGGAGAAAGAAAACTCATTAAGTACAAGGCTGATAAATTATGCAGACATCCAAGTATGAATTCTGAAAGTATATTCTGGGACCAAAGTAGAATTGAAATAATGTTCAGAAAATAAAGAAATGACTGGTAAAAAAATAGGATGCTATCTGACAAGGACAGTATGGAATCTTATTAATAAGATGTGATGTACTCATACTGTACATGGTTTGGCTAAATTTAAATTGAATTACTCTGTGCAGTTTAAGAGAGATGTAGTGATGGCAGAAGACACACAAAAGTGCCACAAGAACAGCAAAAAGGCTAGAAAATGTGACATATAAGTGGAAGGAATTAGGATTATGTAGACTTCTTTTTAGAGAAAGATTGCAGGCAGATACGAGATGGTTCTTCACATATATGAAACTAAGAGTAAAGAGGAAGGGAATAAATCCTCATGTCCTAGTGCCGGTAGAACAAGAAGTAATAGGTTTAAATTGCAACAAGAAAGATTTAGGATAGCCTGTGGGAAAAAATGTAAACATAAATGTAATTAAGTACTGACATGGATTGTTTTGCAAGGCTGTGGAATCTCCAGTACAGGAGGTGTTCAAGAACAGGTAAAACAAGCATTTGTTGGAATAATACAGCTATCACTTACCTAAGGATGGTTTCCCACAAGAGAATAGATGACTTTCCAAGGTTCCTTCCATTCTTTTACAATTTTGAGAGGGGATTAAGCTGTTAACTACAGCACTACAAATATGGAGCAGAGCTCTAAGAATATCCTTATTTATACCCCTCACATGTGACTCGGTTAAACTATTTCTTTTTTCCACAATAGTCTTCCTTAACTTTTAATTGCTTATCCTCTAAGTTATTGTATTGTACTTCTAAGTATCTTTGATTCAAAAATTTCTTCTGTGCAGGTTTTCCTATAGCCAATTATATGGGTCAGTCAGCTATCAGCCAGGGTATAAAATAACATGAATGGGATAGCAGAAGATGATCATCATTTGTTAAAATCCCCACTATCCTGAATAACAATTTGATATGAAGACTAAGGACTTCTGCATTTCCTTCCCCTTTAAGACAGCTCTTCCATTAAAATATTCCAGTTAAGAAGAATAGCTTTAACTCCTGGATAGTACTGTTCGTGCCTTTAATTACATTGCTTAGTCCTTCAGTCTCTCTTCTTGAAAATTCAGCTTATTGCATAGAGAACACTTGAAAATTTCATTGTGTTGGAGCAGCAAAGTCAATATAATAAGTTTCAAAAGAAAGAAGATTCAACCCACAAGACAGGACAAAAGTACCTGTACAGGACCATGACAGAGTACCCCAGGATTTTTGCAGACCTTGGCAGAAGTATAGAATGCAGAGGCAATGCATTTTTATAATATTAAACAGGAAGTGACTTTAGTACTGTATATATATTTTTTATATATTTTATATAGATATATAGATATAAATTAGATAGATATAGATTATATAGATATAGATATAGATATAGATATAGATATAAATATAGATTATAGATATAGATAGATAGATATAGACATAGATGATGTAGATATGCCTTAGTTGAACATTGGTGTCTGACAATGTTCCTTGGATGAGCTGAATATGGTCCTTCTCTGTGTGATCTGGAGCTCATGCCATAAATTAAATTCCTCTCCTCTTGAGGACTGCTTGCATATTTGAGTGACTGTTACTGTGCAAACAGAAAGAGATGTCCTGCCCTGAGCAGTTATGAGGGGTGACTCTAAGGAGCAGGGTGGATGCCAAACACATTGCTCTGAAGATCTTTTCCCTGCTTTCTTTTCATTTTGGATGCAGTACTGGTAGATTATAGTTAGCATGCATTTTGAAACTAATTAAGTTTGACTGTTTATTATGTATCTAAAAAGGCAAATGTCTAATTTCCACTTTTTAATATTCTGATTTCATATTTTCCTTAGCAGAATGCTAGTGAAAGCACTTTAACTAGAAAGACTATGACACATCATCTCAAGAAATAAAGATAAGGGAGATTTTTTTCCCCCCACGTTTGCAGAACTTTTTTCCATACATTTTTTTGGATTGAAAATCCTCATCTTTGGGACACGTGCCACAAAGCAGAAGGATAAACCAAAATCTTCCTTGGTTATTGCAGCATGTTGCAGGAATCCCCTATATCCTTTGGGACAGAGCAGAAAGCATTGAAACAACATTTCAAAGCAGATAAATCGTGCAGAATGTTCTACCCCAAAATGAACCTCACCTAGAGTGGCTTTCTAAACCTTAGAGGTGTTCAGTTGCTGTTTTTCATAAGCACCACTTTGATGCCCCCTGTTTTGCCTTAGGTATTGGCTGTAGATCCTGCTGGCTTTGGGATTGTGCTCTTAAGTCAGCACAGGCATTTTCCACTGACTTTGGTGGTTATGGGATCAGGCCCTATAAGAACATACCTCCCTTTGTGAGAATTTCATTAAAGCAATGCTCATGGGTCCAGGCCATCTCACCTGACTCTCAAACCTGCAAGGGTGATGTATGTAGTTTGTTAGATCAGGCTCCCTGATGCTGTCAGATTATTTATTTTATAGATGATTCAGGAAACATTGCAGGAGAATACCTCCATTCAACACGTCACAGAGGTAGGATGAACACACCCATGTGACACCTGTGCAACTGAAAACCCAGCTAGGAGCTGAGAGACATGGAATCACAGAATGGTTTGGGTTGGAAGGACCTTGCTCCAATCCCTGCAGTGGGCAGGGACACCTTCCACTAGACCAGGCTGCTCAAAGGACGATTCAGCCAGGCCTGGAACACTTCCAGGGATGGGGCAGCAATCACTACAGATGCTACTGTCTCTCTGAAGTAGACTTAGAGGAATTCTCTGGAGGAACTTGTAATGCTTTTGCTAGTCATGCAATATTTTATCATAGAAAGAAATGTTTCCCTAGTGCTGAATGCCTTTAAGATATGACAGCCCCTGTGATTTGTTAATATTTACTATTTTGATTAGTTTAATACTTTAACAGATACAAGAAGCACCAAGGGGGAAAATGACATCCCACCATGGCCAGAGATGAAAGATGCAGTAATTTAAAATAAGAAATAACATCTCAGACCCATTGTCTTTAGCTTCTGTATTGCCTCTAAAGGCTTATCCTCTTGCAAAACCCTTGCCATAAATTAAATACCTTCTCCACCAGCTGTAAGCAGGAAAAGATGATTTTGAAAGCTGTTCTCCACTAGAAGTCATAGAGAAAATGTATATTCAAGCTGGACACAAAGTTGTGTAGGACAGGGACCAGGAGCCAGGTGCTTTGGGGCTGCAATATCTTGATGCTGATCCTGTCATCTCTGTAATACATCGAACATTTTTGTGCTAGAGAAAGGCAGCCTCTCTTTTTTTAAATGCAAATGCTATAAAAATTAACTCTCATTTGTAATACTGACCCAGCACAGTTTTCTGATTAATAAAAAAAGTCCTGTCTTCCTCCAACATATTGATTGCTCTCAAGAGTAAAACAATTGAATACTCCCTTATCATCAGGAGTGAAGTCATCTAAATTTTGCTTAAGGATGCTTTTACTATTTGCCTCCAGATACTTTGAACCAAAGTTCTCCCTGGCTATTTATTCTTTGCCTAAAACAATGCCTCCTTCAATTCTTATGCTGATGTCATCTGAGGCATTCAGGATGTGCTTACAAAAACTGATGGATTAAACCTCACAATGACCCTGGAAAACAGAGAATTATTATATTTCTGACTTGGTAGAGTGGGGAATTGAGAAGGAGCAAAAAAAATCTCTTTACCCAAAAGACAGCTACATACAATCTTAGCAGTGGAAGGCCTTAGCAAACAGAGCCATTTTTTTTGTTCTCTGGACTTCAAGTCCATTTTCTAGCAGTAATACAACACTTTTCCTCCCCTATGTAATACTTTCCCCTCTTCCTTCAAACATCTGTCCTTGAACCTCCTGCCTTGCTTAAATGCGTTATAATCCTTAGTTTCAATATTTCAGTCAAGTCATCCCAAAAACAGACACTTTCAAGAGTAAGTAATTCCATTTTGAATCATCCCCTTTTGTATGTGAGTCATTCTTCCCATGTATCATATTTGCAGTCAGATGCTTTGTGCTTTCCAGCTGAAAAGTACCTCTAGTCTCAGTAATTATTTAGGAATCAGTATCTGCTTGCTATATATTAGTGAGGGAAAGCTTCCAGATATTCTCAGAAGCTTTCTTGCATTTTCATCACAGCCAATTCAATGGCAAATCTGATTTTTATTCATATAGAATAAGCATGTCAAGTTTTGAATCCCACTACAGTCTTTACAGCAAGCCTATACCAAGTATTCAGCTTATCCCATGTTTCCATTGTCTTCAAAAAGCACTGGATCAGGGAGGGATAGAGCTGAGATTTTGGAACAGATTTTCATTAGCATAAATAGAGTGAGGTGCATAACCTGAGGCAGTTTGCATGCACAAGTATCATGGCTGTTCAAAACCCTTGAGGATTAGAAAGTCTCTTCCTAATGCCCAGTGCAGTAAAACAATCAGATCCACACCTACTTTGTGGGAAGTGTGTCTGGATGGGGTGGGAGTGCAAAGGGGAGTATATGCTGTAAACTCACAACTGAATTTGCTTCACAGCAGCTGCCCTGTGTAGAGAAGCCTCTGAATTTATAGCAAAGGCAAATAAAGTGTATTCACCACTCTGCTGTTTGCTGTGACCATTTTAGATTGGACATTGGAGTTCAAAATTAAGGTCTTGCCATCCTGTTGGCAAAGTCTTGGTATAAATATGATATTTCCAATGTCTATGTAAAATAGTACATCATGGTTCTTTCAATATCCTGTAAAATTATTGTCCCATGTCACATCTGTGTCCTGCTTTCTGCCTTGTTTTGTTTTTAATCCCAGGAAGAGAATTCACTTAAAGCTTGAAGTTTTGGGAAAAGAATAAGAATTTATCAAATTCAGCAGAGGAACTGGATGCTTTTCCTGTAACCTAAAAGTTTATGTGGGATTTTGACAGCTAGAGGAAAAATTATTTCTCCTTTCTTTTAAACCTGTCTCTCATCTCAGGAATTGAAGCTTCAAGGCTTTGGGCAGGCAAATAATGCCAGAGGCTATTCCAGGAGCACCCTGCAGTGACTTAAAGGACACTTGGCACACCCCGATCACCTTCTCCAGAGTGCTGCTAGAGGATGCTCAGCTCAGGTTGGCCTTGGTGTCTCAGCCCAGAAAATCCCCATCCCTGTTGTTGCATGTATAGGAAAGGCTGACTGATTAAATAATTCTTCTACACCATTCTCCAGGTCCTGTTGGAACAAATGAGACAGAAAGAAGCCCCAAGAATGCCTGAATTAAGAACAGCAGGGTTCAGTACTTGGTACCCATTTGGAGGGAGGGGAAAGTGAAACAAGATAGCAGAGGCAGATATGCAAAAAGTTGCCTTTGGCATCAGGGAGTCAACAGATTGTGAAATATAGCTCGGGAGAAATGTGGGCAGAGGGAATTTACTTTAGCTCATGGCTGGGACTAATTTGTGTTGTTGTGGTGTTCACACATCTGAGCCCACCTGACAGAAGTCTGCATCTCTCCATGCCTCAGTAGTAACTACACAGCATCCTGTAAATGTAAATGCATAAGACAGGCTATAAATGTCTATTTGGTGTTTCTAGAGCCTGTTGTTATTTTATCATGTGTTTGATACATAGAGGTAATACCTGGAGCTGGTACCACCCTAGTTCAGGTGAGACAAGCACAAAGCAGGCTGAATCAGGGAGTCAGTCCTTTCCCCACTGCCAAGCACAGGACAAAGATTTGCTGATCAACCACGATTTTTGGTTGATCCATTTTCAGCAAGTATCTTTTGCATCAGCAAGTCCTGCCTCTTCAAAAATTAAACTGTTTTGCACAAGTGTGTCCCTTTTGATCACAAATAGGTGAAGGCAACTGATGTTTGTTCAGTGCTCACAACTTGGCTTGAGCTGTGCAAAAGCTGTGCTGAAATCTATGCTCTGCCCACTTTGCAATTAAGATTTGAACCTGCACTTTCCTATTTCTTTGGAAAGTTTCCTAGCTGTTTAATTGCTTTTTTCAATTTTTTTTTTACCAAAGAGTTGTATCTGCCTAGCTGGAGTTAGTGTCCTGCTGTTGAAGTGCCTGTGTACATGTCAGTCCTCCTATAACAACAGCTGCTCACATGGCCAGCAGGAAACAAGAAAACCCCTTAGGCACAAAAAAAAATTAAAATATTGAAGGACTTCTTAAAAGTGACCCAATTGACTGTATGAATTTAGGCAAGGTCTAGTCACTTCTTTAAGGTCTGGAGGGGAATTGAAATCTGCAGAAGAAACACTCTCCTGACAGCTGGGATCTCCCTGCAGGCAGAGCGAAGGTGCAGGGTATGGATCTCATCAAAGACAGGTTTGTGCTCATCCATGCCTTGCCAGTTCTGCTCACTTTGATGATAAAATTCCTTCTCGCTGCAATTTCAAGGAAATGGGGAGAAAACACACCAAATACTTTGGAAAATGTCACTATGGCTTTTCGAACAATTTTGTGTTAAGGAGGCAATGTTTTGTCTCTAAAGGGGATTTGCAGTGTTTCAACCAATACTAAATAGGAAGCTAAACCAACCTGTCACTAAAAGTAAAACGTTGACTCGTGTTGACGTTTGAGCCAAAACTCGTAACAGGCCTTGGGAAGAACAGCTAAGATCTCATGCATCTGCTTCCTATCTGGAGGTAGAGGTTATTAACTTTGCTTTACTTTTGACTATGATAAAAAAAAAGGAGAAGAATTAGCACCAAAAATATAAATTAGTTAAAAATCACAAGTCTCCTCATATTTATAGTGCCTCTCACAGAGAAGAAAACTCTTGATAAAACTGTTAATATTGCCACAGAATCATAATGCTCATTTTTTTAACCGTTATTAATCCCATTCAAAGAAAGAAAGAATTCAAAGTATTCCTATTGTTAAATGTGGTGAAGTGGAGAAATGCTAAGAATTCTGCTCCAGTATTATTCACTGTTTTCAACAGCTAAAATAACAACACCCAAACTCATGGACAAATCTGACATGGAGACAACTTTTCTGGCCCTGTAACTGATGATTTAGAGGATTATAAAGTTCTGAGAGCTGCAGATGATACACATCAACTGTGTTGAGGAGACAACCTAGGAATATTAAAACCTGAAATACACATTACAAGTGACAAGCTAATCAGTCTTCCATAAAACTTAACACAGCTCTCCAAGGAAGAGCTGCAGTCTTTAGGAAAACATCTCTCTAAGATATCTGTCAGGGGAAAAAATAAAGAACAACTATTTCCATGAGATTTGTGAAGGTTAGAAAATACAACACTTCTACTAAGTCCTGGAATACATGACCACACAGTGGTAATAAAGTGTCTGTCTCAGAGCCTTAGTTTCCCAAACTCTGTTGGAGGTGACTGAGACTCATTTCTAAAGCTTTCAGCTGGGATGTTTTATTTAATGGGTTTTGTTGTGTGGGAACTGATCAACACCCATGATATGATAAGGTCTGCCACTTAATTGGGAAATGGTTTGACTTAATGAATTTGAGCTCAGCCACTGCCAAGTGCTATCAGAGGGTGAAATCAATGCACCAAAAAGCCCCACCAAACATTGTGTTATGGAAATGGGTGGCAGGATCTGCCTGGATCAGATTCTGGTGGACCTAATATGAGAATCACATGGTGAGGTTTTGTGGTTGGAATTATGCAGAGAGTCAGTCTAGGTGATCTGAATGGTGCCTCCTGGCCCCAGCAGATATTAAAACAAGGGATGTTTTGATCTCTGTGTTGTTTAAAACTTATTTCTTGTGTCTGTTTTCACACTGTGAGTGCAAGGTATCCACTTGCACTCATATTTGTGAGCTCTTAGCCCTCTAATCAAGATCCTGCAAATGTTGTCTTTGGGAATGGGGCTAAATGTATTCAAAAATGTTTGCAGGAGCAGGCATTAATCAGAGCAACCCTTTCTAAAAGGACTGCATTTAATTAAATTAATTATGTTTCTTTGTATTTAATTAATTCCATGCTTCAGGGTTTCCACTGGAGGCCTAGAGAAGCCAGGAAGATTTTTTTTCCCACCTTTGATGAACAACTTGGCTGCTGATTTTTGGTGTTTATTTTTCCCCTATTTTACTCAGATTCATCACAGATTGGCGGCACTCTGGCATGGGACATGAGGTCAGGGGCACTGCTGCTTCCCTTTTGATTTCTTTTTGCTCCTGTGCTCAGGTTTAAACTGCTCATCAGTTGCAGGGCCAGAAAAATCTTCTCCATATCAGATTTGCAGCAATTTTGTGCATTGGGTGGATTCCTTGGGCATGTTCACCTGACCAGTGTCCTACAATTGAAAGTGCCAAAATCAATGGTGATGATTTGAGGCTGTTCTGGTCTCATCATGTTCAATACTATAGTTTTAAGGTTGTTTTGCTTTCTCGTGTCATAGATTTAATTTTTAACTTTTTTTTTTTTTTTTTTTTTTTTTTTTCTTTTTTTTTTTTTTTTTTCTGAGTGTTTGGCAATGTAGCCAATGCTGTTTGGATTTGTGCAGAGAAAAGGCCCTTAGGGGACCTCCCAGGCTTAAGCATCTGCTACACCTGCTCACAGAGGAGTAGATTCTGTTACCCAGGTGATGCTCTACAGTCTGACATCCCTGAGATAGCTGAGCCTGAAGTCAGAGCCTAAAATTGTTTTCATAGTTTGTGGGGAAAATGCATCTAACAAAAGGCAAAACACAGAAATGACAGCTAGCCACAAATTTAAAGAGATTGTAATGCTGGGCTCAATAAAGATAGGTGATATATTTAAAAAAATTATAGGCTCCCATTACAGTTTATAGCAGTCACCATCCTTTTAAGGGCTTCAACCCTGATCCATGGGGAAGAGCTGGTCCTTGCTGCAGAGGGAGAATTCAGAGCAGAGCCAAGGATGGAGGGTGGGATCTCCTCATGGCTGGCATGAAAACAAGCAGGAGACCATTTCTTGTTCTCCCTCCATGTGACAGGGCTGCATCAGAGTGCTCAGCTTGAAAGAAAACTGCATGATGAGAGCTGGGACAAGGAGGTATCCAGGAATGGATAGGGCTTTGTGGTGACCATAATTAATTAGGGCTGTGACAAACTACTTTGTTCAGAAGTGCAAAGTAGAATTAGTATACTGATAACAAAACATGGCTTTATTTTTTTTTTAAATAAAGCATGTTATTGACCATAGGCTTTAAATGTGGGCTTTCTACTTTGCTTTTAATTTGGTTTTTTTGTTTTATTTTTTTATTTGATGTGCATCAGCACAGAGACACGTTCTTCAGAAAGTCCCTAAGGAAAGGTCAACATCCAAGACTACCTTTGATGTGAATAAAACATGGATGGAATTGCAGAAATGCCTTAAAATAATTCTGTGTACAGGACAAAGCTTGGCTCCCACTGGGACAACTGAGATTAAAACCAATGTCCTTAGAGTGAGGAGCAGGGGCCTGCTGGAGCCTCAGGGCCCAGGACAATGCTCTGGCTGTCCATGTAAGGAGAGATCAGCACAGCTCCTCAACAGTCCATCTTTCTGGGTTCTACCCTGTGGAAACCTTAATTATCAGACAGGTCTTGCTGTGAGTTAAGCCAGGACCAATGTCACTAGATCTTCCTTCTCAAAATCCTCCCACCCTCAGGTAGAGAGGATGACAGAAATGTTCTGACACAAGTACTCTGTGGTTCAGCTCACAGACTGGGCTGGGATTGCAAATGCTGTGATGAGGCTCAGTGTAGAGTGTTCCAGGGCTTGCCTGAGATCAAAGGCTGTGTCATTTTTCTCCCAGAAATATTGGTCTGTGGGGGAAGGAAAATGATTGCTGTTAGTGCATCCTGTCAGGTGTCACTTGCAGGGTTTTTCTGTTCTTAGGGTTCCCTATTGAAAAAAAAAACCAACTTTCCTGGCTCAAGTGAATTTTCTGCAATAAAGGTAAGCAGAAAGTTGTTTTGGGTTTTTTTTTGGGTTTTTTTTGGGTTTTTTTTTTGGTTTTTTGGGTTTTTTTGGGGTTTTTTGTTTTTTTATCTTCTGGGCCAAATTGTGGAATGAATGAATTTCCCCAGGAATTAATGAACATCACAAGTCTCACTGTCCTCTGGTGAAATGCAAGACATCTACCTTTGTGGTACCTCCTTCAAGATATGGGACTTGAAAATATTTCTTTGGGAAAGCAAAATCCCCTATGGCACACAGGTGTCTGCTGGGGAAGAAGAGACACAGAGCAGATGACAAACACCAGTCATGTCTCTCGTGGGTTCCTGGAAGGTGGTCTTGCATTGAGGTGAGGACCCCAGCACAAAAAACATCCAAACATACCATCCCAGGATCTACCAGCCCAGCACTGCCCCAGCTTTGTACCAAAGCCACAAGGGAATTCTGTCTTAGTAACAGGATGCCCTCTTACTCACAGCCTCAGCACTTGTTGCCCTAAAACTCCAGAAGATTTTTGTTTGGTTGTTGCATTTTTCTTTTTCCAATAAGTTTTAAAGGGAAAAAAATATACAAGAAATTCCTTCCCTTTAACAAAGCTGTCTATTTTTTTTTTAGATTTGCAGCTGAGGAAGGGTGTGTTCAAGGAAGAGAATGCCAGTTTATTTGGAAAGCTTTTATTTAACAACAAAACCAACCAAACACCAACCAAAACAAAAGTCAACAAGCTCACGGGTAAACAGTCCAACACAACAAATCAGAAACTAAACAGTAATGTCAGTTAAAAAAAAAAAGTATTATAATTCTTAAGTAAAAGCTACAAATAGAGCAAGCCAGACACCAAACTGATTTGATTATTCCTCTACTTTAGCACAAATAGACAAATGTCAAAATACAGCATTTTGTCATTTGACAAAGTGAAATTCTAAATTGAATCAAGTTGAACAGAGAGATGACTGTAGTTTAGACAGACATTCCCTCCCCTCCTGACACTGTGGGCCTGCTTGGCAGAATGCTCAGGTTTCAAATGAAAGAAATGTGTTGGAATAGAGCAAGCAATGAAAAAAAATGTCCTTAACAGGAACTTCATTAATTAAAACCCAAGAGGCTGACAAGCCTTGAGCTAATATCGTGCAATGTTGGGGTAAAGGGTATATATTACTCAGATCTACAAGCCAGGTTTATCCCCTGCCCCTATTATCAGGACTGGTAGAGATTTCTACTGTAATTTAAACAGTATTCACTGCTGGAAAAGAAAAGAAAAGAAACACAACATCAATAAAACTGAGCATGTTGTACTTCTGCTAACCTTAGGGCAGTGTGCAGCTCTCATCATTTATAAAATTCTGGCTATCAGTGTGAGGGTGTTATGCTGGGGCACATCACCAGAGTATCTCTCAAAGTACCTAAAGTAGATTAGCCCCTAATGCAGATTAGCCCCAGACTGGCTTCACAGCAGTTGTCATGGACTTGTTGACTTCTGGCATTTGAAAATCCACTTTGGATAGGATCATGTCTCAGTTTGTCCATGAGTTTTCAGTTTCTCTTACCTTTCTACAGCCAGATTGGACTCTAGGCTGGCCAAGAAGGAAAATGGAGGGGAATCACCCGAGAACCTTTTGAGTATTTTTTCTGGAAATAGCAGAAGAGATTTAAGGAAGAAGGGGTACAGCATTTCCTGAAGATCATAAAATCAGCTAAGTTGGAAAAGACATTTGAGATCATCAAGCCCAACCCATGACCAAACGCCACCTTGTCAACTACTGTCAGATGTACCTTGTCTTCCATAAGTCCTATAAAGCAGATTTTAACTTCTGGTTTGTAGGGTTGCTCTGCCTGCCATAGTGCTGCAAGGTATTTTTCATCATAGGATCCTGTGTAAATATTCAGTTTACCCCTGAATATTTATCAGAACTTTTTTCCATGGCACTCATTGCCCTCCGAGCTGGGTTTCTCTGGAAGTGTCATCAAAATATTTAATTCCCTTGCCAGTACAGAGCACAGAAAAATATTTACTCCTGTCAAGCAAAACAAGGAGAGAGTGACTGGAGGGGAGTTTAGACCAGACAAGAACCTTGACAAGACAGATGAAAAATAAAACCAAGAACAATTCAAATAAGAACTCTGGGGTGAGATGGTTCAGGCTGTGTCTTGATGGAACTTGAAAGCAGAGAGATAGAGAGACTGGTGGAAAGTCACATTCCTGGGCATTATGTAGTTGCATGAACCAGGCCTCATGTCTCCTTCTGCAACCTTTGTCACTTTTAGCCTAATTTCAGCATGTGGTGATAAGGAAATATTGTGATAATGAAGCAGGAGCACCTTTTTTCACCTCTTTTCACCTGGGAGTATTTATTCATTTCACTGAGTTGCTGTCCTGCTCACTGACAGAAACAATGATCCAAAAGCAGGAAAATATCACATCTGATTGGGAAATATGAAATGGACATTTTTCACTGAGGACAATAGAAAGGAAAGGGGAGGAATTATGGTTAGAACCTTGCTTACTGTGCACTTTGCAACAAGGCAAATTAAAGGATCAGTAGACCTTATGAGTCTCCCATTGCACTGAGCATCTCTGGGATTAACAGGAGGCAGAACAAGAAGAAAAAAAATTAAATTGCAATATTGCAAAGGAGATCATAAAAGAAACTGGTTTTCTGTCTTTCCTTTTTGATATTGGTTTTAAATTTTTTATTTAAATTAATTTAATGTAAATTTCACACATAGGAAAGAATCATATTTTGAAACAAAACCCAAAGCACTTGGAAATTTCATTTTTCATCATGACATAACAGACCTTCTTTCCTTTCCTTCTGCTGGCCAGTCCCAGCCAAAAACCCAGAGTCCAAAACCCATGCTCAATAAAGTATATGGAATAAAACAATACACGTTTGAGTACCAAACAACTGGTAATAATCAGGCTATTGAAATCAGGGGAGTAAAAGAAAAAGAGTTGGACCCATTTGCCAAAGAAAAAGGAAAACATATCCAAGGCTATTGCAAAAAGAATAAAAAATGGCAATGAGAAAAATTTATTTCTCTAAACAGAAATTGCTTACTAACATAAAGGTCTCCTCAGGACAGAGGAAACGGGCAGATGCCTCACTCAGGCTAGCAGCAGTTAGACATATTTGTCTCACTGACTTTCATCTCCAGCTCTATGGCAGTCCCAGAAACCTTAGTGGAGGTGGACGAACCATCTGAGTCCAAGTAAGTTCTGCATCCATTATTTTAGGCCATATGAATGTTTGCATCCAAATCTAAACACAACTTATAGCCTATGCCTATTTCTATTTAAAACTTCCCTTCACAATAGAGAGCAAAACAGATTTATTTTTCTGTTACTATTATTAAAAAGGAAATAAGATTCCAACTTTGACAGGTGAAGTTAAAGATTTCTGCATGGGATTAGATCACAAAATTCTGGAATATTTCCTGCATAAGCTCCTAGTGACTTCATATTTAATGAAATTTTGAAAAATTGGAAGCAAATCTCAAATTACTAGAAATGGCTTTCAGTGAGAAATTCAATCTCAGTTAAAATTCTTCAGTCCATGGAGTTTATCATAAAGATAATTGAGCAGTGATGCAACTAGAAATTTTCACTAGAAAATCTGTGAAAATGCTCTTAAAGTGGAAAGCCTCAGCATGCAATCAGTCTTATAATCAATCAGAGAAAGAGATAAAGGGAATGGAAGCCCTAAAAATTACAAATAGAAATATGACAATGGAAGTGATTCTTCATAATAACGAGCTGCAAGGAAAGCAATGATATATTCACCTGAGGAACTTTTCAACAGGCTATAAAATTGTCAAAGTTATATTTTCACCAATTCAGTGCTGTGGCTTTATTGAACAAAAATTATTGGAGTATTTACCCAGGCTAGTTTGGATAATCTGATAGATGCATCTCCATATTAAATGTCTTTGAATGACCTTTCTGGCTTTAAATCTGCTGACTAAATTAGTCTAGTGGTGTCCCCACTAGACATGAACATCTATGAAGCCACAGACCTAATCTTTGCAGAATGAGCAGATGGTTGTGGTGCTTTGGCACAGCTGAGGGTGATGAGGCACTGGAATAGGTTTGTCAGAGAAGTTGTGGAGATGTCCCATCTCTGAAGTATTGAAGGCCAGGTTGAACAGGGCTTGGAGCAACCTGGTCTAGTGGAAGGTCCCTGTCCATGACAAGGAGTTGGAAATAAATGGTCTTTAACATCCCTTTTGACCCAAAACATCCTGTGATTCTATGGTTATGGTGTTAAAATTTGAAGTTGCATGTTTCTAGTTTAAAAGTCGATGCAGGATTCGGACAGCTCATGTAAGTGATGCCCCAAATGAGGTGAAAGGGGTTTCAGCTGGTGGAGGAGGCTGTTAATGCTGTCAGCCTGTGCAGATCTTCCCTCTGAACAGAAACATGCAGAGCAAACTGAGATTTATCAGCATAAAAGAACTGCCAAGGGAGAAATTAAGATCTTCCCAGTGTCTCACATGGAGCCTTTGAATTCAGGCTGTCTTCATAGTAGGAATATTAAGCAATCTGAGGAGACTGCCTTACAGTCATTCCCAGGCTTCTTTGTGGAGTAGCTGGCAGAAAAGATGGGAGGGAAACAGCAGAGAAAGGTGAAAGATAAAAGGAAAATTTTCAAGTGAAGTGTTCCACTTATTTAACTGACTAAAGTTCACCATCTGTGTAGAGCTCTGTTGAGAGCCAAGGAATTTGCATGTTACAGTGAACCATTTCTGAAATACTCAAATACACATATAAATATATTGTAGTAAATTTTATTGTAGCTGAGGGGTTTTTTATCCATTAAAAGACCATATATACACTAATGTTCATAACTTTACATTGATCACTTGCTATAAGGAATCAACATGTTTTAAAAAATTCTGAGGATTTCACAGAAAGTTTCTCAGGATTACATTTAATGTAGTCATAAGCATTTACTTGATGTCTTCATTTCACTTCCAAAATGAAGATTTTTATTTTTTTTTCCACCTCTAAACACTCCCATTGCCCTGGTTCTTCTTCTTTCTTTTTTTTTCCCTTTTTTTTCTTTTTTTTGGTTTTGGTTTTTTGGGGTTTGTTTTGTTTTGTTTTGTTTTGTGTGTGTGTGTGTGTGTGTATTAGGATCAAACCAGGAACAATATTTCAGGTGAAAATTTTTCACTTTATTATACAAAGTGACCTCCCTAATCCTTTCTGACACATAAATAAGAAGAATCCTCTCTAGGACGAGGTCACACATGGTACCTCTGTGGGTTTGCATGGAGAAATTCAGTTTCCAGCTTAACTTTGTTTATGTGAAAGGCTGCAGATTTGCAACAGTGAGGAATCTGGAGGCTCAGATGCTATATTCTAGTAGATCTTGGCAGAAAATGAAGTTCTGAACACATCTGGTCAGTTAGTAGCAGAGTGTGTGAGTAGAGAGAGAAACAAAAGAAGATTCCCAGAGGTATCTTGCTCCTGTGCATTCTCTTGCAGTATTTGTCAGTCCAGCAGCATGTACAGTTCTAAATTATTCTGCACTTCCAACATCCACTCAGTCTTCAGCCAAACTCTCTGCATCTCTTTATGGAAATCATGATGGTTGTTCAGTGCTATGGAACTCAGTAATTCTTCTACCTTCTCCATAAAAATCAAGTAGATAAAAGCTATAGAGTGGTCTCCCCTGGTCTTGCACTTTCAGTATGGAATGGATTTGGATCAAGATAAACTGATCAAAGTGGAGAAATGGCCTAATAGAACAATGAGCAGCACATGCAAAATTCCAGATTGAAGGATGAATAATCAACTGTATAAACACAAGATGAGGACTGAAAGTTTTATTGGAAAGTGTCAGGGTGTTACAGTGGATCAGAGGCTGAGTGAAGGTCCATCAAAGCTGTCATGCTGTTGAGAGAAAAAAAAAAAAAACAAAAGACAAACACAAGCCCATGAAGCCCCTCCTGCTCTCTTCAGTATCAGTATGTCCCCAGCTGACTACAGTTCTGACACATCTCTTAGGGAAGAGCATACCCTGAGCAGGACAGCAGAGAAACTCACCTGAGGATTGGAGAAAGGCTAGAAAACCTGGTCTGGGAGAAAAAAAAATAAAATAAATGTTTTTATGAAGACAATAAACTTGCAGCACCTCCTGAAGGTATCTTCCATATATCCCTGTTTACATGCAATGTCCATGGAACTTATTTACTTTCCTACTTTAGACACCACATATGAACACATTTCCCTCACATCTCATAGCTGAAAGCTCCCAGGAATCCATAGAGTCCTGTGCCTCCTCACTCACCGTCCTCCAAATTTGGCTCTGACCTCCTCATCTCAAGGCTTTAGACAGCTCCAAACCTGTCAGGCAGCAGGTCAGGGCTCTCCCCAGCCAGCTGCCTTGCAGCTTCTGGATCAGGAGCTGGCTGGGCCCTGCCTGCTGTGTACAAAATAATCTGGGTTTAGGCATCAACATGTACTTGGTTTCTTCCCCTATAGAGCAGTGTCTTCCCAGCTAAATTACAGGAGTTCTTATTTTGTAAGATAGCAGGAAAGTTGTCAGGTATGAGCTATAAATGCAGATCCATTGCCTATTCAGCAACTGCTCATTTTTAGGGCCATAAAATTAACTATTACAAAACACATACTTTCCTAAAAGAGGCTGTGATTCAGTGAAGCTGAAAAAGCTCCTTTCTGAATAGGCAATAGGACAGGTATTGGGATCCAGCCTCTTCCATAGGTGTAGCATTTGAGCTACATCATATTTCCATGCTCACTGGCCATGGAGAAATTTGTGATTTCTTGAATTTCCTCTGCACCAGGCAGGGTAAAACAAGAGAAGGTTGCAGGAGCATGGACATTGCATTACAACACTTACTGTTGTGCTAAGCAAAGCTACTAATCACAACAGGAAAAAAGCCTAAACTGCCCAAAAAACCCCTAAAGATACATTTTCATAGCAGAATATTTGATGCAAGAAAAAGTACAAAAGTACAAATGTATGCAAAGAGATGTACTGTACTAGGTAAATTGTGGACACTCCCATTGGAAAACTTGTCCATGACTGACCACTAAGTTCAGAATAATTTGCAAAAAATTGTTTAATAAGTAATCATTAATATGGAATAATTCCAAGGTAATCATAGATACTAAAAACTGAGATAGCACTTATTGGTTATGTATCTTTGTGAATTATTAGCCTGCAGTCTGCAAATAGCACATACATCTTATTAAAGAAACTAATTTTCCTAGAAAATGAGTCTTAGGATAGACCTGAACTATAGTAAATATTCCAGCTTTTCAAACTGATTTTATCTTCATGGAAACAATTCAAGCCTCAATTTATTTTTTCAGCTATGCTGTTGCTACTGAATGAGAGAGCTTTGACTCCACGTGTTGAGTATTCACCCATTCAAAAATCAGATTATTGGCATTCCAGTCCCCTTAGTCTTTAGGCAATATCTCCAACGCAAAACTTCCCTATGAGGTGATGGAATATTAGATCAGACCTTGTGGTCATGATCCATCCATAAAATGAAGCTAAACACAAGGGAATTGTTTTTAAACTTATTTTTAAAAGCTTATGCTTAAACTTATGTTTATGTCTAACAAATCATCTGAGGGCATTGCAAACACTGAACAAAGGTGCAATCTGGAGAAGAAAATACCTTGTTTTTCCTCAAATGTATCAAGCATCTCCACCTTATGGGTAGATGTGTGCACCTACACACACTTGCACGCATGCACAGAGCCAGGTACGTGCACACACATATGCATGTGCATATAAATAGTTTTATGGCAGGTGCCTCCAAATGGCAGTGTTCCCACAGAATCCCCAGTTCTGTTTCTTGGCATGGAAGCAGACTTCCCTGCCGTGTAAAGACATGCTGTTACGCTCTTATGAGTTTTAATTTTCTGGCTAATTGTTGACAGAAGATCATGAAATCTCAGGGCACCCAGTCAACCCTGAGACTGCAAGGGAAAGTGAGGAGCCCAGACACACTTAGCAGCTCTTAATAACTTGTTGAATCTGAACTTCTGTCAACTCTGGCCTTTATTCTTTCCCTAAATCTGCGCTTGGAGCTGTTTTCTGTGTTGAGACATCTTGGGAGCCAACAACCAGCATGAAAGGAAGGATTGCTCTGCCCATCCTTGTAATCCCCTCTCTACAGGAGAGGTGCAGACATCTAAATAAAGAAAATTGCACTTTGTGTGTCACCAGGCTCCTCATCCATCATGCTACTCAGCCAAAATGTGTGCATATATGCCCCCAGTGAGCTATCTATGGAGGAACAGAAGAAAGAGCAGGAGGGATTGCTATGTCTGCCTGGTTTCTAAGAAAGCAATGGACTCCCAGCATAGGAAAAAAAAAAAAAGTGTTCTGATTAGAACACCACAGCCCTTTCTGATTCATTGCCTTGGAGAAGTGAGAGCAGCTTTGGCATATACCCCTGCTATTGTGTGCCAGCTCTGAGAGAAGCCACACAGAGAAGCCTGGGGCCATACACCATAAGCAAAAAAAATAATCCACCGCAGTAATTGCTTCTTGTTAGTGCAGCTCAAACCCACAGACTGCAAAAGGTTAAGCTTTTGGTATAAAACTTAAATGGAGTCTGTCATGTTGTTCCCTCATAAATACAGTACTGTACTGTTTAGTTTGTTGCTTAAATCCTAATCTCACTGGTGCCTGGACCTTCTGCAGAAGTCTGAACATGAGAGAAGATTTCTAGTGTCAAATTCATTTTGACAGTAGACATTTATTTTGTTTTGTTGGGATTTTTTTTTTTTTGGTGATGGTGTTGTTCTGGTTTATTATTGATTTTTTTTAATTCATGTTCTTACTCTCTTCACTGAAGTCCACCTCCTACATGTGGCATGCAGAAACACACACATGAGTATGATCATGAAACAATATTGTGGCCACATGCCAAGGAGGAGGTCAGGTCCTCAGGTCATGAGCCCGTGGGACTACATGTGAACACCTTCACTGTGGGAGCACACCTGAAAGGGTTGGAACAGGGCTCCAGGCTCTCTCTAGGGAGGCTGTGGAGAAGCAGATTTCTCAAGCATGGCTAACACTGTCCCCAAAGCCTCTACGCACAATTAACTTGGGGAACTCACCACCACTAGACAGAATTGAAACCAAGGTGGCAGTGCTATTCAAAATATGGCTGCTGAAGAACACCACAGAAACATCCAGAAGTACCTTAACTTGCATAAAAATATGTGCATAGGGAAAGCAGCAGTGAATTTACATTCCTAACAGGCAAATTTCTGCGGTCTACACTCATTAACAAATTGCCTTAAAAGGCAGTGAAACAGTTAACCAAAGCAACATCTCCCTGCAGAAACTGTGCATAAAAATGTGCAAATGTTGTTTTCCTTCTCTGTATCAGCTTGTGTCCCAATGAACTGCCATAAATTATTCTGCAAAACAGATTCTGAGTAGTACAGTTAAGCTCATCCCAGATAAGAAAGGTTTGTTGTTTGCAAAGATGTCATGGTTTTACCCACAGCAATAATGTATCTCTAGACACAGGAATCTCAGCCTGCTCGTGTGAATCCTCATGACTTGCTACAGTGGGAAAATATCAGAGTTAAAGATGGGTCAGAAATGTTGAGTGAGTGATCAGCAAATTCAGTCCCCTGAACTAACCTCTGGAAATGCTTTTACCAAATTCAGGAGTGAAACAAAAGTTCATCGTGAGCCATTTCATCACGACCTAAACTGTGCTGTTCAAGCTGTACAGACAGCAGGAAAGAATTTCATAGCAATTTCTTTAATTAAAAAGCATTTTCATTTAACAGATTTCAAACAGATTCCATTTTTCTGTGACAATTTTTGTGAAGCAACTCATTTAAGCACTTATCAGTATGAAAAACAGCATATAAAACCAACTTGAGAATGGAGATTTCTAAAAACAATTATTTTGCTAATGGTTAAGACAAGAATTTTCATAATACTTTTAATTAAACATATGTTGTAAATAGTCAAATAAAACTAATAATATTGGCAATTGTGCACCCACAAAAATGTATCAGACAACTTCCCCTTCTTTAAAGCAAGCAATTTAAAGACATTTGTTCACCTGCTCTACTCTTTTGCTTGAAGCTATTAAACATTCAGTTACACTGATCTGAGATTGCGATCATGTCTGGTGTGATGAAATGTGTTAGATTAGATTTACTGACTGGGGAGCCTGCATCACAACTGCTTCCTGTTCCCTTCAGAATGAATCTGAAATTATTCCTTTAAAAGTCATTTTATGAACCTCAAACCTAATTCAAGTCTCAGTTATAGAGTGTTTTACAAAAGCATATCCTAATGTCTATCCTCTGTCCTGACACTCCTTGTCAGATTCCTGCTCCACCAGCAGCTGCCCATTAGATTGGGTTCCTCAAGCATGGTCCAAAGTGTCCTGATCATCTCTGTTGCTGGTCTCTGATTTGGTGGTGGTTGGTTCTGCCCCAGCTTCCTCATTCCTACCCTTCCCTTTGGTGTCTCCTCTCTCTTTTCATGCCTGCGCTGCCTCCCACAAATGGAAATCATCCCCAGCTGCTTCTTTATCACCCCTGTTGGGTGCAGAGACTCTTGAGGAGCCAGGATTTGGCTGATTTCCCTCTTACCCAGTATATTTTCCTGTAATTTTGCTAGTCTTCTAACTAAATTTTTTACTTATTTGCAGACAACTCTACATCATAATATTACCAAGCCCTTCAGTGCAGTTTTCCTCTGCCTCACTTTTGCCTTACCATCTCCACTTTGGAGTTCCATTCTTAAACTTTCACCTTGTCAGATCTCACCAGTGCTTTCAAAGTTGCAGCATCACCTTCCTCTGGTTTTTGGTGCCATTTCTTTAGCTCCCTTTCTGTCTCACAGCACTCTGCTTCCCTCTTTCTGATACAAACAGGGGCATATGTGTTCCTGCTTTAGCACTGGCAGCCCTACCCTGCATGATGCCTTGTCAGATCCTGTCCTTCTTACCTCCAAATTTTTCACTTTCTTTTAAATTTTACTGCCTTTCAGTCATTGTTCTCCCACAGCACTCCAGAGATACTGGTCAGGATTTAGGGTGCAAGCACATTTTGACTTCTGATTGTCACACTGAGGAGCAATTGTCACATCACTCCACCCTTTCTGTCCACAGCCACCTCTTGTTTCTTGCCTCACACCTACAAGACCTTGTTACCAACACTTGGAGAGTCACCAGGACCCACTGAATCACCAGGAGAGCCCGTGTGTGAGCCATTAGCCCTTGGCAAGCATAGTGTAAGACATCTAAAGTGGGAACTTTATTAACACAGGGTCTGTATTTATACAGCTCTGACCCCAGAATTCGGGTTCCCCAGGGGCTGAGGCACAATGACTAATAATAGCACTAATCCCACAAATATCTGCAAGGGAATGTTTTTGATTACAATACAGATGCTGATGTTTGAACACGGGGTTTCAAAATCTGCTTGCATTGTAATTTAAAAGAAATGGTTATGCTGTGGAAGGCCCTTTGACTCGTCTATACCTGCTCCCAAAGTGATGTGAAATTCATCCCCTGCAGAAAGGCAGAACAATGGGCCAATTAGACCCCCAAGACCCACAAAGGGTGAGTTATGTCCATTGAGCACCTACATGTTATGAAAGTAGATTGCTGAAAAAAAGTACCCTAACTCTGTAACAGTCTCTTTGAACACAATATAAATGCTACTGTGGACCACAGGGGTTAATCCATTACAACAAGGCAATTAGATTTAGTGACTGTTTGGAAGATAAAAGCAGCGAGTCATAATCAATCCTGAGAACCCAGACATGATAAATTTCCATAATTTCCTCTTACTTCATAGATCTGAGCATGACAAAGCGAGTTAGGGTGGAGTGGTTACAGTCCCATGTCAGAAGCGCAAGAGGAATTTTATTTTTATTAAACAAGTTACATGTGAAAAAGGAGTCTTTCTCTCACTCTCTTTCTGCAGTCCCATTCCAGATGGTGATATGTTTAGCCCTCAAATATTTTGACAATGCTTCTTGCTAAGCTTTGAATGTCAGTTTCTGGAGGAAGATGGGAACAAAAGGGGCTTCTTTCCTGGTTCTGCTACAGCCAGGGCACTTAAAATTGAAGGTCCTATTCACCATCTTCTGGTTAAATCCTGGTCAGGACAGTTATACTCTGCTTGCAGCTTGTTTCACCCACCATGGTGGGTGGGAAAGCACAATTCCAGTCTTGTCTGGAGGTGAGACATAGTGTTATGCACACCCAGGTGCTTCCCAAAGCACATTTCAGTAGTGGAACTAACAATTTCTGCAGCTGAGAGTGGCAAATCCCCCAGTCATTAAGCAATGGGCTGTCCACAGAGCCAACCCCTCAGGCCAGTGGGAAAGGCTAGCTCAAAGGAAAACCACCCTGGTAGTTTGAGTTCTGCAGCCACTGGTCAACTCTGCAGCACAGGTCAGCTAACCCGGCTGCAGGAAGATCCTGCCTCCCTGACCATGGCCTCCATCAACCTCTGTGATGGCCTAAATTAGGTAACTGAGGTTGGATGCCTGCTTGGTGTAACTCCACTGACCTCACTGTGATGTGATATGTCTGCAAAGGAAAAGATTTTGTTTTCACTGGGCATGGTATCAGGGCAATGACCTCGAAATGTTGATGTGGAGAGTCAATGCCCAGACTTTCTCTGGAGATTTGGGTTAGAGGAACAGGGCTGCAAGTGCAAGGCACTGCCACCCTGCACAGCACAGCTTCTCCTGGCAACACTGCAGGGGAGCTGGGATTTGATCACAGGCAGTGGGATTCATCTCAGTTTTGACTCTCCAAAAATTACCTAGGCAAGCCATTGAGACTCCTGAACTCAGGAGGAAAAGATCAGAGAGGGATTAGAATCATAGAAGCATTAGGTTGGGAAAGACCTTTAAGATCAGGAGCAGGTAGAGGTTACTGAGGGATAAAATGCCTAAATAGGAGAGATTAATAAATTGTGAAGGTGCTAGCCATACTACACAATAAACAACTTGTTTAGAAAAGAAATTTAACATTTAAAGAGCTAAAGCAACTCTTTTAATCTCTAGCAAGCTAAAAGCAAAAAATTAGATAAGATACCTGAAAATGTTTGATATGTCCAACAGATAGTTAGCATCCTACTCACCTTTCCTCCTTTTCCTAAAAGAAAGCCCCAAATTAAGCAGGTTGGGCAGAACCCAGGCATTGTCCTGGCCCCTTGTAAAGATGTAAGTTCAGAAAAACCACACAGGAATTCTCAGGAAAAAAGCTGTCCCTAGTGGGACAGTCCTATTTTTTTCCTAGGAGAATCTCAGAGTTGTCTTCTTCATTGAGCCCCCAGCTCAGCACCACAGGAGTTGCCAACCAAAAAGGTGACAGAACTCTAAGAGTAAATAAGCAGCATCCCCCTCCTCTCCCCACCCACCCATCAGACCCAGCATTGTGCATCTGCTGGCAACATTTGGGTTGGGAGAACAGGGATGAACTGCCTTGCTGGCTGTACTGTTGCTGAGTGACACATAATCCCCTGTTTGACAACTGGCCTGCATGTCTGTGGTGATGTGACCAGCTAACAGCAGTTCAAACATTCCTCTACTGTGTCTAGCTTATTAGGCCTTTCAACATTTTTTCTTATTAATATAAGAATATGTGAGGAGGAAGAACATGGTACCAATTAAGTACAGCCATGAATTTTATGAACAGTATGCTGGAAACCACATTAATGACTTCATCAAGGCTAAGTGCACACATCAGTCCAGTGATATTTACTTCTTAAAATAAATGTAGAGCTCAGGAAGGACTCCCAGCTGACAGCCCTGAGGACCAAAGCAGCCTCCCAGCCACAGAAAAGACACAGTGAAAGCAGCAATGGGATATACCTCATTGCATTGCCATGCACATGTGGGCCCCAAGCCCACGCAGAAGGGTCACCTCTAGACTGGCAGAATAATTCAATATTACATCCTTTGCTGCTTATCTGCACTTGGAAGAGGTTCCTGTTTACGCCAGCAGTAAGAGGATCTTTAGTGCTACAGTGACCAGAGCCTGGATTCTCCTCTGAACTGCAGCAAAACAAATCAAATTACAGTTCTCCAAGAGTCAGCATCATTTCAATGCACCTCTCTGCCTGGTAGGAAGTAGAGTCTCTGAGCTGCCTGTGAATTTAATCTTTGTCGTCTATTTGCTATTTTTTCCTAATATAGTCACACTTTTTTTCCCTTTGGGGTTTGGAAGAAGTTTACCATAAATATCCCTAAACATTGTCTATTTTTGTTACTGTGGTTCCCTTCTTCAACATATCCTTTGCCACACTGTCTAAAGATGACCAACTTGAAAAAAAATATCTTATCCCATTCGTTATCATACTGACCAGCAATGCCTCAATGACTTTTACTCCAGGGCTACCTGTTGAGTTATTCTCATGCAGGGGGTGGCCAGTGGTCAGCCCTATCCCACTGGATGATTTATTCCAGCTCCAGACACCAGACACTCCCACTGCATTGGTACACCTCAGGAGTGGACAGTCTCAACTATTCTAATGAATGGTTGGCTTCTGAATACAGAAAATTGGAGGGTTTTTAAAGACTTTGTGTTTTTTAATGGAAGAAGCCACTTTTAATGCAGTTTATGCAGCGAGGACAGTGAGGTCCAGATCTCCTGCAAGAACAACAAATATTTCAGACAACCCCAGCCACAAAATTCATATCCAGTTCAGGATTTGAACATCCATAAACTTTGTTCTTGGTTGTGAAATTCAGCTCAGATTCTCATGGCAAATCATTTCGAAGGCCAGTGTCAGAACTGGACCCAGGCCATTCAGTGCTGGGAACTGAATCACTGCACATAGAAAACTGGAAAATTGTCAAGTGAAGAGAAATATACTGAAAAAAATGTTAATGGACACCCCCTTCAGCAAAGGCTGTTACCTGGGTATTCCATGCATAACCCTTTAGGCTGCTTCAGTCTGTGTTTTTCAACTTTTATTCCAGTGCTAGTGAAATTTATCACATGCTCATTTTGCACAGGTACTATTTCATGAGAGGATATTTGAGATAAAAAACAAAATCAAATTTTGCTATGTATTCTTCCTCATAGTGAAGGAACTAAAAATAAAGGAAATGGAAACAAAGCTTTTTCAAACACATGACAGAAAATAATTTTTTAACAAACTATGAACTGCAAAATTAATTACTTTTACATAAGATTACCAAATACACCTGAGGACCAAAACAAATAATTGATTTTAAAGTAATCTTATATATGATCAGAGCAGATTTATCCTGGAACAAAAGCCATCATTTAATTTCTCTATAAAGAAATTTATGGGTTTTGCTTTTATGGGTTTTAATGAAGTTAAGCAAGTGAGGACATCATTCTTCAGATAAATCCGAGTAATTGTCTTCTCTTCAACAGAATTGCACAATCACAGAGCTGCTGGGTCTGGAAGGCACCTCTGAAGATTGCCCAATCCAAGCCCTTGCTCAGAGCAGGGTCACCTGCAGTGGGTTGCCCAAGACTCTTTCCAGGTGGGTTTTGCATATGTCCACGGATGGAGATTCATCAAGCTCTCTGGGAATCTTGATCCTGTGCATGACCACTCTCCCAGTGGAAATGGTTTCTCTTATGTTAAAATAGAATCTGCTGTGTTTCACTTTGTGCCCACTGTCTTTTCCTCATTTACTGGGCTCCATGAGATGAGGCTGCCTCTGCCTTCTTTCCCCCTAGCCCCTTCAAACAAGCATTTATACACAGTGGTACTTTTATTTTTCTGTACTAAATTCTATACCACACAGTCCTGAAAACACATATGTGTGTATATATATTGATTTAAAAATATAAATAATCATAGCTACGTGGCTGGCTTTAAAACTGCACATAGTCCTGATCTTTTTAGAGTTCCTCTTGTGTGCAAGCCTGCACAGGATCAGAACATTTAAAATAACCAATCTGGATCCCAACAAGAAATATGCATCTGACCTCAGGATGCCGGGCATCTCACAAACATAGCTAAGAATTATGTATGTCAGGAAACTTACGTGGAGAAAGATTAGAAATGGAAACTATGAATATTTAAGTGTCTCCTTGGGTTTTTTAATGTAAATTTCACTGAGCCCAATCTCTTCAGTCCATGTTTTTTTAAAATATTTCCATACCTCTCGAAGTATCTAAGGTATGTTAATAGCCAGCTTTTATGCAACACAAGCAAAATGACACCATTTCAACTTATCAGAGTTCCTGCTTAGCAAAAATGTCACCTTTACACAGTTTTTCACTTATTTTTGTTGAGAAGTTAAGTCTCTTCCTGCACCTTTTCTGAATTAAAAAAGGAAGGGCAAAGGTGGATGATGAAACGTGCTGTGAAACACAGTTATATATGAGGAACCAGGCATGTAAAGTGTATTTTCATAACGTTCCCAGAAGCAGCCAAACTTCCACTTCAGAAGAGCTAGCCTTTCACATTTCTTTTTTTCTATGGGAAGGAAGATTTCCAGCACTGTGTTTAGTTTCCATATCACGCTTTTGCTGGAAATGTCCTCTTTCCATACAGTACCTCTGAGTCACGGCTCAACGGGAACGCTGACTATAATCTCCTCTTGACATTAAGATGTTGCTGAGCGACCAGAGGATATTTCAAGCAGTGGAATTCATGTTCAGCCACATGTTTGGGCTGACGACCAGTTAAACCTTGCTAGAGCAATATTTTTCTATGCCGTTAGTTTTTATACCAAACAAGGTCTGTAGTAACTGGATGCCCCAATTGAGCAAAGCTGTTTACAAGAAATAAATCACTCCTGGCGTTAAGAAAACACAAAGCCCGTTACTCTCAAGCAGAGCATCATTCAGATCTTTATTTCCCATAAACCTAACCCCCCAACCATGTGCATTCTCCTACATGGTGACTTTGAGTTGTGGTCAGTGCATTTCCATAACACTTTATTACCATGCTTACCTATTCTTGCAGCCTTACTTAGCTGCAAATGCATAAGCCATGATTTTGCTTCTCAAAAAAGGTAAAAAAATGCAGGTGAAGAGGTAGAACATGAACATGTTAGAAGAAGTAGAACAAGAACAAGAACATGAACAAGAGCACGAACACCCCTGACATGAGGTAGAAATTTTGTTTGCTTAGTAAACCAAACCTTAATTCTCATGCAAAACCCCCAGTGATGCATGAGGACCAAAATTTGGCGCTGAAAACCGTGTGTGGCTGGTGCAAGCCCCTGAGTTTCAGGTCCTCTTTCCACCAGCCCACAGAGGATATGAGTTATTACAACTCCTGGCGCAGCTTTCCGCTCTGGAGGCTCCTGAGTTGCGCCCTGACGTGTCAGGTAAGCAGGACCCATCTGACACTTGTGAGCCTCAGGCCTCTGTTGCAGACAAGCTTCCTCCAAGCAGAGCGGGAGTGCAATCCCTGGTGATGTGGAGCTCAGTTCTCAGACAGATTTCAGACCAGGAGGTGGTTGTTCTGTTCCATTTCTGGAGCAGCACCCTCAGTTTTATAAGCCTCAGGGAGCAGCTGCTGCCAGCAGGGAGCACTGAGCAAACGCTTGGAAGGAAAAAAGGAAAGAGATCTCAGCAGGTTGCTTGCTTCCCCTCTCAGAGGAAGGTGAAAGTGGAGTGCTGGACCAGAACTGGAAGTCAACCTCAAACCCACAAGATGTCAACCCTGCCCATGGCCATTTTTGCATCAAAGTGTCAGTGACTGGGCACAACCACAAGGTCATCTCCATCCCTCTCCTTCCAGTGCAAGATCAGATCATACCCAAGAGGTTACAGAGGTTGATGCTCCTTGGAATAGATTTCTGTCTGAGCTGGAAGTTTCTCATCTCAGATAAAATTGATATTCAAACCTCTGCGTGATCAGGTAGCTGTTAGTTCCCTTTTTACAATGTCAGGAAAACAGTACTTTTATTTTGGTGCCTGTAATCTCATCTCTCCAGACAGTTATCTTTCAGCATCAGAGCCTGCTTCTTCCTCTCTTTCTGTACAACATGTACCATAAGAAGACCTTGATTTTTGACTCAGACCTCTCATTTCCTCGCCATGGAACTGAAAAAAAAAAAGTTATCTTGAGACTTTAAACAAGTTCCCACGTAACAGAATTTCACTTTTTATTTCTCATATCGGTAGTAAAATGGTATCAAAAGCAAATAGTTACAGCTCAAACATAAAGTGTTCACCTAAATTATATATATTATATGATTCATTATTTTATGGGCATTGCCTTTGTCTTGAAACATTTTGTCAAATGTCCTCGGGGGTCTCATCCCATTTTACTCACCCTTTAAGATCATCAAGTCCAACCATTAACGCAGCAATGTCAAGTGCACCCCTAAATTATGTTCCTAATCATAACATCTATAATAATAATTATAAAAGCTCTCATTTCTGCCAACAAATTAAGAAAAATATTTGTCATTCAATCTCAATAGTTTGCATGCAGAAATTTTGGTTACTGTAGGAAATGTGATTGACTAGATATTAATGAAAATACTTCTGATTCTAAAAATATGGCTTTCATCCACATGAGAGACAATTTCCTGTATTGTTTTCAGGTAGTCTGCTAATTTTAAACAATTTGCTAATTTTCCCATCCTGGAAATGGCTTTTTAAAGATGCACATTACAAGACAGGCCAAAGGATCCTGCTCAGAACAGCTACATTTATTAAAATAAATTAAATGGGGTCAAGCCCCTTTCTCTGATAATAGGAGCAGATGGCACAGCATAGGTCACATCCACGTGTTCTCCTTCATTCCCAAAAATTCCAGTGTGTCATTTCCTACAGTGCTTCTCAGGAACACCATGAAGCAGCCAGCACAGGCCAGGTGAGTGAGCAGGTGAGCACCTGGCACAGGCTGAGTTTCAGTGCAGAGGTTTAGCGAAGGTCAGTTTTTGGCATTTTGAGGATTTGTGCTTATTTACAGTATTGAATAAAATATAATCCTAGACAGATAAACCAGAGAGCCTCCTTTTCCATACTTCAGCTATGGACAATCCCCTGTCCATCTCTGCACAGATACAGAAAATTACATTTTTGGGCTAATTAGTGGAAGCAGAGGTGAATGTTCCTGTCCCAGGCTCACTCCCATGAATGCAGGATCTGGGCTCCCTGTGTGGGCACAGGCTGAAGCTCAGTGGGCAGATTTCCAGGCTCGGTGGTGAGTGCAGCAGGTAGATCTCCTGAGACTTATGACAGGAAACTCTATGGCTGCGAAGTGCTTTAAGCTGCCTTTGAAGTCTCAGCTGTGAATAATCATAACATTTCCACAAAACTGACATAAATTCTATGGTGATTATACCGAGTTCATGTTGACTGTGGAGCCAGAGGTATAAAGCTGTGGCACCGAGTGGCAAGTGTGCTCATGAAACTGGATAGCCCACACTGTAATTTGTAAAACTGGAGAGTGTGTTTGGCCGTTGGATAAAATTGGAACAGCTTAACTTTGTGTCATCAGTCCTAATAGCATTAATAACACTTTTTTCCTAGATGGTAATTTTGGCCAATACCCCTCAAAGTGTTTTACAAAGTGACAAGTAAAATTAACTCTAGTTTATAGGATAATAATTTGAGGCACAGAGAGGTAAAATTTCTGGCATTAGGACTCACAGTCAAAGATCTGAACACCCCACACACCAGATTGCCTTCTTGGTGGTGCTAAATCCACATTTTGGACCAGAAAATACTAAATTCATGACTTTATATACTCCAATGCCCTTTCAATATTTTATGTATGATATTTGTAGGTATATATCTTCTATGTGTGATATAAAGGATTCAGGCTAGTTGTGCTAAAGAGAAAACAATTAGTTGTTATTGGAATATTGCTTTGTGCCCAAAGCTGTGTGAGAGAAAAAAGCAGGCGAAAAGAAAGCAGGATAGATTTTTAAATGGAGCAGTATCACTTATGAGTGCAATTCACCTTTTTTTAACTGCTTAACCATCCCAATAATTGTTGTTCTTCAGAGATAGTGAAATGGGGAACACGTAGGCACAAACAATTTAGACAGATAAATTAAGAAAAGCAATTAACAGGTAGGAAACACTCAACCAGCCCTACTCATCTTTTAAGCTCAAGTGCTGCCTTCACCCTCTCACACAGCAGTAAATAAGAACAGAGCCAGACACACTGGGTTTAAAGGTTCAAACACTTCCTCCTCCCCTGCCCAACAAAGAAGAGAGATGTCCAAAATATTTCCAAAGCAAATTACGATGGAGCCAACCACAAGAACGTCCTGCCACTTCACAGTGGCTGGTACCCAGCCAGTCGTGCTGTTTTCCCAGTGGAGTGAGGAGCAGAGTCTCAGCATGTTCTTCGACCTCAGCCCTGTCAGCCTTTTCCAGCCTCAGGAATCTCTGGATAATTGATGACCAGCTGGCCTCTGTGGCTGTCTAGGTGATTAGCAGTGTACTTGCAGAAGGGTGAGAGCCATGCACTTTGGATCACCCTCCATCACAGGTCTCTTGTGCTTGGCACCAAGACTGAGGATGGACTCGTCATCTGCATGGTACTGCTATACCATGAAAGACACCACTGGAAATCCAGGAGCACAACACCAGTGTTTTTTCTTACTTTCTGACAGCTTGGTTTTCTCCAGAGTTTTTGGCTTTCTTAAAAGTGGTTTCCAGTTCAAATGCCCCGTTTCTAAAGGGGACATTAAAAAGAGGGAAATAAGCTTTTACAGAGGCAAATAGTGATAGGAAATCATTTTGAATTAAAAGAGAAGAGAATTGGATTAGATGTAAGAAAGAAATTCTTCTCTGTGAGGGTGGTGAGGCCCTGGCACAGGCTGCCCAGAGAAGCTGTGGATTCCCCATCCCTGGCAGTGTCCAAGGCCAGGTTGGATGAGACTTGGAGGGAGCAACCTGATCTAATGGAAATTTAGATCTCCTCCATGGCAGGAAGATTGGAACTGGATGATTTTTAAAGTCCCTTCCAAACCCAAACTATTCAGTGATTTTGTGATTATTTACAATACTCATTGCACAGATGTTGGGGCCAAGAGCCACAAAAAGTCTTGGGTGCTTAACTTGTCCTAATTATCCTTCTAAGATCCAAATCCCTGAATTACCTCCCACCTAACTTTGGAGGTGCCTCCAAGGCACCATCAGCTGAATTCCCTACATTTGCCACAAATCCTTCCTCCTGGCACTGCTAAAAAGCACACAGTCTAACATGTGTGTCATTTCTAAATGCTGCCAATCCCCTTTTAAGGGTACAGCTGTATCTATCCAGGAATCTACTCAACAGTGGGAGGACAGGTGAATAAGGAAACTCTAGCCCTCCTTTAACACCCCTTGGTGTAGGATATGCCCTCTGTGACAGCAGTGGGAAGGAGCTGGCAGGAGCACAGCCCTCTGCAGAACTACATGAGAACTTAACCCCATACTATTATTCAGACAACACTGTCCTGTATGTGGCTTTCATACCATTATGACACTCCTTTTTATACATCTTCATAACTTTGTGAACTTAACCATTAGGGCTGAAATTTTACAAATGCGGTTGACCTGTTTACAAAACAGAGCCCAAGGAAAAAAAGTTCCATTGTCTCACAGTATAAAACTCAACAGAACGCAAATAGGTGTTTCATTAAAAAATTCTCCTATCCCTCTTCTCCAGAGCTGGGATTTGGAATTCAGCAAGGGGCTTACCCTACTGTCAGAGACATGCCTTTTCCTGCGAAAACCTTCTCTGGTGAAATTACCCGGTGAAATTATCCTATGAAATGAGCCTTTGGGAACTCTGAGGTCGCACACACTCCACAGAGATTTTTTTTCAAGTTTAACAGCTTTGGAGTTTCCTCCAGTCCTGAGCCAAATATGAGTTTCTAGATAATTTGCTGCTCTTGGCGGTGGAAGGGGTGCTGGTAATGCTGGGGGAGCACGGAGACGGGGGATGCTTCTCGTGTGCTCCCATTGCTCCTCCTGCTGGAGCTGAGCAGCATGAGGGAGGTTGTTGGGGAGGGAGATGGGTAAAACACCAGCTGTGTGGGTATAACTAGGGCAAGGGAAAAGGTTTGTCCATTAAGACTTTTCCCACAATTACTGAAGTTGGCAATTTATATTATTTTTAAAGGAAAAATGTCTTTTCTGTGCAAGTTTTTGTGCTGTCAGCTGAATGAAAATAAGTAATTCTAATTGCATGGGGAGATGTAAGCACAAGTGTTCCCAGCACCAAGAGCAGGGACCTCAGCAAGAAAGCAAATGCGGCCTCTTACACCTCTCTTTTCTGTCCCTGTAGTCCCTTGCTCCATTTCTCCATATCCTCTTGAGAGTTATGGGACTGCCACATTGCATCTCCTGGGTCTTGAGACTTCTGATCCTGAGCACTGGATGAGACCAAGATGGTTTGGATGGATAGTATATGATAATTTCAATATAGAGTCACAGAATTGTATAGGTTGTAAAAAACCTCTAGGAACTTTGAATTCAATAATTAACCCAGCAATTCCAAGCTGGCCACTAAACCATGTCACCAAGCCTACACATCTTTTAAATACCTGCATAGATCTTCTGCACGTGGAAAGAAAACTGAGACTGCAAAAGCTACCTAAACTGTGGCTTTTCCTAATTTCTTGCTTGCCTTTGAGACCTAAAGCTCTTGAAGAATAGAGAGATGTATTCATGTGTCTGTATGTAATATCCATTTTTGCCAGCTAATTTGTGTCTGGAATATCACAGACACCAGACTATCCAGTGTGAAAGTGTTCAATATCCTAGGTAAAAATGCTGTCAGAAATTGGCATTTGGCTATGGGCTGCAAAGCTGAGAGAAACCCCAAAAAGGAAATCAAGGAGAGTTTCATGATCCAGTTGCTCAATAGCCTAATGCAGTTTTTCAAAGCCTCAGTGGTGGATTCCTGTCTCCAGGCTCTCTTGTGGTCAAGGAAGTGTGAGGAGCCACAAATGACAGCATGATCTTGGCAGCAGTGTGCTGGCCTTGCAAGTCTTGCAGGACTCTGGTTCTTCAGGTCTTCAGGATTTCATTCACCACAGAAGTAAAAAGGGCATGCACATGGCTTTCTAAATTTTCTTTCCATCTCCTGTACTTCATGCACATCCTCTGGTTCATACGTGTGTGAGTCTGAGAATGAAAGAGGAAACTGACGGATTTATCTATTTCACATCACTTTTCAGTAATGTTATTAGATGGAAAATGAAAAAAAGAGAAGAAAACCCATCAAGCAATGAAAAAGCATTTTTAGAAATGGAGACAGTAGACAGAACTGAAAAAACCTGTCTGAAATATCATAAAATTTTGTATGAACATAATTGAAATTTCTCAGCAAATCCTGAAGGGAACACACTTACTACACATAGTTGTTTACGTAGGGTAGCAGATGTCTGGATTCACTTTGAATTTCACTATTGTGGTTTTCTAGCTAAGTATCTCTCACCACTAGAAGACACAATGTCTGAAGTCCTTCCTAATTGTAAAGGTAAAAGATTTTGTGTTGGACATCATAGACTTGCCTGTTGAGATCCCTAGTGAAAGGAGGTGTTCAAAAATCACTCCTGGTACTTGGGAGAGGAATAAAGCACCAATGCCTCACCTCAAAAGCAGCTCCTCACCAGGCTGTGCAGGGCTGCTCTTTCAGTTACTGAGTAAGACAACCTCTTCCACAGCTGTAGAATACCAAAGCTTCCTCTAGAACTTCAACAAAGAAAACCAGGTTAAATCAAAATAATACTCAAAGTGAAAATCCCATTCCTTTAAACCACGTCTTCCTAGACAGGGATCCACAACTAAAGTTAAAACTTTCTTTGGGAGACAGAGAAATTCAAAACTTTTGCTTCGGACAGTTGAAAAGTTTTGTGAGCTTTGGCACACAAGGTGCAGACAAGGAGTAAGGAAGGATAAACAAGAAACTATAAGCTTGAAATTCAAGAACAATTTAGATTTGATTAGAGAAGAAACTTTTTTAAGCTAAGAAAGTATATTGCTTAGGAATTTGAGTTTGTCATTACAGGCTGCTTTTTAGAGCATGCAAAAATGTCGAGAACAACATGGATGATCATGTCTTCAACATCATGAAGTCTTTTCCAGTTAATATTCCTCTAATTCTGGTATGTCACATGCACACATGTAAAACTACATTAAAAAGACACCAGTAAGGTTACAAAGCAGTCTTCAAAATGTTCACAGAAATTAGACTTTATGCTTTTCCTATCTTCTGCCCCTGCACACATGTATGAGACAGCTAGCAGCATTATCATTGCCTGACTGCCATTTTCATTAGGAGCAATGGCACTGGGGCTGGACAGGACAGGCATGAGGACTAAATACCATGTGTCTTTCTATTCCAGACCTAAGTGATAATTGAAGGGTAAACTGACCTTTGCAGTGCATTACCAACAGCTGTTCTGGATGTGCTGCTGCCAAATCAGCTTTTTTCTGCTGGATGTTACAGTGAGATGGATTGGAGACCAGTTTTGGAGTTGGTACAAGTGAAATTGTGCTGCACCTCCTTGCTGATAATGGTGAGACCAGAGGTGTTTAATGATATAAAGAGACTGAAGAGATGCTGTAGACCTTTTAGGTAGTCTTTGATTTGGGTCTCCCTCAGCAGAGCTTAGGCAGAGATCACCAGTTCCACCATGGTGCTTTGGGACAGGTCAAGAAGGCCACTACATCCATAACTTCTGTGTGTAAGAACACAGCTTTGCTCAACTCTCTATAACAAAATGCCTTCTAAAGTAGAACTTCTAATTTTATTTTTTTTTTCTACCAGCAAGAGAGGAATTAATGAGATTACAGAAACTTGAAGGACTTACTAGTTTGCTGGGCAAAATCTTTGAAAGGTTTAATCATGTATCAGTATTGTTTCAGTCAAAACAGTAAAGGTGCAATAGCAATTCTGGTACATCTCTATAAATCTTTTAAATTTGAATGTGTGTGAAGATTGCATTTATGGTTTCACAACCAGCTAGAATCTGTAATGCCTCAGAGGAACCACTTTGTCAAAGTGATGACTGCTCAGACAGTTGGTTATAATCTGAGTCAACACTTCCCCAGATACAGAGATGAAGAAGACATCATAGTAATTATCAAAAATTTATGATCTCAGAATTAGTGGTTTAACTCCCCTTCTGCAGCGATTAGCTCCTCTTTTTTTGCAACTCTTCTTCTACACTCTGCTTCATTTGAGGCAAATTTAATAAGCAAATCCTCAATTTCTTTTTCAGCTCCTTAATGTTACATGTGCATTACTTTGAGGAAAAAAAAATGCATATGATTAGATAACTAAAGACTATGATAATTTACAGTGCCAGAAGGCAACATTTGGAACTTGATTGACACCCTTAATTCTGGCATTTATCAGCTTTTAAGTGCTTGATTCTACAACTATATAAAGTTCTTTCAGGTTGGTTGGATTATTTATTTATTTATTTTGAAGTGTAATATCCTAGGTATCAAAAAACCCCATTTTCCCTTCCCCTGCATGGCTCATCAGGTGCCACCATGCCAACATTCACGTGGGAAGGACTGGGCTCCTTTGACGCAGACTGTGGACCAGCCTCTATTAAAGATAAAAGAGAAAGCAGCAGTGAGACTAAACTGTCCTCTTCTACCAGAGTTATGTGGAGGTGAGAAAACTTCACCAGCAATTTTCACAGACATTTACTGACTTCAAAGGAATAATGAGCAATAGAAATGCTGGGAGTCATCCAGACTGCAGAGAGCCCTGCAAAACCAGGGCTCATTCCTTCTTCCCCTTCCTCTCTTACTTCTCCCAGTCTCCTTCCTACTTCTTAGTATACCTAATCCCACACTTCTATGCTAGACAGACTCAAATACAGCTGCTCAACTCACAGCAGAAAAATATCAGGAGTCAATTTAAGCATGCAGGCATTTAATGTTTCCCTGGATGGACAGATTGAAGAACAGCAAGACAGACAAACAAATAGACAAAAGCTCCTAAATATGTAGCACAAGCAGAGGTATGCTTTTTTTTTTTGACCTGCAAAATATCTGATCTCAGATTTCATATTCTCAGTGTGTCCAAAAACTGCATTAAAAATATTTAGGGACGCATTACACCAAATTTACAAAATCTGGAGTCAGCACTTGTTCACACACATCAAAGCCCCATATAAACATGGGCACATTTGACTCCATTGTACAGATGTTAATGACTTTTTTACTGTAGAGGTTTACTTTTTGGTCACTTTTGTGGTCAGGAAGATAATTTTCAAGAAGCCCAGTAAGTAAATTCAGTAAGGCCCAAGGAAGTGGGTATTGTCATCTGTTAACTACCATGTTGAGCTTTGAAGTCAGGAGAAGCCACAGTGCTCACCACATGGCCATGGTTAATTTTGAGTGGTAATGTCTTCCTCCAGATGACATTATGTCAACCACTGCAATAATGTGCTCTCTCTAGCTTTGAAGGGTTTTTTTTCTGATCAGTGCCTAGGATTTTATCGGAAGAGTCATGGACCTTAGGGGAACAATTGCCAAAAACTCATTGTGAAATTTTGCAGGATCAGATTACTGTGGTGGAGAGAGGGTGAGAGTCCAAGGCAACTTTAGACATGTCTGTCTAACTCAGTTTATTTGATACAGGTTGTACAATTGCACAAAGCCTTGTTTCCCTGTCAATAAGAAAATAATGTTGCTTAATAACAAGAAAATTATATGGTATTATTTCAGCTCAACAGAATGAATCTTGTAGCGAAATCTCTTTTTTTGTCTTAAGATTGTATATTTCTATTAATATGAAAGAATAGTGTAAAAAAAGTTTGTGAGAAAGATGTTTAATAATGACTAAACATTTGTCAACTCTTTTTTACTCAGGTATCATGTACTGACAAGACAAGCGCTCTAATACTTTATATTCTTTACCTTTTTATCCTTTGAGTAACTCCTTTTCAGTAAAAAGAAATTATCGTTCAGATCTGAAACAGTTATGAAATTAAATTAGCTGAATTAGATCCTCATTATCTCAATTAAAATATGATCCAGAGCTAATCAGGCCCCCTGTGTAGCATCCATTACTGTATTACTCTTACAGTACTACTTACCCATGATCAAAGAGCAAAACCATGAGATGGCCAGAAACTGAATTTATGTCTCCAATACCCAACTCCAATGCCTTGACCACAAAATCATCATTCTCTTAAATTGGTTGCATTTGGTTTTAGTTATCCCAAACCTCATCAATGAGGTTTTGCACAAGCAGAAAAGCATCAGCATTGGGCTAAAAGTAGCAGCCAGTGGGAGTCTTCCCATTCTAATGGCTTCTGTGGGCTTGAACTGGTATTAATGAGGGCAGGACGTGCCCTTGCTACTTGGCCCACAAAAGGATTTCAGTATGCAGTGCTTGAGAGGTAGGGATAACAGGAAAAAGATGGTCAGGATATGGATTTGTGCACATCAGTAACTTGGTCTTTCTGTGCAGATCTTTTTCCGGGAGCTCAATCTCATGGTCAGTCGTTCCTCAAACTTACTCATCTCTCATCACCTTCACTACTACAAGTGTTGCATATTGCTAAGGGTAATTCATGTGTCTCATCTTAGATCACATGTTTCAGCCAGGGCCTGCATGAGACCCACATACAGAGGTTCTCCTCGAGCTCAGGTGGTTTGTGGGTGGGGAGAGTTTGGATTCCAGCCTAACTGCCTTCAAGACACATACTCTGGCAATCTGAGGAATTAACAAATTTTAATTTAACAGATCTTGATTTGCACCTGAAAACTACCCAAGAGAGATTTTAGTAGGTTCATACTTATTTTTAATAACCAGAGAAGCTAAGAATTCCTGAAGATCAAAATTCATGTGCAAGTTTTCCAAGGCGGAAAAGTGAGATGATGCAGATAGCTGACTGAGGTGACTTAATTCATGGCAAAATTAAAGGAATGTAGTAAAGTGATTCAATAAGCAAAGAATTTACAAATAACATGTAATTGGGGCCACTCAGTAAGTTCAAATTAACCTGATTATTTTTTGAACCAACATATTTGGTCTATAAAAATATCTTCTGAGATATATAAGGTACATAGGCTTTTTTGCAGGGTCAGTTGGGTGTGTCGTCATTCTCCTGCAACAATGAACTTTGCACAGTCTCAATAGCACAGAAGTAAAATGAATTAAGAAATTATTAGCTAAGAGATGTCAGAAATAGGAATGTCAACAGGAAATTAGTTTTTAATATGGTACACCCCCTGGGCTCCTACAGGGGTTGGTACTGTGTCATGTCATCCAGTGCTTTGATCACTGTTCTGAGAACAAGTATAAATATTGCTGTTCATAAAGTTTTTAGACTGCACAAAGTTTTCCAGGTGGCTAAATAACAAATGAAGACTAAGCCTCAATACTGAATGAATTAGATCAGTCAGTAACCTCATCCCAATCAAACAAGAGATGTTTTGGTAGGTACAAATGGAGATGTATCTCCAGAAACGTTGTTCAAACAGTGCAAAAGATCTCCAGACAAGCAATGGATGCTTTTCCAAAAAAGACAGATAGTTACATTAAAGTTATGATTTATCCAGGCAAGATGTGGGTCAGAGCACATTATTTTCAAATGTTCAGTTTTAGATCACAAGAACCAAGTTAATCTGACCACAGGTGTACACTGCTGTAGAGAAGTAGTCACTCTGGACTCTTAATCACAGAGTCATAGTACCATGGAGTGGTTTGGGTTGGAAAAGGCCCTCAAAGATCATCCAGACCAACACTCTTTCCCTAAGCTTGGATGTCTTCCACTAGAATAGATTGCTCAAAGCCCCATCCAGTTTGGCCTTGAAAACCTCCAACGATGGAACACCCACAGCTCCTCTGGGTAAGCCATTTCAGGGTCTCACCACCTTCATCACAAAAAAAATTCTTCCTTCCGATCTATATCTTCCTTCTTTCAATTTAAAACCATTTCCCCTTATAGACACACTACAGGCATTGGTAATAAGTCTTTCTCCTGCATTCTTATTAGCCCTCTTTAGATACTGAGAGGACACAATAAGTTGGAGCCTTCACTTCTCCCAGCTGAACCACCCCAGCTCTCTCAGGGGGAGATGCATTTTAAACTTACGATGTATCTCTTACAAATATACATAAAAAATCCAGACTAGTTTAAGCAATTCCCAAGGGATCTTATTTCTTTCCTTTGTATATAGTAGATGGCTAAGTTAGCATCCTCAATGTTGCTTTCTAAAGTTATACAAGGTAAATCCAACCGCAGGTGAGAACAAAGGAAACAATACCCTCTAAGTCATGAGACATTAACATATCTTTTACTAAATTATACCTTCAGAACAGCATAAATCAGGAATAGCTCAATTCACTGTTAAAAAAATGACAACTTATATTGGAAGATAGTTTGAGAAATGATGAAAGAGTCCAGTTTTCAAAAACAGTTTCCCAGTTTCACAGCGTGCTTTTTGAATCACAGACTGTGTACCCCTCCTATTTCATTTGTATCATGATATTGCAGATTGAATGAAATGGTGTTTTTGTGGTAGTAATGCCATCAGTTTTCTCTTAGAATCAATTCATCAAAGTAAATTTCAACAATAACATCAATGTTTTCTGATTGGTGGAGAGTTCAGTGTGTCTTCATCACGAACTCAACCACATCTGTCCTTCAAGCAAGTCTGCTGACATTTCCAATGACGAGGAAGGGAGAATGGCAGGCCTGCTCACCCCTACGTGTCTGGCTTGCCTCCCTGATGTGACATCATTGCTCATGCCCTACTCCAGCATAATCGAGCAGGTCAGTGGTTATTCCAAGCTTCACCCATTCCAGATTCCACCCTTAACCCTCCAAAATGAGTCTTTTATAGTTAAATGATTCACTTATTAGGTAAAATAAACACGAAAATAATGTCAAATTAAAATAAAGCAAAGTAGCATGAAGTTAAATTCAGACTGACACTGAGCAAACAGTCTGGCTGGAATCATTATACCCTTTTGGAAACAGGCACGGATATCGGAGCATGGATCCAATTAGTTTCAATTGGGAGGACCCTTCCTGTTCCTGTCTCCCTGAGCTTAAATCTCATCATTTAGATGTTATTTTAGAGCCAGGGACAACTGTCCTGCAGTTGCCATCTACAGGAACTCAAGAAACCTGCAAACTTTGTTCTGGGCTCAAGAAAACAAAATACTAAACAAAGCATGTCATTTATCCTTTGAAAAGATCTTTAAGATCTTCAAGAGGCCTTGGCTTCTATGAAAACCAGGAGAGAGAGCAAACCCAAGCCAGGTTCACCAAATGCAAGAACTGTCTTCATGTCTGGAGTCAACAGAGGGGCCAACATACACAGACAAAAAACGAGGGGAAAGGGATGTGCAAGGGCTGCTCTGCAACTGTCTCAGAGAAATGCTGCACCACTATTTCAGGCTTGACTTTTATTAATTGTGATCCACAAGGGATTTATTTAGATGTACTATCAGACCACCTACAGCTGCTTCTCGGCTTTTCTGGTACTACCCCTTACCTCAGCCCAGCAGAGGCACAATGACACACAAAGTGATATGAAAGAGCAAGTCAGCAGCACTGGAGCAAGCTTGTGGCTGTAAGCAACTTTCTGCCTTTCAGACATAGCTCCCTTGCTGAAGTTGTGGTATCATATAGGGAAAACACAAAACCACAAGATTAACTTGGTGGTGCCAAGTGAAAGTCAGAGAGGAACTTTTTACAAGGATAAGTAGTGATAGGACAAGGGGCAATGGCTTTAAACTGAAAGAGGGTAGGGTTAGATTGGATATTAAGAAGAAATTATAAATATGAGGGCGGTGGGACCCTGCCACATGTTGCTGAGGCAAGCTGTGGCTGTTCCATCCCTGGAAGTGTTCAAGGCTGGGCTGGATGTCACTTGGAGCAGCCTGGTCTGGTAGAAAGTGTCCCTGTCCATGGCAGGATGGTTGGAATGACATGATCTTTAAGGTCCATTTGACCCAAACCATTCTGTGACTCTGTGACTCTGTGATTCTGATTCCATGCCAGTTCAGGGTATGTTGGACACAGGATTCTTTACTGAACATGGCTGATGTTGGTACCACTCAACAAACCCCAGAAGAGGAAGGAAGGGCATTTCCCCAAACTGAGCTTCCTTGAGATCAGTGAAACAATGTTTTTCAGGCTCACATGGAAGAACAATTCCTACCAGCACTTGTAGATTTTACACCACTATGGAAACCATGCCCAGGGTGTGTATAATGCAAGGTTCATCCTCTCTTGTTTGCAAACATTCCGCCACCCTGAGAACTGGCAGTTCCTGCCAGCTCTGTCACAAGAGGCAACATTTTAATATCCTGACCCAACAGAATCCAGGAACATCTCAGCAGCTTCCTGTCATAAGGCTGTGAGCACCAGAGATATGTGCAGCTCCTGATTTTGCATGAAGTGAGAAAAAAAAAGAGTGTCAGGATGTAATTTCAAATATCTAAGTTTTTATTTATATTTTAGGAGGATATATGGACATTGAATGCCTTTTATTTTATTCAAATTGTTTGTAAAATCTGAAAGTAAATGGAGCCACAGTATTTCTGCTGTGGGTACACCCATATTTTTCTTCTGATTTCTGTGTATTTTGTGGCAAGTAGTTTTCATCTCTTTCTCTCTGCTACACCTGGAATTACCAATGCACATGAGTGTGTTATCTACACACTTAAATTCCCCTTCAGCCCAATAAAAACCATACACATATTTTTTATTCATATACCATTGAATTTGAAAATTGGGTAACAGTCATTAAAAAATAAAAATCAAAGCTGATATCACCATTTCTGCCAAGTCAGAGTGATCCAATCAAAACTTGGCATAATCAAGAGGTATGAATTCTTCCAAACATTCATTACAATCTTTAAAACAATCCTTCATCCAAAAAGCTGATACAGCAGCAGTCATCACTCCTAAGAAGCATTAACAAAAGAGGTATAAGAAAAGGCAAAAGCAAGAAGTTCTTATTTAAAATCATGAAAATGGGGCAAGAAAAATCTTAACTTTATTTTTGCTATACTTGCCCTTCAATATGACAGCTGATGTTGTTTCCTTAGGCTTGTGTAGGTTCAGTATTCTCTGGATGGGGTCATCAGCTTTTCAGCAGGACACTTTACATCCTGGCAGCATGTCACATGGCTCTGGCCATACAAAATAAAGCCATGTCTCACAATTCTTGAGAAATAAAATCAGTAAGATGGCATTGCTGTAGAATTTCTCTCTTTCTGTCCCTGGAGAAGCTGGTGATCTGTCTCAGTATTTGGCAGCTGCAGGTCGAAACTAAAGCCTGATTGTAAAAAGCTGGGAGGTAAGTTTGGCTGGGCATGAAAAAAGGCATGAAGATATTACAATTTGTAGATGTCACCAGTTACTATTTCGTGTAATACAGCATTTCATCTCTTAGTACTAAGAAAGTCTTAGAAACAAACACTTAAGACCTATTTTCAGTGTCATCACGCTGTGAGCAAGCTGGGCAGACCTATGGCAGTGTTAATGTGTTCCTGTTGACCTCACAGAAATCAGAGATTAATAAGAAATGCTTCTGGAAACACCATCTTGAAGACACCCATTAATAAAAACATTGCTCATCTTGTTCCCAGTAATGTATTTTTTACATTTGTTGTCCAGAGAAGTTGTGGATGCTCCATCCATGGACGTGTCCAAGGCCAGGTTGGATGGGGCTTGGAGCAACCTGGTCTAGTGGAAAATGGCCTGTCCATGGCAGGGGATTGGAACAAGATGGTCTTTAAAGTCCTCTCCAACCCAAAGCATTCTGTGATTCCATGGTTCTATGATTTCCACAGCCTTCCCTGGCACAAGGTGAAGTGCACAATTGGGAATCCCTCCTGATGTCTCCTTTACGGCAAGAGATTGTGCCCATTCTGGCCCCTTGAATTTTGCAAACTGTGCAATCTCAGCACACTGGCTACTGTTTTGTATATTAAATTGTTGGGGGGTGGTATCAATAAACAGCTGCATGGTCAAATTAGTATTGTTTACTGTCAAATTAACAAGGAAAGTGATACTTTCTGCTCTTTGTTTATAACCCTGCACAGTTGGCCCTGGCATCAGAAAGACTAAATGAAAATGGACAGCTCCCGATGGTAGATGGTCTCTGAGATCAAGCAGAAGGGAAATTTTGTTTGTCTTATAAGCTAAACAGTATCTTTTCAGGTTCATGTGCTCAGAATAACAGCTATTCAGCTGCACCAGCTGTTTTGTATTTCGCTGCTAATTGTGTGTCTCATTCCTTGCAGGTCATTGTTTGATTGTTGATGTTCACTCAGGATAAAGGAACAGGAGTCCAGAGCACATGTGTGTGCATGAGGTAGAAGAGTGGGAAGATGTTTAAATTCCTGGATGAAAGTTGTGTACATATGTAGGTTTTTGCTGTACTGAGCTTTAGAAGATAGACCCTGGCCTTTCAGCACGCTCTCTGAGCTCTGCTGTTGGAAAGATGGTGTAAAAGCAATGTCAAACACTTGTTTGCAAAAGTTATGTGATGCTTCACCCACACTGAGGGTGTTTTACCCCAAAAATGCCTCAAAAATCTACAAACAGATTTCGAGTCTAAAGAAATCTGAGCTCTTCAGTCAAAATATAAATTTTGAACAGAACTGAATCATTGTTTTTATTAAATATCTACTTTAATAGAAAAAATTTAATTTATTCCAGCTGACCCTCTCTTTAGGTGTGGTCTACACTATTTGAATCACAAAGATGTTACCTCTTCACACTGCTTCTTGCCATTCATTCACTCTTCTGCCTTTTCATCCTTCATCTCGCCAGTTACTAAAATTCTCCTATAATAGTTTATTTTCTATACTCCCTTCACTTAGGCAGAAATATGGAAAGGCTGTCATCACATAGCAAAATAAAAACAATTGTTATTAGTAACAGGCACAACCTTTGTTTATTATAGATTTCCCCCTAATTTTACATTATTTCCCTTATTGTCACTTCAAGACAGGTTTTTGCAAGACACTTGCTGTTGATGTACCCTTCTCTTTAATCCAATAATAATTCTACCATGTGTTTACAAGAATATAGTTATGAGATCTGTGTGGCCAGCTTCCTAGAGCTGTATTTCTTGTCAGATGAGACAAAACTTGGAGACAGTTAATATACAGACTCTTTGCATCCTTCTGTTAAATGCTCTGAAACTATGTGAATGAGTGTGGCATAAATGCTTGGATGCATTAAACCCAAAATGCAGCTCTTCTCTGTCTCCAGTTAAAAGGCTTTTGTAGTGATATCATGTTGATAAGAACTTTGAAATGCTATAAATAGGTAGATAGGATCTCTAAAGAATGTGTTTGAGGTCATTCTAACTCATCTATCTCAAGAAAAAAATTCACTACAGGCAACATTTGCAGATCACATAAAGTTTGGCAAACAGCTAAAACAGTAAGAGGGGTCATTGTTCCAGAGGGGCAGATCAGTACCACAGTTAGGCACGAAGGGTGGGGTGAATCACATCCAAAGTGCTTTCAGGACACAGTCAGACCTGTTCTGGGCATCTGACCTGTGTTTTAGTCACTGCAGGTTTCATGCCAACAGTCAGTGAGGTTCATCTAGCTGTAGGCACCCACATCTGGTCAGAAGTTCTTTGTCCAAGGTTCCACTATCCAGAGCAAGAAGGGTTTGACTACAGTGGGAGTCAAGACAAACAGTTCACTGGTGGAGATTGACATATGCAGACACCTGAAATGATGAGTTAAGGTGGCATCTAAGTAACTCCCCTATGTTCCCAGTGGAAGAGATGGAGCATAGAGAAGTGTTCCTCATTCCAGCCTAAGAGGCAACTGTAAAGTAACAGGTAGGATGTCATACTCCACTAAATTCTAAGGAAACCTGGTTGAGTGATTTACACAATCCACACAGCTTTAGAGAACTGAAATTCAATGAGATGAGAGAGAATGAGGAAAAGGGATGGGGGGAAAGAGAGGGGGAAAAGAAGGAAGGAAGGAAGGAAGGAAGGAAGGAAGGAAGGAAGGAAGGAAGGAAGGAAGGAAGGAAGGAAGGAAGGAAGGAAGGAAGGAAGGAAGGAAGGAAGGAAGGAAGGAAGGAAGGAAGGAAGGAAGGAAGGAAGGAAGGAAGGAAGGAAGGAAGGAAGGAAGGAAGGAAGGAAGGAAGGAAGGAAGGAAGGAAGGAAGGAAGGAAGGAAGGAAGGAAGGAAGGAAGGAAGGAAGGAAGGAAGGAAGGAAGGAAGGAAGGAAGGAAGGAAGGAAGGAAGGAAGGAAGGAAGGAAGGAAGGAAGGAAGGAAGGAAGGAAGGAAGGAAGGAAGGAAGGAAGGAAGGAAGGAAGGAAGGAAGGAAGGAAGGAAGGAAGGAAGGAAGGAAGGAAGGAAGGAAGGAAGGAAGGAAGGAAGGAAGGAAGGAAGGAAGGAAGGAAGGAAGGAAGGAAGGAAGGAAGGAAGGAAGGAAGGAAGGAAGGAAGGAAGGAAGGAGGAGGAAAAGATTTTTTTAATTAGAAAATAGCACCATGTGTTAAGAATATAATGATCTTTACTGGCATTTTTAAAGAACAAATGTACTATAAAGCAAGATATCAAATCAGGATCCTATAAATTGAATTTTTTCCTGTGCTTTCATCTGGATGTTTAATGATATACTTCTGAAGCAAAAGCCTCTGTAATATTATTCCTTCAATATAACACTTCACAAATGACTAAACTTCAGAGATAACTGAAGCTATTTCTGAATGTCTCTGGACATTTTTAGGCTGATGAAAATGTGGAAACACAACAGCAAAAGGTGCCCAAATAATATATAACATACCTCTGTTATGCCTTGAACATGGTGTCTACTTTATTTTACTCTAACAGCATTTCTGTTATGTGATGCCAACTAATGCAGGGCAACTGCGAAGTCAAAGAGGATAAAGGAAATCACTTTTTCAAATCTGTGCCAGACTCTTTCAAAAGACAACTAGGAATGTAGCAAAAGTGATCAAAGGCAAAAGAGCCTGCCAGGCTTTATTTACTCTCTACTCTCTGTCTGTTGGGGATTGACATTTTTTATATTTTTGTTTCTTTTTTAAAAACAATAGTTTAGACAAATGTGTCTAGACTGATGGTAGAGCAAATGTGACATTAATTATGGATTCTTACACAGTGGCTCAGCTTATGTGGGCAGTTGCCAGTTCCCAGGGAAACAAGAATTGCCAGGCTGCCAAACTGGAAATAGCTGCTCATCTTACCATGGCCCCATCTCAGAGTGTGACTGGTATCAGATGTTTCAGACGAGGCTGCTGGCACATGGACCTGGGCAGCTGCAGGGCAGCAGAACCAGAAATGTGCTGCCATATGTCCAGGTGTTAATGCAGAGGAACCTACAAGGAGATTGATTTGTTCTCATAGCTCTTCAGGAGATACTTCAGATCCCATCATGTGCCAGGTGAAAGCCAATCTGGCTTGGAAAAGATTTTTGTGCAAGTATGGTGAGGCTTTGTTTGCACCCCAACCAGGTCCATTTAGTGAAATCCCTGAGTCTGATCAGGATTGATTTGCTCAGGCTTGACCACACAACAACAGGGACCCAGGCATTAGGCAATATTGCAGATCTTTTGCAACAGTGGAAAACATCTTCCTTGCTGGGGACATCTTCCATTTTGGGAAGACTTTTGTGCTATTCTGATTCCATTCCATTGGTAGCTCTGAATAAATGTGCTGTCAGTGAAGAAGAAGAAGAAGAAGAAGAAGAAGAAGAAGAAGAAGAAGAAGAAGAAGAAGAATATAATTTTGATAATTTTGAAATCCTTGAGTTTTGCTCTGCCCCTCAGGACATCAGATCTCCCTGCATGATAATCCTTCTCTTTGTGACCATCAGGAAAATATAGAATTACAGAATCATAGAAGGACTTGGACTGGAAGGGAACTTAGACACTATTCAGTTCTGAGCCCCTGCCATGGACAGGAGCACATTCCACTATCCCAGGTTGCCCCAAGTCCCATTCAACCTGGCCTTGAACACTTCCAGGGAGGGGGCATTTACAGCTTCCCTGGGAACCTCTTCCAGAGCCTCACCAAACTCAGAATTTATTCCTAATATCTACTCTAAACATACCCTTCTTCAGCTTAAAGCCATTTTCCCTTGTCCTATCAGTCCATGGCCTTGTGAAAAATCCCTCTCCAGCTCTCTTGTAGGCTCCTTCAGGTATTGGAAGAGGTTCTAATGTTTCTGTGGAGCTTTCCCTTCTCCAGGCTGAACAGCCCCAAGCTCTCAGTTTGTCTTCACGGAAGAGGTGCTCCAGCCCTGTCATCAATTTAATGGCATCTTCTGGACTCATTCCAAGAGGCCCTGTTCCCCTTGTGTTAAGGGCTCCAGAACTGGATGCAGGACTCCAGACAGAGTCTCACAAGAGCAGACTGGGAGATCAACAGGCTTTTATGCTAAGATGACCAATGGCCATATTAAATGTGCTCATTCTTAAAAAATGGTTAGTGACAAGCATAATTCTTGGGAAAAAAATCTGATCCAGTAGCCTCTTTCCAGCCAAACACTTAACTTTTCTCCTGCCATTCAATATTTCTTTCTATTGAGCTGATTCTTTACAGATTTTCCAGCTAATTCATGTTTGATCACTGATGAGCCACCACATATATTCTGACTTCTTGTGGAGCACATAGCAAGATATAAACACACTGTAATAACAGGAAAATCTCATTTTGTGTGGAACATATTGCTGACCATACTCAGTTTATGCTTAAAAGTCTGGGTTGTATTAGTGTCCCAGACCAGGCTGTTAGCTTCTACACAAGATTATAGGTAATGTGTTATCAAGAAAGTTTTTTTTAATATTTGAGCTCATTAATGAATCTTAAATATAAAATAATAAATAAAGAAAAGAAAACTATAGGTAAAATTTTCTGCCTTCAAACACAGACTCGGCGTAATAGCTTTTAGAACTTGCCAGTGACACAGCCCGTTATTGGTTTGCCCATATTAAAAACTTCCTGGCTCTATATTTAATCAAAAATAGCTCTGACTGGCAGAAGTGCTGAAGGCTGTAACCCTCTGGTTATCCACAGAACTAGAATAACAAGGGCAGCAGGGCAACCTCTCCTCACCCTGCCTCTTCACGCTGTCTCTGTTCTCAGAGGGTCCAACTCTTCCCACTCAGTCTAGGGCTGTTTTGCTGAGTCTGACACCAAAACTGTGTGACTGAGTTTCCTGCAGGGATGCCAGGGATGAAACCAGAGTCAATGTGTAGCCACAAAGAATCCCTTAAAACTTAAGACTCAGAAAGTGACTCAGACTGGCTGAGGAAGCCAATTCATACAGATAACTACTCTCTGCAGCACTCGGGCTAGGGTGAAAGAGGTGGGTGAAAACTCCTGCCCTGTTATTAAAAAAGCAATTTCCCTGAATTCTCCCTGCATTGAATTCTCCATTGCCTTAAGTGATCTGCTGGTAAAAGTGCAGCAGTCAGCTCCTCTGGTGCCAGAACCACAGGCGCTGGGCATCGCAAGCACCGCGCGCGCTCTGCAGACAGCGCGCTTCCCAAAACTTTTAATTCCATGCTTTTTGAGAGGTGTAAATGCAAGGCCACTGAAAGCAGGGTGGGTGGGGATGGACCACACTCTTCCCTCCTGTGTGTATTCAACACAGAGAAGAAAACGCTATGGGGAGATCCTGTTGGAGCTTTTCTGTCCTTAAAGGGAGCCTCAAAAAAGAGGGAGTCTGGGTTTTTAATTGGAAAGATAAAGGACAAGGGGGAATGGCTTCAAGCTAAAAGCAAAGAGATTTAGATTAAATGTGAGGAAGGTGATCTTTACTGTGAGGGTGGTGAGGCCCTGGCACAGGTTGCCCAGAGAAGCTGTGGCTGCCCCATATCTGGAAGAGTTCAAGGCCAGGGGCTTGGAGCAACCTGGGATAGTGGAAGGTGTCCCTGCTACCTCATCTTTAATATCTGTTGATGTTCATTCTGAACATCAATTCACAGTTCTTTTTTTCCCTAACACACACAGAAAATTAGGATGCACAACCTTCTGTTGGAGGATCCATAGTGCAAAGGCACTAAGCCCATTAAAAGCATTTATTTCATAAAAATAACTTGCTACTGCCTGGTGTGGAAGGAGCTGTCAAGAAGGATAGGAAGTAGGTAGGACCTTCTGACTAGATCAAGATCTACCAAATTACAGTAAAAGACACTGAATGACATTTTGATCTTCCTAAGTAACCAAATTCCCCTAAGTGACCAAATCCTCATAAGTCCACCTTTGGACTGACATTGTCCACCTTCCAAATTTTTTTAAAATTTCTAGGAGAACATTCATTTTCCATTACATCTTGAGCAAAGAAAAAAATTCCCCTTTTCAGCTGAATGCATAAGTAACAACAACACACAGATTATGGAAATTAAATATCTGCCATGCTGTTCCCACTCTGCACAGTTGCATTCATTTACTTAAACTTGTTCAGCTTCTGCCAGTAGTCAAATACTTACCTTGACTGCACAACAGAACAGTGACTTTCTATCTACCTCCATTTACAAGATATTTCCTTAAACATGAAAATTTAAGTAGGTGGTATTGTCCCATGGATATTTCATCAGTGAAGAAGCTGGAGATATATTCTGTAGTTAAGTATTTGTTTTATTAATGTTTCTCTGTGCCTCAGGATCCTTATTCTTAACATTAATGCATCCTGAAGTATTATCAACACAAGGTAGGACAGTAAAATTAATCAGCTCTGTTTATTTAGCAAATTCCAAAAGAGAAGTGATCATCAACATTATTAAATGTGCATGTAAGTCTAATTTCAATTTCCAAGAATGCCCTAAAGGACTAAAATACTGCAAAATAGTGGACTGGGTGTTGTTTGAAAGGGAATTAAGAAATGTTGGGTTTGGTTTTTTTTTTTTGCTTTGATTTTAAACCATATTTTTACAGGCTTTAATAAGTTTCTGATAATTTCCCTGGTTTTGTTCATTCCTAGTTTTTTGTGTTGAATAAGGCCTATGTTTTGGGTTAACTTATTTTATTTTTCCGTTTCCAGTATTTTTTATTGAATTGATCACCTGTCATGGAAAGTGCTTATCTTTCCCCATCCTTACTGTGATAAAAAATGTCTATGAGACAGCTGACAATAGGAATTTTCCTACCTTTGTTTTTTAATATAATTCGTCTTTTGGAGCAGAAAATTCCTTAAAATACATAGGATGCAACCTTAGAATAGTTTTTTGGGTTTTTTAGTTTATGAAAACTTGGTTTCTTCATGGGAGTGAGTCTGTGGCTGTTGCTATGAATTATATGTTTCCAAGGATTTTGAACACTCACTGCCAAATGCCAGGATTTACTATAAATTAATATTTTTGACTACTTCCTGCCCACTAAATGACTGTTCCTGATACAGAATGGCTCATAGTTGGGATGAACAACAGACGTGCAAGACTGAACTCTCATGGAATACAACATTCCCTATGAAAACACAGGCAAAGGCACAACAGAGAACAGTGGGGGGAAGTGAATATTATTTAAGTTGTGAGAGGGAAGAGAAGAGTCAAAATACAACAAAAGGAACCTCTTGGATGGCAAGTCCAGGGGAAGAAGGTGTGCAAGCCTGTGTGTGCGATCCCACCAGCAGCAATGGGGTACTGATGGCCCAGGCTCAAGGACCACTGAGCCCCTTGGAAATCCCTCCTGTGCTGGATCCCTGCCCTCTCACCTTGACCCCCACCCTTGTAGCTCTTGTCCCAGGCTTTCTTTGCTGGTTTTTTTTTTCTCAATTAATTCAGATAATTAAAGTAACAAAAGATACATCCAACAAAAAGTGTGGAAATTAGCCATTTCCTGCTATTTTACTGTGGTAGCTCAGCTCACACAGATGTTGGATATGGAGTGGAGCTACCCAAGGGAAGGTGCAGGACTGCAGGACCCTGGTGCTTGGCTGTCCCATGGATTCCCACCCCACCATCAACAAAAATCTGCCAATAGTTGTTTGTGATGAATATATGGTTAAATATTTTATTTTGAGCACAAACACACTGATGGCACCAGTACTAGTACATAAACATGGGAGAAATGCTTCCCTGGATGTCCATGTTCACACTGCTAAATTCTCCCCAAAAGAGGGAAGCTGCATCTGAACAGCTACTGGGACCAGTCTGAGCTCTCTGTTAGCTCCCAGCTCACAACTGGGCCCTGCTGGGATCAGGCCAGAAGCATCTTGGGGAAAAGCCAGGCAATTCAACAGCAGAGACAACAAAGGGGCTGCACATGAAATGCTCCCTGACGCTGGTTAATCTGTCAAAATAGGTGAAGACACTGCTTCTCTCATTAAAAAAATAAACAAACTAAACAAAACAAACAAAATCAAAACAAGAAACAAACAAAAAAAACCTCACCAATAGCACCAACAACATAAAAATATGGATCAAACCCACTACTGCTTCTCAAGACACTGTGGGCTCCATCCACATTTTGCTTTCAGAACACTTCCTAAAAGGATGCTTTGAGTCAACAAGGTATTTACTCACTAATTTGTTCTATATTTATCCCAGGGTTGAGTGACCAATCTTTTATTGATTTCCTGCCCTTCATGAGAGTTTTGTTCCATCTCCCCATCTCCTCTTTGTATCAGACAACCCTGCCATATAACCATTGCCCAAACACTCCCAGCATGTGCACCATAAGTTGTCATTTCTTGAGTTCAGAGCTCAGGACTTATTTTTAATGCATATTCAGGGTGTGGGGGAAGGAGAGAAAAGGGAAAATTTACAGAGTGAATTTATTTCTTTTCCTGCACTAGAACCAGTCCATATTAATTCCAGTTGTGCTGATGAAAGAAAAATTTTTCTTGGTGCTGCCCAGGAGGCTCTTGCAGACTACAGACTATTCCCCTTCTTGGTTGTAGACCAACACAACCTCACAGAACACAGAGCTCTCTCTTCACAGCTTTCATCTGGCTCAGCCCTGATTTTCAGAGATATCAATAAGAGCTTTTCTGCAGGCTCCAGTGGGGAATGTCTACAGCTCTTGCCCAGTTTGCTTCCTACTCTTCACATTTTGCTGGCAGCTGCCTCTGCCACTGGAGGGACAAATGTGTTCTCAGTTATCTCCTAATCACTGGCACTGCAATGAGAGGAGGTTTTGGGGGACAGGAGCAGAATTTGTGCCTTTCAGAGGGGTGTTTCAGTCAGTGGAAGCACAGATACTCCTGGTGTTTGGCTGTCACAGCTGCTGACTGCCCAGTCCAGCAAAGCCTGAAAGGCCAGTACTTCAGCTCAGGCCACCCCTGCCCCCATTTGTGTGCACCTGAGATAACTCTCACTTGACTCCATCCATCAAAAAGCTAAATGTCTAGTCTGAGATGGTCCTCTGGAATAGAACAGAGCCTCCCTTCCTCGGGGGATGTGTCTACAACAAGAAAGGCCAACAGCTTTGTAGGGGTGCTCATCTCACCTCACTGATGGCAGATACACCTTGGTCTGAGGTAGCCAATGTTAGATGAGGACAAGCTCTCCCCAGGGTTTTGGTGTGAGCCCTCATCTCAATGGGGTCACACCAAGGTGTGCTGAGCTCTGCAGAGGCCACACACAGCCCTTACTAATATGGTAGTTCCTAAAGATAAATAAAAACCTCAGTTCCCCTCCCCTTCCACATCTCCCTTAACTAAGTGATTCTCATGATTCATAGAATCATTCACGTTGGAAAAGACCTCTAAGATCATTAAATCCAACCATTAACCCAGCCCTGCCAAACCACCTCTATGAGCACCACACCTACATGTCTTTTAAACCCCGCCAGGGCTGGTGACTTCACCCCTTCTCTAGCCAGGCTATTCCAGGGCTTGATAAAAAGTGCTACAAATAAATTAGTAGACTGGTGATTCATGGGTGTAAAGTTTCTAAGACAGTTTAACTCTTTCTGATTGAAGTTTTTTGCAGAGTGGGATAGCACTGTCCTGGTGAGAGACATCCAGAGCTGCTGGCTGAATTAATTGGAAAATCTGTCCCAGCCTGTAGACACCAAATGGCAAGAAGTTCAGCTTCTGGATCTTTAGAAAACCCAGGCCTTTACATTTCAAACTGTTTCTTGTTTATCTCATCCACAGCTGTCACCTCTTACTGTCCTACAGGGAGTCAGAAGCAATTCAGTGCTAGAAAGTAGTAAATAAAGAAATACAGAGAATTGCAAAGGAAGGACCAGCAGGCCTTATTTTCAGAGTTCATCTTCACTGGTTCTGCAGACATGGCATCAATTTGCAGCTCTCTGAGAACCAACACTTGCTATTCACAAAGCTGGCAAACCACCTGCTCCTTTCAGCCACTGCATGTGTGTAACCCACACAGCCAAGAGGTTTTTTACTACAAAATGCAGCAGCTTCTGGTTTGTACCACTCCAGGCTGCCCTTCTGTGAGAAACCACACAGCTCCTCAGGATGCTCCTGATGGCAAACACCAGGAAGGGGTTGACCACTGGGTACCACCACCAAGCCACGGCCCAGCTGCAGAAACCCAGCTTCACCCAGGAGGGGCTGGACACGCAGGGTCAGCGTCCAGTCTGAGCCAGGAGCTGGGTTCCTCCCTGCCTAGAGAGCATGTGGGCATGCACCACGTTTTTAAAACAAGGAGGGAATGCTTTGGAACTGGCATCTGCACCGCTGCCTCAGTGCCCACAGCTATGCTTGCACAAATATATGAGGGGTATCAAGAATTTTATAATGATACTCCCTCACCCATGGTTCCAGTTAAAACCACTGTAATAAACAAAACATACAGAGCACATCACTGGCACCAGAGGCTATAATTTTCTCTGAGCAGAAATATTACCAAAAAGAAAAAGAAAAAAGAAAAAATGCAGGATTTCATCCAATTTAGGAAGAAATCTCTGCAGACCTTTCATTAAACTTCTCAACCGTTATTAAAGGAAAGTCAGTAGCCAAAAATTCTTTGATGATGACATTGAATCATTTGATGACAGAGTATTTTGGGAAAGGCTACAGATGCAGATCACTGGTAAAAACCTTGAATCCCAGGCAGAATAATCTTTCAAATGTCACAATACTTTCTCTTTTGTGGGGGAACACTTTTAACCCTCTTTTAGAATGAGCTCCACATTTTCTCTGAAATCTTTTGGTTTTGTAGCTATGAGGAAAACAATATGTGACATCTTTCCTTCTGAAGCTGCAAAGATTGTGAGTGATGGCAAAGAGAAAGCAAGCACCAAACAAACAATCTTGGTACTGCAGGATGTGAAACATGCAACTCTCAAGCATACTGGGAGCAAATGTATTTACATTCTTATTTTCTTGCTTAAGACATTTCATAAAGCCACATGGAAAACATGGACTACATAGTGAACAATTCATCACCACATGACTCCTCATTACTCAAAATTCTGTTGTCTACGTATTTTATGTTTCAAATATCCTAAATTATTTATTTTTCACTAATTTTTAGCACCTAGCTGTGGGCACTTTAAATAAAGTACTTTTGAAGGTGCTGATCAGTGCTGGTCAGAAGATGAAGTTATCTGAACATGCTGTGTCACTCCTGTCCAGTGACACTGACCTTTTACGTGATCTTGTCTTTTTTTTTTTTTTTCATTTATATGAAATTCTAAATCCTGTGGAAATGCTCCCACTCAGTAAACCAAATGAGCACCTCTTCAAGCACATGTTAAACTCTATCCCAGCTCAACAGACCATGTAACTCTTTGACTTCAGTCATGGATTTATGGATAAGTATGTGCTCATGCATTTTTTCAGGTGGGAGTCAAAGAAACAAAGGATGTGATCAGAGCTGCATCTGGCCAGCTTTGATCACCTGCAAAACAAAGCTATGGGCTACCTGTGCCCACCCCTCTGAGACCAAAACAGTGATCATTTACCACAGAGTCATAGAATAAGTGTTTGTGTTGGAAAAGGCCTCACAGGTCATCGAGTCCAACCACTAACCCAACACTGCCAAGGCCACCACTACCATGTCCCCAAGTGACACATCCATACAACTTTTAAATACTTCCAGGAATGGTTATTCCACCACTGCCCTGGGAAGCCTGTTCCAATGTTTCACAACCCGTTCTGTGAGGCAAATTTTCCTAATATCCAATCTAAACTGCCCCTGAAACAACTTTCCATTTCCCCTTATCTTCTTGCTTGTTATTTGGGTGAAGAGACCAACACCCACCTCCACAATCTCTTTTCACATGGCTATGGAGAGCAAGAAGGCTCCCCCTGAGCCCTCTCTTCTCCAGGCTGAACCCCACCAGCTGCTCCTCATCAGACCTGTGCTCCAGACCCTTCCCCAGCTCCATTCCCTTCCCTGGACATGTTCCAGCCCCTCAACATCTTTCTGGATGAGTTGCCCCAAGCTGAACCCAGGATTCCAGGTGTGGTCTTACAGCACTGAGGATCAGTCACTTTCCTGGTCCTGGTGGACACACTATTGCTGAGACACAAATGAAGATGTTCACCCAGTCCCCAAGCAGGTGGCAGTGACTATCAGCCAAACGTAGCCCATTTTGGTGCCCTGGAAAGAACAATTCATTTGGAGATGCTATTTCACGTAAAAATGTAATTCAATTTCCAAATGCTGAATTTCAATGAGATATTTAACTTTGCTATCCTGGCTGTAAATGAAGATTAACTGTTTTGGTGGGGTTTTGCATGTGGATCCAAACCAAAAATTTTATTTGGAAAATTTTGACAGGATTACGTTTTTTAATAAGAATTTCCTTTGGGGTGAAAAATATTTTTCATCTGGGATACACATTGCTCAGAAGATGCTTTAACTGAGAGACACACACAGAAGGTCTATGAGCTATGCATTCAAATTTTTGGGAAGTGATGACAGCATTTAGCTGTTCCCCTGGGAGCTCAAGTCATGGGAGGTTCCTGACTAGGTCTCTGCAGGTGGTGAACCACGCTCAGGGAAGACATCATGATTTCCCTGGCCTTGTTACAGAGTGGACAAAAGCAGGAGAGGAGCAGACCTGTGATGTCCATCCCTTTGGCTGTGTGTTGGTTTGGGCTGGGACAGAGATAATTTTCTTCACAGTAGCTGGGATGGGGCTTTGTTTTGGGTTTGTGCTGGAAACAGTGCTGACAACAGGGGGTTGTTTTTGTTATTGCTGGGCAGGGCTTAGACAACACCAAGGCCTTTTTTGCTCCTCACCCCATCCCACCAGTGAGGAGACTGGGGGTGCACAAGGAATTGTGAGAGGACACAGCTGGAACAGCTGACCCCAGCTGACCCAAGGGATAGCCCAGATCATAAGGTATCCTGTTTCCGAAGAAAGAAGGAAGAGAGGATGTTTGGAATGATGGCATTTGTCTTCTGAAGTCACTGTTACATGTGATGGAGCCCTGCTTCCCTGGGGTGGCTGAACACCTGCCTGCCCATGGGAAGTGGTTGATGGATCCCTTGGTTTGTTTTGTTTGTGTGCATGGGTTTTGCTATACCAATTAAACTGTCTTTTTCTTAACCCACAAGTTTGCTCACTTTTACCCTTCCGATTCTCTCTCCCACCCCACTGGGGGATTGAGCAAATGCCTGCATGATGCTCAGTGGCTGGCTGGGAAACCTCCAGGGGCTGCTGCAGGGGTGGTGGCACCAAAGCCATAAGGGCTTCTTGGTCAGTATTATTTATCAATTGCATTATTTAGCCCCAATACATGGTGGATCTCAACCCTCTGCATGAGATGGGAGGTCAAGAACTAAAAGGGAACATGGCACAGGGAGATGGGGCAAACAGCAGGAAGGAAGAAATGGTAATGAGATTATCATGTTTATTCAGTCTCTGGTGTCCTACATGTTCCCAGAAATAATGGAGCACTTGGAGACTCAAAGAGGAGGGTTTCAGAGCTGGTTTCAGATGGTCTGGCTATTTTTTCCTGTAGAACCAGCAAATGGCAAAAAGGCCCTAAGGAAACATCATTCTCTTTGGCTCTATGTCTTCCTAACCCACTGTCCCTAGGTTTGCCTTGCCACAGCCACCACTTGCTCCTCTCTTCTTCCTTTCTGTGCAGGATAAAACTCTCCTGTGAGCCAGGAATGGGAAGGGAGTGATTGCCCTGCTCTTCACAGTGTCTGGGAGACAAACAATTAACCTGACTGTTTGAGTGATGACTGAACATCTCTGGACAATCCTCTCTCTGCAAATGGAGGCTCCAGTATGAAATCTTCCTTTCATTTGGAATGAAATCTTCATTTCATTTAGATTGCAAATTCATGTGAGTAGCATGATGGCTTCAACAACTTACTATATTATTTGCATATAGTGTGATATATTTTCATCCTTTTATTGCTATTACTATGACAGCATGTCAGGCTGAGTGGAAAACCTTTTTCAAAGCTTGCTGGCATTACCTATTGATGATTTGTCACCATCCCTTATGCTTCCCTGTAGTTTTTTCAGAGGAGAGGATTAACCAAATGCTCTGCCATCACCTCCTGACAGACCCAGGCAGGTTCTCACTGCTCATCCAAACTACTCTGGATAAACACCACCACTGAATTAAGGAGTGCTCAGGCAACCCCTTAACCATGGAGAGAGTTGTGGAAGTTGTAGCAAATCCCTGGGACAAGGACATTTTCCAGCAGCTCAGTATTTGCTTAGCAAGCCAACCTCCCCGGGGCCTCTGTAAGTAAAACAGGACCAATGTACTGGGCAGACAGAGGAGTGTTTGTGAAGGAGGATCTCTGCCCCCTGCACTGCCCAGGGTGGTTGGTGCCACCGAGGTCCCACCTGGCCACTGTGACTCGTGGCACTGGGAAATGCAGTCAGTTTCATGCAGGTTGTATCTCTCCCAAAAAAAGCAAATTGTAAAAGTACATCAAAATGTGATTTGTTGAATGGTGACCAACAAAACAAGCCACCCCAGACAGCTGTTGTTCCCAAGCCTTCCCTTCCTGACAGGCAGCTGGAATTGATAAAGCCATAATTGCCCCTTCCACTTCAGAGAGCATCATGGGGAGGGGTGGAGATAAAGCACCCTCTGTTCTACCTGATGGGCACAGGACTCTCGTGCAAAGCAGATCTTTGGGTGAAACTGGTGCAAAACTTGTATTTTAATCAACAAGTATCACAGATATTTATAAAAACTGTAGATACTGTGGTCCCTCTACTATTCCGAGCCCTGGTGCTGCTGGTCTGTCAGGTGCTGGTGGAGAGGATGGATCAGAGCTCCATTTTGTTCCTCCATGGCACAGATGAGCAATCAGTGGTTTGGCTGCCAGAGGAGCCCTGGAATGAGGCTGGTCTCCTAGGAAACAATGGCATTGTTGCCACTGGAATAAACATCCTGGTGGGCCATTTGTGTTTATCTGGTATTTCCATTCTCTGCTGATTAACCCAGCCAAGTGAGGTCTTCATGTGGTAATTACAACACAGCTCATTTGTGTGTGTTTTACAATGGTGTTGATATAATCCCACTAGAGCACCCCAAGCATGTGCAAGGAGTTCCCACCAGAAATCCAAATAACGCCCCAGCACTGCTGACAGCTTAATAACATGACAAAGTTCAGTCTCGCTGGATGTCAGGGACAGGAATGCAGCTCAGGCTGCTCTGACCTGGAGCTTTCAAAATACTGTACAGTTGAGGCTGAGTGTTTGACAAATAACCTTTTCTTTGCCTGCTCAAATCCATCAGACGCTACCAGGTGCCATGGAGAGGCCACATGCCACTGTTAAAATGTTAAATTGAGTGGCACAGCCATCGAAAGCTCTGAGGAGGGACATTTATCTTTATTATTATTGTTATTAATAATGCAGATATTGCTGTGCGTTGCATTCCAAGGTATTTTTGCAGCACTAAATCATCCAAACGCCCATCGACGGCCCTGATAAATCACACTACAAACCAAAATTCAATACAGCTGTCAGCCCAGACCCTAGGCAAAATCTCAGTGAGCTTAATTATGAAGTTCAGGCAGAGACTTGAGCCTGCTTGCAAGGGGACAAGGGGCAGCCTGGCACTGGGACGAGGGGCAGGCTGGCATTGCCACTCCAGGAGCTCAGGAAAGGCTGCATCAGCCCTCTCCTCCCACTCCACAGCATCCCAGCACTGCCACAAGCAGCAAGGTGGGGAGAGCTGCTCATGGCAACACCTCTCATTGTTTTCCTCTTTCTGCTCTTTCTACTCTGCTTTACTTCTGATTTATTTTAAGGTATTTCTCTATGTATTATTTTTACGTTTCTTTTTCCTCCTCTCCTTTCCTTCCATCCCTTCCCTCTCCACCATCACTTGCCTTCTGTCTCAAGATCCCTTTCTTGCTCTCTCCCTCTTCTTCCCCTCCTGACCCCCCCTTCAAAGCAAGGAAAACGTAACCCAAAGGAAGAACAAGAGTTGAACCTATGCCAACACAATGGGCCAAGAGGCTACATATGGAACCAGCAAATCACAGAGCCATGAAGGATGTTAGTGATTTAAAGTTATGTATATTGAAGTCTGGATCTTAAAATGAATCCATAATAGTAGAGGTAACTAATGGAGAGACTTAACTGACAGCAAGCAGAGTTTTTTTCTTTAACATTGTTATGTTCCCACAAACTCCTCTTTTCCTGTCCCCACCCTTCCCCTGCTCCCCTTTCTGATTAGTTCAACATCCACGCTGACAATGAAAAGCTAAAGCTGCTGCTTTATGAATAAAGATTTTACCCCATACACCATAAATATGAGTGCTGGTTGCAGCAAGGCATCCAACTGGCTCCAGCATCTTGGGGTTCTCCCTGGGGAATCATGGCAGTGGCAAGGGATGGGGAATATTCCCAGCAGAGCAGGCAGGCAGGCAGCACAACTATGGCTGTGGTGTGATAAATAACCTTCTGAGGACTTGGGATTCAGCAGAGATGTGGTGCCAAAGCCAGCTGGTCCTGGGGTGGCTCAAATCCCAGCTGCACTGATTTTCTGCCGTCATTAAGGATGACAAGGGAAAAGCCAGAACTAAAAAGCTGCTCAAAGGGAAGGATGTCACTGCACATGTGTTCATGTGCATATATGGATAGGTGTGCACATGTGCACAAAGCATTTTACAAAGCACAACTACAGCAAAACATTGCAAAGTCACTCCAGAGTCAGGAAAGATCAAACACTGCTCATCTGCCCCAAATTTGCTACTTTTCATATGCAAGCTTTATGGTGGCACTGGGACCTGAGGCAACAGCTGAGGGGTAGGAACTTCTGAGCAGCCACAGCTGCACGTGGAACTGTAACCCAAATACCTGCCTCTAGTACTTAGTGGCTATACATATAAAAATTTATACATTTTTATATATAAATACATAAATATGCATGTGTATCTTGGCTCAGGCCATCTAGTACGCTCCCAAACTAACCTCTGAAATCAGCTGGAAGCTCATTTGTCCAGGGGGTGTTTTTAACGAGCCATTTGCAGGCAGCTATTCAGTAGAGGAGGGTAAACCAGTATGGACAGGAGCCAGTTTGTGCCAGTTTGCTCCAGAGATGGGGAATGATCCCAGTACATTGAGTTTATTGGTACAGCAGTTCCCTGAAATCACAGCACAGTGTGAAAATCACATCTTTAATAGATGAAACAGAGCATCTGAAGTGAAAGCTCATCTCTGAAGTTTTCAATCTTGCTTCCCCACACTGTGAAACACCATCCTGTGCCCCTTGGGGACAGAGGAAGTGATCTGGAGAATGTTTGTGAAGCAGTCACAAACAATGCTGCTGCAGAAAGCGCATGATACTGTGACTGTTTTAGAGAGTTTCCTAACAGTCTGAGCAGTAAGGAATAACGAAGGCCCAGCACCACTCTGTGCCAAGAAAACAAATTGCATCACCCATTCGGGGCACTGACGGGGCAGGAGCTGTGCAGGATGTGGTGCAGGAGCTGATGAAAGCTGGTACCACAACCCATCCACACCAGCAGTTGGATGAGGATTACACGGGTGACCTGAACTCCAGCAGGTTCTTCAAAGTCCTTCCCTTGGCACCAATAATGTTCTTTAATGTTGTTTTAACAAAGGATTGAGGGAAGGGGGACTTCTTGCAATAAGTTCTTTCTCACACTGTGGCTTTCAGTGCAAGGGAATCAGAAGAAAACCCCTCTGTTATCTCTGCTCTAAAATTCAGGAGCGTAAGGGTTACAAGGCTTACGTATACGCTAAAGAAAACACCCTTTCTTCTTGTTTTTGGCAGTTTAGACTATTCAAACTGCTGCACCTTCTTCCCTATGGCATTAAATTTCCCTTTGCATTCTGCAATGCTGATTTAGGGGGAAACTCAAAGAGATTAAAGTCCCTGGGGTGTACACACAACACCCAAGAGAGAAGGGTTTTGTTTCCCTCTAGCTGCTGAACAACAGGGCGGGTTGGAAATTGGCCACCAGCCACATGGCATGGCATGGCCATGCTGGCTTCTGGGATGGTGGAGGAGCCAGTTCCAGTCCTGCTGAGGAGTGACCAGACTGTGGGTTTTCCTTTTCCTCCAGGCTCCTCCAGAGAAAGGCTAGATCCTGTCAGCGGTGGCTGAATATTGGCCAGATTGTGGGGCATGTGGGTATAGCCTATATTTATTTTTTTTAAAGTATATATTTGTTTGATGTTTTGCAAGCATCTGCTTAAGATTTCTGTGCTTATCTAACAGAAGGAAAGAGGCCATTCTTCCCAAAGCCAATTCAGTGCTAGAAAATGTCATAACACTGCTGGGCCCCTTCGTTTCATCCTTCGCCAGAGGGACTCCATAGTTCCTCTGCTGCTCCTTGGAAAGCCAAGAAGCAAAGGCTGGCAATTAAAGGCATCTGCTGGGCTCATGAAAGGAAAGACATGCATGAGATATGAAGGATGGATGACACCTGAAATGTCTAAACTCTTGCCTGGCGCAGACTGGACTGATTGCTGCATGTCGAGCAGGACGTGTGGAGTGTTACGTCAGGTAGTCAGATAAAAAAGAAAACCCAAACTAAACCCTCCTTGACAAAGCTTCCCCCCACCCCATCGCTGAAGGAAGAGGTGCCAGCAGCTCCGTGGAGCCCATCAAGGGCTCTATTTTTTACATAGCAAGCAGGGAGAGACAGCAGTGCAAATCCCCGACAGAGAGAGCGATTACCTGGGTAGAAGTGAATTTTCAGAGTCTGAATGACCAAAAAATGACCAGCAGCAGTGAGACATTGCTGTGGAAAGGGGAAAGCTTTGGCTTTGCTCAGAGCAAATGCATAAGGAATGATAAAAAAAAGACAGGAAAAGTCATAAGTGATCCAGGTTTTTACTCACCCCATTTTTCATCATTCAGATCTGCAATCACAATCACTTATGCACAGAAACCACTTATTTTACACAGTGCCTAATGGAACTGATGCACTCAGTTTTACTACTGTCAAACATCACCCAGGACAGTGTCCAGAGAGCCTGAGACCTGTGTTAGGTTTGTTTGTACAATGAGAGGGAACAGAGTTATAGGAAATAATTTCTAATTAAATAAACTACAAAACCACCAGTGTCAAACACTTTTTATGTATGGTCAGTAGGTCAAACCTCAAGGGCTGGGGCTCCTGGCAGCCCTGTGTGAATTATTCAGTACTGACCACTGTCAGAGATACTCATCAGGATGGAGCAGTCTCATATCTGTGGCTCTGGCATGACAGTGACACGATGGAGCTGTGCAAGGTGTGTGTTTTTACAGCAGTGTCCCCCATCAGCCACAGCAGCGCATGGCAGCCCTCAGCAGCTGAGTGACTGAAGAGAAAAGCTGAACTTCCATTCAGGACTGGCTACAAATTAAACAAAAATAGAGTAGTAATTAATTCTTTGATACGTCTGATGGTGAGTTTTTCAGATTCCCTGGTTTTCTTTCATGCTTCCACGACTGGAGAGAAAGGGAAAGATCACATCTGCTATGAAGGTGCACCTGAGTGTTTGCACATTTAGGACTCAGTCCAAAGGAAATCAACCAAGGCCCTGGATTTGTACAGTGCTGGACAAGTGAAATGGTATTTCAGCACTAGTTTGAGCAGAAACATTCGGCTGGCACTTACCACCTTAGGCCTGGAGAATTTGAAACAGATGCCCATTTTTATATCACACACCACAGCAAAAGAGAAGTGGTACCAGAGCAATGCAGGACTAGAGAGATGTGACCCATTGGGTACAATGCTTGGGACCAGAAGAGAAGTTGATATGTAAATTCAGAGAAATCTTGCTTGTTCCTCTCCAGCTGCAGCTGTTGGATGATGAACTCTTGTTGTTTCAGGTGGAATGTGATTCCCTCTCATTTGCTATGAGAGGGATTCTGAGCTTCTGTATCTAAAGCACCTCTGGAACTGGTTTGCTTTGCGGAAGCTAAATTCAAAGTTCTGTGCTGGAATTCAATTTCCAGTACTTCACATTTGTGCATTTAATCCCAGAAAGGACACCCTGGAGCCAAGGCACCCAGCCCTCCTGTGGCTGTGTCTAATCTCTCACAATTTCTTTCACAGCAGAAACAATATAAGACATGAGGCAAATGGAAACCTTCTTCCTCATGGACTTTCTCTCAGCCCTGGTATTTCAGGACTGCTTGACTTGGACATTGCTTCCTAAGTTTTGTATTTAACAACACTTATGGATCTATTATTCAGGAGGTTGAACCCCAGACTCTTTTTGATCTGAACAGCATCATCCAGTAAAGGGCTCCAAAGTTTAATTACACACTGTGTAAAAAGGCTTTTTTTTCTGACTGCTTTAAACTTGCTGCTTGATTATTTCATTAGGAGCACATAATATCTGATATGAGAAATAGTGAATGATCATCTGCCATTTCACCCCCCCTTATTTTATAGATGTATATTATAACCCCACCAGTTCTCATATCCCAGTCTTAGAGTAAGGGATGACTATAGCTGTATTCAAGCTCTGAGCACACATTTGGTTTTTTGCAGGCAAAGAAAAGTTCCCTGTTTAAAAAAAAAGATTAACAAAATTAAACAAAGTTCTGCAATAACCCAATGAGAAAATAAACCACTTTTATTCAAATTATAAGGTGTTAATCACTCTTGGAATATAATTATAAACAGCTCCAATTCAGGAAGGTTGGTTTCTTCATTTAACACATAATCATTTGAAGGATACAAAAGAAGTATTTGCTTATATATTCAAAAGCTTAAAATGAAACAATGAGCAGATACTTTTTTGTGTTTAAAAATTAAATTTAACTCTTTCTTCAATAATAAAATATACTACCTATTATACAAAAAGGACAGTATTTTATTCACAGTTGACAGAGTCTCACAATCATAATATTAAACCTGAACTGCAATGACATTTTAATTATATTTTCCTATTATTACAGATTATGAGGGTTAGAGCAGCACACAAAGGCCCTAATCAGGGTCTTGTCATGTAAAGAGCTGCACATGCAGAGAAAAAATACAGTTCCTACTGGAAGAGGTTGCACTCTAATCTAAAATTGCACATTAAGAGAGGATGTTCCTTGACTGAAAAACACAAGTACACAAAGGGATCCTGGCTTGCTTTCTTATCTGATGGAGACCTCTGGATATACAGTTACTTTTCACTGTCAGACACTATAAAATAGTTGTTTACACATAAATTACTTTCCTTTTAAGCTTACCAGGTCTGAGTTTAAAGGTAATTCCTCATTTCTCCACATGAGTTTCAGATCTTGCTTTTAGCCCAGCACTTCAGCTGGGAGCCCTGAAGCCATTACCCATTTCTGGAATTAATGACATTTTGGAGGAGAAAATCCAGTCACGTGAACTCAGGTCTTGACCAGTAGCTAAAAACTTAAGTGTCCTTTCAAATGAGCTCTTTTTTGCCTGTATAATGCCCTGAAGAGGTGTCATGTCTGATCATCATGTCATGGTTCACTGCCCAAATTTTGCCTTTGAATATCAGTGCAGGTCTAAGCAATTGTGGGTCCACTGGGGCACAGGTTGCTCACACACTGATATGAAACTTGTCCAAATATCTATTAAGACATCCAGACTGGTTCCTGCTATCCTCTCTCTTTGGGCTCCCCTTACTCTCTTTCAACCTCAGACCTCCTCAAAGTAACCAGAATTGTGCTCCAAACAAGTCAGGATTTGAAAACTAGTAGGTTTTGGAGGGGAAAACAGCACTTCTGCTCACCCCCAAACCTTACTATGCAACTTGGTTTTGATCTTCAGGCTTTAGAACTGAAAACGGGTTACAAAAAAAAAATCTATTGATAACAAAATCATAACTTTCTAGGAAATACACAGCAGGACATTAATTAAAAAAAAAAAAATTAAGGACAAAAGTGAGCAAAGGGGGGTTACCATCATAGCTCTGAGAGCTTGCACAGATGAGAACCCATTCTCCAGGAACCAAACCAAGCAGCTGTTGGGAATTTGTTCATTACTTCTGAGAACACAGTCAGAAGTAAAAGCTGTCAGGTTTGCACCAGGAAAGAGGGTTGGGTTGGGTTGGGTTGGGTTGGGGAGCGGGGTTTTTCATCCCAAATTCTTACAGTCAATAATGCCCAGCAATTTCCATCACTAAATAACACAACATACTCCTGGTTTCTTTGAAACACCAGGCTCAGAAACACGACAGCATTGGAAATGAGAAGTGAGGCAGCTCGGTGCACTTAAGGGAACATTTTTAAGCCATTTAGCAGGAGTTTATTGCTCCAGCACTGGAGGCTTTGAGCATTCAAGCACGACAGGGTGTGCATTGTTGTGCCAGAAGTGCCCGCCCTGGGTGTGTGTGGTGTGGGGCAAGGGGCCAAGGGCTGTGTTTAAACGCACCCGCACGAGAAACGCGATTTAGGCAGAACAAAGCACACTCCTGTTGTGCCTCCCCGTGATTATAAAATAGATCTGTGTCATTATAAATAGAAAATGACTGGTGACAAAGATGCTGCTTTGACTCACTTCTGAGGCCAAGCTCGTTCGCTGCGGTTCCTGATGTCAGACCAATTTAGCGGCTGCGCTGCAGGCGAACGTGTCTGGTTTGGGGTTAGCCAGTCCACATCTCATGATGGCTTAATCTCATTTTAAACAGCAGGGGATTCACTGGGGTCCTTTGCAAGCATCACTCCCTCACCCAAGGACGGCTCTGAATGCCTTTCAAACACGCTGCGCCCACTGCAAGGCTCGGATTGCTAAATACCAAATTACCTTGTCCTCCAAGGGACTGCCAGACTTTCGGGGTCTGTGAAGTTGAGATTCTACTTCCACACAACTAATGGTGTGGTTCTTGTTTATTCCAGTGGGAACCAAATCAAAGACACAGAAATAATAGCGCTGTTTCAAAAGTGTAAGTTTTCCTCCTTATGCCACTTTCTATCCCAACAAACTTCACAGCATTATTAAATTAAATAATGCAGATAAATACTCTGAATATATATATAGATCTATGTATACATGTATATATAGTTTTTATGTTGTACAATAGGTAATTTAAAAACAACAACAAAAAAAACCAAACAAACACAAACCCCAAAAACCCAAAGCAGAAACTAGAACTGGAACCTCTATTGCAGTATCCGTAATATTCTGTTCATTTACTCCTAAGCATGCTCCTTAAAAAAACCTGCAATCTTTCTTCTTCGGTAATTTAATCAGAATCCCACTTGCATTTGTATTTTATATCACAGTTTATTCCCAAAACTGGAGATAACCTCTCATTTCCTGAAAACTCTTAAAAACTTTCTTAATGAAAGAGTAGAGAAATCTGCTGTTTGCAAATTCTACTTACTTATTGCTAACTTCCAAACTAAAGTAGTTAATTTAATGAAGGAGGGGAAAAAAAGGAGTGAAAAAGACTAATTTGGTGCCCGTAGCCATTTCCCAAATTCTTCAGAGTTTATAGACCTAGAGAGACAGGGAAAGAGCAACTTCTCAGCAGTGCAGCAGAATAGGCCAAAATGACCCTGTGAAACCCAAGCAATTCTGGGAATTAAAGGATGTTCACTCCTGTTATGGTTCTACACTGCAAACTGCTTTTAGGGCTCCCAGTAGTACCCATTAGCAATAGCCAAGCTTTTCTGTTTTAATTTAATTTAATTTAATTTCCACCAACAAATTCCACCCTGTGGTGAGAATTGACAGTATCATGTTGAGAACCATTAAAGCATATTTGGATTGTTTTTACTCCATGTATACATAAAAAAAAAAAAAATTCCCCCACCCTTCTTAGTTTTCTTTAGACAAGCCACTTCATAATAAGAGTGAGGCAGACACAATGGAGGCATCGTTGTGCTGTGGGATACCAGCACAGGGAGTGTGGCTGGAGATAGAGCAGAACATGCCTTGGCATTACTCTGCCAGCACAGCCTGGGCCCTGCTCCACTCTGAACCCCCCTGGGACCAGCCCAGAGCCTGGCAGCACTGCTCATGTCCCTGCAGTTACCACCTGGTGTCCTTCTTCTGCACTAAGAACCTTTATACCTCTCTTTTCTGCCTGAGTGCTCGCTGTTCTCTCTGCACTCGAAACATCTTCATGCTTATGCCACCTTTGGCTTTGCTGGGAATTCCTATTGGGAATTCCCCCACTGGGAATTCTGCCACCAGATTTCAAAGGGAAGAGAATAATAATGCCCTTCATTAATATAGGCTTTTCTGTCATGGCTTTTAGGCCCCTCTCCAGGCAGGCAGGCAGGCAGGCAGGCAAGCACATGTTTAACATTAAACACATCAGTAGTCCCTATTCACATGCTGCAAGCTAGAAATGCTCATTAGTGCTGGATCCTGGCTCCAGCTGAGCTCTAGCACTTCAGCCAGGGAGGCAGGCTGGAGGAAAGGTGGCCCTCAAACCCTTCATCGTGGCTGCACCAGCACTGGTGGAGCAGTTTTGGCTCCTCCAGAGGGTGGTGGGTCCCCTTGGCAGCGGAGGCTGACCCGCTGAGCTGTGACAATGCCAGCACTCAGAGCTGCTCAGCCCATGAGCACAGCTCAAACCCACCACGTGCAAACGCATCCTTGGGAGTGCTTTCAGCATTAGCATCCCTCCAGTGAACGGTGAAAGGAGAATGAGCTGGGGCAACAGGGGAATAGGATGATTGTGCTTTGGTCTCTGAGAGGCTGTGAGTCCTGCCTGGGGAATGCCTGAGGGGTCACACAGGATTCTTCGGGTTTTTATGTCACGCGTTAAAAAATAGACATTTCAAGTTTTGGAAAACAGAACTGGATGGGGTTTGTGGGCTTTTCTGGGGCCAAGTCTTGTTGGACTGTGGGACAAGGAAATAAAGCAGCTTAACGCTCTCTGCTTTCCCTGCACGTGAGCTGGAAGGGGAGAAAAGGGACCAGGACTCCTCTTTTCACTGCTGAGCACTGAGTGGGCTGTCCCAGTTCAGTGTCCAAGCCAGCACAGCCCTCCTGAAAGGAGCAAATGGGAAATCTGTGACTCAGAGGGAACCTGTCTACTACCTGAGAGAAACCCCCAGGCAAAGCCACCTTCAACATGCTGCCTTGCTCCTGTCTGTGCTGAAATTCAAAGTCCAGACTAAACAGTTACTTAACTCTTGCTTAAAGGATCCCAGATGAAAAGATACAATTTTAAAAATTATTTTAATGCTGTTTTCTCAAAAAAAAAAAAAAAAATCATTACCTCCTTCAACTTCTCAACAAGTATAAACCTCACAGCTTTCCTGCCTCTTCTGGAATTACTAAGTCATTGCAGACATCAAAATTAATGAAGAGATGAAAGATTCAACAGAGAGGCAAAAATCTTACTGGAAAAATAGTTCTTAATATCAAAAACGATTCAAGAAAAATGAATACATTTAGAAAAGTAATGAACAAAGGCAAATTTCCTGATGCTTAAAAGAATACACATGAAGGAGGACACAAGACCTAGGGATTATTTTTTTCATTAAAACACCAATTTTTTATTTATTTTTTTAATAATGCTTCCATGTGCTTCTGGTTTTACAGGATTGTGATTTCCACTGGCTAAATTTTTGCAATACTTTTGACTCAGCTAATTAGCCAAACTCAGGTGGTGCAGACAGGGGGTTTCATCCCACCAGATAGAAGGGCTACACTAAAACATAGTTTTGCCTGTGCCCATCCACAAGAATCCTGCTACTTATCACTGAGGAAATGGTTATGGCTAACTTGGAGCTAAATTTGAGCACAGACAAGAGAGGGAGAAAGGTGCTTAGGGGTTAAAATAAAATAAATATATATTTAAAATAAATAGTATGTGCAATTCAGCTGAACTTCCTTGTAGGAAACAAAGTTGTCTATTTTTTTTTGTGCTGTAGATTGTCATTCACCCTGGCAGTGGCTTTTCAGCTGATGCAACCAGAGGAGTAACCTGCAGCTCTATATTCCACACCAGACCTGATAAAGCAGTATCGTTATGTGATTTCTATAGGAAAAAATGTTTCTTAGAAACCCTGGTTTAAATAGACTTTAAAGACATACTCTTTAGTCCTACCTGTGCTGAAAAATGACCTCTTGGCAATTCAAAGAGTTCTAACAGAGAATAAGGGTAACTAATCTATGGGACCCTCAAGAACTCCCATAGCAGTGCTAATAGAAGAAAAATCAATATTCGTTCCAGTATGAATGGAGTGTTGGATTGAGTGAGCAGGGAGCTTTGAAATAAATATCTAAGAAATGTTTGGATGAAATGGACATCTTCACAGACATTTGGTCTGCATTTCTGAAATGTAGATGATTAAATCCACATTGTTGGCTTCTTCCCTCCCTGCACTATGTCTTTCTTTACATCTTACAAAAAATTTATGAACAAAGTTATTGTAAATCTGCAATGTCTGTCTTGTCACTTAGATTCTTTTCAGAAATGCTGCCTTGCCAATGTAGATATACAATCCTGTATGATTAATATTTATTACTTATAATTCTAAATACAATGGAAGGTCACCAAAAATACTCTGCCTAAAAGAGTCTGGAGCCCTTTACAATCTCATTGGTGATGGATCCTGAGCCTTGAGAACTGAGCTCAAAATCTTAGCAAAACACATTTCTAAGCAGGATTTCCAGTATTTCCTGCTTCTGGCAATGGATAAAGCCAAGAAGCACAAAGGTGAGTGAAAGTTACACATCTGAAAACATGAGCTTGGATTTCAAACCCAAACAAAGGTCAGGGAATGCCTGAACCTGTCCATGATCTTGGATCAACCTATAAGAGAGTTTTGAGCAAAATGCAAAGTTAGGATGCAGAGTGAGACTTGAATTCAGACAGAACTGGCACCTTGGCTGAAAACTGCTCAATTTTCCTCTAATTTCTCATATCCATCATTATATTTTATCTAGATATTTTGGAATACCGTATGAAAAGTGAATATATTTAAGGATTTTTTTTTTTTTTGCAATTTATTAAAAGGAAATTAGCCTGGAGACTTTTAGATTTTATTATGAAATCTTAAAAAGTTTTTAAGAACATGCAAATCATCTCAGAAAACGCTCATTGCATTTATAGACAATTTTCTTTTTGATATGAGCCCAACCATTTTTAAACACTTTTTTTCTAAAAAATAGATAAAATTTGAGGTCACTGAAATGAGCTGATTGTGATTTGGCCCTCTTCTATGAAGAATAGAGAAAAATATATAAGAGAATGTCAGAACTATGAGATTTAGCAAAATGGAGAAGATTCTGAGATGAAAATCAGGGCAGATCCTCGTTCACCTGCCTGAGATCTGCTGCATATTTGGACAGTCTTCTTTTAGGACATAAATATAATAAGCAGACAGCAAGAATCTGCATCTGTGTCTGTGTCTTTTATTCAAATATTTACAGAAACTGTGAATAAGGAAAGTTACTGACTGAATTGCAAACCTGGGAAAAGGCAAATGAGAAAAATATAGTTTTTGTTGATTGACAGGATCATACTGAGAGTAAAAAATCCCCAGGACCATTGATCAGACAGAAGACTTTTCTCTAGGAACAAACTTGCAGAGCTTTGCTAATAACACTTTCCCAGACTGACTGAGCCATCCTGACCCAAGTGTTGACTGAAAACAAAAACCAGAAAGACAGAAAGAAAGGATCAAGTCAATTAAGATAAATAAATAAATAAATAATTTCCAGAATTAAATAAAAAAAAAAGAAAAGACAATAATATCACAATAATTCCAATCTCATGAAGAAATGTTTTTAACAAGCCACATGTGCTTGTGCAGATACTTCTAATCTCATCAGATTTTTCTGGCTGCTATTAGTGTTCTCTGAGCCAGCTGATTTCTCAGCAATATTTTAAGCAGTGCAAGCCTTTGCCCTCCAGTCTAGCCACTGCTAAAATAGCCCATTCTAGGAGAAGACTTGGGAGTTCATGGATTTTCTTCCAAGGTTTTGAAAGTTCAGAACAAATTGACCATTGCATGTGAAACAATAGTCAACCACAAACTCCCTTCAGTCAGCGAGCAACATTCTGCTCCCAGCTGGGTTAGTGTGAAAAGTGGAATTATCCCACTAAAGCAAGAGGATGGTTTCAGATTGTCATCAGCATCACACGGCAGAGCCTGGCTTTCGATGTTGTTCCACTTTTCCAGCTCTCTGGCTGCAGACAAGTCTGCTTGGTCACAGCTCACCAGGTTGGGGTTCCCCTCAAATGAGTGCAGTTTTAGCAGCTCTGACCAGAAGGGGAGCCACAACAGGTTACAGCTCAGCTTTATTTTATCTTTAAAAACAGCAGTAAATCCCTCCACAAACTGAAACCCACAAACCATGTGCTCTCCTGTACATGAGTTTCAAGTGCAAGAGCTGTCATTTTGAATTTGCTGAAGAAATGTGCAAATAATCACCAGTGTAAAGTAGATGTGCCAGGCAGGCACTGCAGACAGAGCGAAATAATCTCTTTTAGGAAAAAATGCCTAATTCAGAATTGTGGAACCCGGATGGGTAAGGCCTGGATGAGTGGGATTGAGGCACCATGCATGGATTTCTGCTAGCACACTTGCTGAATTCCTGGCTGGAAACATGCCTCTTGCTGTGCCAGCCTGCCCTCTTTGAGGCTCTCACAGCAAATTCCTCCTGGGCTGAGATGATGAGCATTGAGAGTGACCCATCTGGAGCCCAAGGCAAGGAAAGCGCTTCCCCTGCCTGGAACCCGTGTGCAGCGACAGCTTCCTGCTGCTGATCCAAGTTTCCCAAGATAGCAATTAGAAAGGAACTGGCAACCATACAGTCAAGATGACAATATCCTGCGTGGTTTGCTTTGCTGTGCCAATTCCCTCTATGGGTGCTGGAGTCAATCTGCTGCCCCTGTTATTGCTGTGTCTGTCTGTCGCTACCAACGAGCAGATCCACTGGGCATTTTGGCACAGGACTGCTCTTCCAAGGGCTGCCTGCTCAATTGCTCTTTCACTCTCTTGCTTTAAACATTTGGATCCAACAACACCATTGCAAATTTTATGCAGAGTAGCATCTGCAAGTCTGACATATTCACTCAGGCTTCCCCCTCTTGCGCCAAGTTAAAAATAAATACCCTATAAACTCCTGGGCCTGCTAAGACAGAAGATGCATTCAGAGAGTTTATTTAAATATAACTGCTAAGAGCATTTCTGCTTTAGGGTCAAACTCTTACTTTTCCCCTCTCTCTCTCCTGAATTTTGTTCATGCCTCAAGGATCTTAATAGAACTGAAGAAAAAAGCGTCCTTGAAATAACCTAGGCAGGAATCAGTTCTATGTGTTCCTAACTCTTTTACCTGAAATTTCAGCTATTTTTAAAACTCTAAAGGATGCAGGTCGTTATGTACCCCCAACATAGAACAAGAAACTAGTCAAGCAGACTCATTTCCAATACTGATTGAAAATAATACTAGTTGAGCTAGATCTTGGGTTAGACTTCAAAGGGTGCCCACCCCCATTTCCCACCCCTCCCACTACAGCTGCCTTCCCTTTTGTCCAGGGAGAGGCAGATTTGTCCCTGCCCAATGCACTTGGAACATGTGAAGTCATAAAGATGCCAACCAGACAGCATAACGGCAAAGAATATCTTAAGGCAACAAGGAGCAGAGTCTGTAAAAGGGGATACTGAGCCATGGCTGGGGGCAGTTAGGACTTGCTGAGCCTCTTGGCCACATCTGCGTAGGCTTGCTCGATTTCCTTGTCTGCTGCACAGGTGTTGGTGAACTCATCCCTGCTGTACGCGTTCTTCAGGTACCGCCACAGCCCTGTCATCTCCGCCGGGAACTCGAAGTTGCGGTATTTCTTTGCAACAATCTAAAGCAAAGATAAAGCACCTGAAAAAATCCATCTCACAGGGGATGCATCTCCTTCTTAGGGAGCTTCTTGCTCTCCTCTGTCATATAATTAAGAGCAAATGAGGGGAATGTTTGGAGAATCAGTGATTTATCACAGAAAAGCCTGAGAAGTGACTCCTGGTTGTCCCCTATCATGCAGGGCTGCTGCTTGGCCTAAGGATACTCTAAAGCTACAACCTGGCTACTGTTACCAAATTTCAACTTTTATGGTACTTGAAGTGCATTGATTTTATCATATTGGGGGTTTGGGGTTTTTTTTGACAAGTCTTGAGTACATCACTTAAAGCTGAGACACCACATAAGAAGAGGCTGAATTATAAAGAGCAAGACAGATTTAAAAGAAATGCATTAGTAATGATTATAACATGTTTTTATATTAATTATTATATTTAACATTATTTTTATATATGGTATTATATTTTTAATATATGCAATATATTTTGCCTGGTAAGTGGTGTCAGAGGATATAACCACCTACAGCTGTTGGAAGGCTGGATCCGTGTTCATGAAAACAAAAAATTCAGGGTGGTATGGGCACCATGATTAGGAAACCAAGATGATTTAGCATATATTAGAAACAGGAGCATTGGGATAAACTGAGAGAGAAAATGGTTATTTCAAGACTTGTTAGACTAGGAAATTGTCTATCAAGGCAAATTTTCGATTTCTAAAAACACTCAGGCCCTTATTCAGGAAAATAGTTAAGTGCATACTTAATTTTAAGCACCTGTACAGTCCCATTGAAGTCAATGGGATTAATCTGCACTTAAAGCTAGTTAGTTGGTTAAGTACCTTGCTGAATTGGGATATTTCAGTTTCCCTGTAGGAATATACCATATAGAATAAGCTTGTGGTGACAGAGTGAACTATCTGATAGGAAAGGATGGATTAGCTAATTTAATGAGTGCTTCCAATCTCTAATTTTTCTGACAGTATAAAATTGTTCCTGGGCATAAATTACATACATATGTGCCACAGAGTTCCCCTTTATTTTTAAAGCACATGGTAGAGCTGTTTTCCATCTCAGATTTCTTAGGACAGTCATGTGCTCAGAAACGACTGTGATTTGTTTCTATTACCAGGATCCACTTGGTATATGCAAGTCCAAATCCTGTCCTAAACTGCATTTAATTAAGCATTCTTGCCTTCCATGAGCTTCACACGCATATGGGGAAGATAAAACCTGCTGGGCAACTTAAGTCAACATTTTCAAAATTTCCAGCACACATCTTCCATCAAATGAAAAAATAATTCACCCTTTTCTTCTATCTGTTAAATGCTTTTCAGGCAATATCCTATGGCTATGCTTGTCTGAGAAAAATTTTAATTCTCTTTTTACATCTTTCATTTCATCCCTAGGAGACAAGAACCAGTGAGGGGCCACACATTCATTTTGCATTGTCTGACTCCAATGTTGCCAATGAAGACGAGCCAGAATAAGTGCTAAACCTGTGAGGATATTATCACATTTCTTACCTGGTGACTTATGTGCTTTTTAAATTTTTTTTTCTTTTTGCATGTGTGCAGTCAGCTCCCAGGCTCAGTTTATGTTTTGGCTCACAGAGCCAAATTAGATGCATGACTTGGCTTTAATTCCTAGCTCACTCGCTTGCCAAGGTCTGCCAGGTACTTGCGTTATTCTAAAGCAACATGTCATCTGATAAATTAAATAAATGCAACATTTAGAAGTCAAGATGATGTACATGATTTGCATTATACCAGCAACCATAGTACATCTTAAATCCCGGACCTTGGCAATGACTTTGATTTGTTAACTTCTCTGTGTGAAATACCAGATGGAATAAAAATTCCCCAAAGAGATGGACTGCTGCTCTTAAGTTACAAATGGGTGGGAACTGACTAAAGTTTTAACATGTTTCTTAAGGGCATTAGGAACTAATTAATACAAAAGACTGCTGCTACTTGCAGCAGGGTAAAAATAAAGAAACAAGACATCCAGAACTCAGTACTGTCTTCACCACTAATAAGTGATGGGACAGTTTTCCCATGAACTAAGTATCAAGTTCCTTTATTTAACCTGTAGGAAACACTGAAGAGCAAAACTGTGTTTCAAACTGTTCTTCTAGGCCTGAAGAACTCTCTGCTGAAATACATGTTAGCTTTGCACTCAGCTGTCAGAGCAAGGCACATCATGTCAGTTAAGGCTTCTTTCACCATCTCACAACATCTTTTACCTTGACAACGTGGAGTTTGGGCAGAAGGTTGCAGTCAGCAAGTGTCAGGTCATCTCCATCCAGAAACTTGCGTTTAGACACTTTTTCCTCTTCAGTGCTGTCTGCATCAATCTCCTCTGGCAGGGGAGTTCTCAGGTAGTCATCCAGCTTCTTCAGAGCCTTCACTAAGCCCCTTTCAAGTGCTTTGCCAAAAAAAAAGAGCCAAGAATAAGTGATTAGGGCAGGATAGGAATTGTTTATAAATGCTTATTATCAACGGCTATGGTAGTGTCTAGAAAAAAAGCCAAGAACCAATTTATTCATTGTTAATTTGTGATCCAAAGCCAACACAATCCAATGGCAAAGTAGCCCAGCAAATTACATCTGCCTGAGGATAAAGCTCATCCTGCAGGGAGAAAAGGGACACAGGGACCTCGCTGTACCATGTCTTCTCCTGACAAACAACAAAAAGCAGTGAAAGAGATCACAGAAAGAAAAAACAGCTTGTCAAGATGATACACAAAAAAAACCCCATACTGCCTATGATATTTCTTCTGGTCTGTTGAAAGCCATGACACAGGAACTGGAACCCTACTTCATTTTTCTAACCAGCTGCACAGGACTGCAATGAAGCAGAATTTTCTAGCATTACTTCAGCTCTATCAAGTCTTAATTTTACTTCTTTCAACACCCTTGCAGAGTAATTAAGGGCAATAGCAGTAATTCCAAAGATGCTAACCAGAGCTCCATAGAGCTGAAAGATATGCTACAAACGAGATGAGATATTAGCCAGTGTTAAAATTCCCATTTAACTCTGGTTCAGCCTGGGTGCAAACACTCTTTTTGAGAGATCTCAAATAGTCTCACAATGGAGACTCCAGACCTCTTAGTTCAGTTACTGAAGATCATGTCCCACACTGCTGCTGGCTCCAACAAATTCCAGTGTTCAAATGCCATCTAAATCTCTACAGCAGAGTGCAATTTTTCACCCAGACAAGGAATTTGTGTTTTTATGCTTCATTGTCAGGACAATAGAAAAGATTGCTTGCAATTGCAAGTGCAATTTGCACTTACAAAAAGCTGGATAACTCTCTGCAGGTTTGTGCATTACCCAAACTGCAAACACTCAGGGCAAAGAAGGGTCTTCGGTGTTTCTGTCTGAAGGGTGAAAAGCATGATGGAGTCCTGGTCCCCCACAAGTGCCCCAAAGTGCTAAAGCAACATAAATAAGAAACAGCAAGAATTTACAATGTGAAAAAATAACAACATGACTCACGGGCTTAAGGCCAGAATTTCAGCTGGTGAAAATTACCTGCAGTGATTTATACCTGCTGCAGATGTGGCCTGGAGTCAGTATTAATGGCCTAATACTGTAAAATCTTATATCTCTGAGTAACTTACTGCCACTGAACTTAGGAGAGAGTTACTCAGGTGGTATAGCACTACAAGGCCTACGGAGGTAAGTACAAGGACCAATGAAATAGGGGAAATTTGGTTAATTATATGCAATAAATTCTTTACAGCTGCCCAGAGAAACTGTGGCCCCATCCCTGGCAGTGCTCAAGGCCAGGGTGGACAGGGCTTGGAGCAACCTGGGATAGTGGGAGGTGTCCACAGCAGGGGGTTTGCAACTAGATGGTCTTTAAGGTCTTTTCCAACCCAAACCTTCTATGATTCTATGGTCCTAAATATATTTATGGACCACGACAGACACTCGAAAGGGCTGCAGCAATCGCCCTTCACAGAGAGCCTTGCTGGCACAGGTAACTCCACAGGCTCTGTTGTCAGCTGCCCCTGTGCTTTTGGCACAGAGAGAAAGGCAGCACATCCAGGGCTACTGAGAGAGCAGGAGCTGAATGCCACAGAACATGATTTCCCTGCTGCCCTAACATCCATTAAACCTGTGCCAGCAGTGGAAGTCAGATTAAGCCGCTTGATGCCTTGCTCCCACTGAAGTCTCTTGGCCCAGCACCAGGGAACCATACCAGCTCTTTTGTGGCTGACTCTGAGACACAGTGGCAAACCCTGGCTTAATTGATTGACTGGAGAAATTACTGTGATCCAACTGAAAACACCCCCACAAACATAGCAGGGAGGAAAGGAATTTTATTTCTGAAAGCAGAGCATCTAAAGCGACTGAAGTGCTGCCATCCATAAAACAAAAGTGTTGCCATCCTTCATTTAATCAATTCAAATTGAATTTTGACACTGACATTCTGCTGTCAGATTCTGGCAGTGGTGCCTTTAATTGCCTGCAGCTGTCCTGCCTCACAACTTCCACGGGAGGGTAGGAACTGTGGAGTGTGGCAGCACTCAAAGGATTTAGCAATCTCTTTTTGGTTTGACCTGTAATACCTGTTGAATAGAGAGTTCTGCTTTTCTTGGTCAGCCTCAGACTGTGTCCTCTTACACTGTGCTCATGTAGAGACAGTGAACTGGAATTCCTGTGATTTCATGCAGTTTTGTTCATCTGGGTTTTACAGAACTGGCTCAACACTGACCACTTTCCAGTAGTCCCTTCACCCAGTAGGATTTTGGTTCTCCAAGTCATCTGAGCAATATTCCAGTGTCAGGAGGGTGTTTGATGCTTTGTGCTAGCCCATGGGGTCAGTCAGGTGTGTGCACAGAGACAGCAGCAGCAGGTGAGGTGTGTTTATGTAACTCTTCTGGAACTTATTAGGTTTTGGGGGTTTTTTTTGCCCTCATTGCTCTATCAAAGTGCGTCATGGCTGTCCCAAAAACAATGCCTGGAGTGCAGCCTGTTTGTGACAGCAAGAAAAACAACTGTCTGAATTCATAGTTGGCTCTTGCATACGGCAGCTTTAGGCCAGAAATAAGTGTGTATGTTCAGGGCTCAATACATCTGTGACCTAATTCACAGGCTCTGCTGGAGCCCACAGGATGCTGACACCTCACATTGAAATCACCACAGAGTCAGGACCATCTTATATCCTGACAGGCAAGAACTGAACAACTACTTGTGACACCAATGACCCCATTTTTTAATCAAAACTCTTCATAGTAAACTAGATCTCAGATCCTAGTAAAGTTCTCAGAACAGCCTGGAAAATAGGAAAATAGTGAATAAGAGAGAACTGCTCTCCTTCCAATTAGTGAAAAAAAAATTAAAAACTAAGAGAATTACAATCCAAAATTTGCTACATCAAATGGATTTTACGTGCACAGGGTCAGATTTTTAAAGCCTGTTGATGATTTCCAAGGCATTTTTTTGAAATCTATATGCAAATATCCATGCTGCAAATGCTACTTTCTAGGTGCCCTAACACATTCAGATCTATCTGTTGGATTTGAAATCTTATGTTCTTTGAGAAGGTACTCAGGGAAATCCCCACTCAAAGTAGGAGGATGTGTAAAAGAATCTAATTTTCCCTCTTGCCTGGTAGACATTTAAGCATTATGTGAAAGGTGAAAAATTGTGAGTGGAGACCAGGAAATGACCTCTTCAGAATAGCCTACAGCTCTGAATGTTCTGAGACTTCCTGAGGAAAGAGTCCTCAGCTTGAATTAATTCCTTAAACTTGGACTTAATTCCAAACTTCTCCCACTATGGCTGTTTAATGAAAAGCTGGATGACTCTCTACATTGTCTCCACTGAGAACACAGGGGAGAGGATGCACTCACCAAGGCAGGGGCCATGTGAACACCAATCAGCACCAGACTGGATGAAGACATTTAAAAAGATCTAAAAAGTTACTAATTCCCCATTTGTGAGAGAACCACCCACAGTGAATTTCAGAAGTGGCTAAGCACCTAATTCCCTTGGCAACTTGTCCTCTGGGAAACATCATTAAAGAACTAAATAGCTTTGCTGATAACAGATAATGGGTGGGATTAATCTTCCCTGAAGTGAGTAAAATTAAAAGAATAGGTTTGAATTAAACACCGTGAGACCTTCCTCTCTGTTCAGTGGAGTTTTCTCTTCTACACTTGGTTTTGGTGACCCCTAAATGAGCTGTGGGGAGAACTTCTCCTGAAGTGTCTAATCACACCCTTGCATTGTCTTGGTAATCTCGGGGTGGAGGATTCAATATTACAACACCAAGCAGAGCCAGGCTGTGGCTCTGTGCTGCTTTTGAAATTTCTACCTCCAACTGCTTCCCCACCCTGCAGACTTTCAGTAGGAACTTAGAGATCCCAAATGTGATCAGTTCTGAGAGAGCAGCCCTGTCATCAGCTTATCCATGCGACAGCTGAAATGTCTGAAACCATTTTTCTGGACACTGGAATCACCAAGCACCAAGGCACCAGCATCATATTGCCTTCACTGGGATATATCTAATATGACCTTGAATTCCAAGAAATTCTACCCATGTATAGACAAAATCCATGGTGGAACCATCTCTCTCTCAGCCTTTTCTACTTCATTCTGGACTACTTATGCAGCCAAAGACAACTTCTAGCAATGACAGTCCTGCCCTGTCATCCCACCAGTAATAAACAATAATATTAGTAAAAAAAACCTCGCGAGCTTTTTGTGATTTTTCTTCTCCCTTCAAAACTAGGATTTTAAACAACTTTACTTAAGAATTCTGAGTTAGAAGCCAGAAAAATAGCACTTTCCAACCTCAAAGCAACCACAGAACACTTAATGAATGTATTACCATCTGTCAAATGCACAGGGTGAGGTTCAATTTAGCTGATGATACCTAATTCACATTGACGTTCTGTTTTCAGCAGAAGGTTACTTGATGTTGAACAATGAGATTAACAAATTCTGACATGCACAGAAATACA